>NC_053397.1:8313569-8647713 GCF_905171765.1 Bufo bufo | reverse complement strand
CCAGTATTAAAAACGATATAAATGTGGTATCAATGTGATCATAATGAACCGAAAGGCACATAAAACTGACAGAATTGCATATTTTTTTCCCAATTTAATCCCATTTGGATTTTTTTTTCCGGCTTCTTACGAGATCATGTGCAAAAGTAAATGGTGGCCATTAGAAAGTACAACTTGTCCAGCAAAAACAAGCCCCCATACAGCTACGTGAACGGAAAAATAAAAACGTCATGAAGGCGAGAAGGCAGGGAGTAAAAAACGGAAAAGCAAAAACTGAAAAATCCTCCGGGTCTGAAAGAGTTAAAAAATGACCAGATCCAGGAACCAGCCCAGGACTGACCTGCGCCAAAGACTTCTTAGAGTCAGACGCCCATTTTATGAGCATCACAGGAACATTACCCTGGAGTAATCAACTACCACCCTCATCATTGTCACACAGTGAGCTAATATCCGTTCGGTTCAATGGCGGCTGCTTTTTGTTTTTCTGTACTAATTTGCCCCCTGGCTGATGACTGGATCGGCATGTCCGTTACACCAGCCCTGCAGGGTTAGTAGACAATCCCTCTAAATGTAAGGACATGAGGTGCATGATGGGAAAGACCTCACTCAGTCCCTCTAGAGGCTAAACGAGAAACAGCCAATCAGATTCCAGGTAACATTTAACTTGAGAAGGTTTCAAAATGAAAGCAGCCGTTTGATTGGCTACTAGGACTGCGCCACCTATAGTCTGGGTACACGACTACCTGGGGAAGGACATGGCTTCGGACAGGCCGGTATACATGACGGGACAGCAGCGCGCCCTCCCCGGCCGGACTATACATTACCGGGGATGAGCTGCAGCTGGTTGCCCATGTTGTTTACACCGGGATCGTCCTCCCCTTCCTCATCCGCCATTCCTGTTTACCAGCGGTGCATGCTGGGAGCCAGCGACACATCACGTGACATGAACGACCACACCCCCTTGTCTCCTTAACACACCCCCAACCGAGCTGATTGACGGCCCCGTTGCCTTGGCAACGGCCAACGCGGCGAACAAGGATTCCAACAAAAGGTGACTCGGTGGACTACAACTCCCATCATTCTCTGATGATAATAATGTAACATCTAAACCACGTGCAACCAGCTGCTTTAAAAAGGAGAAAGATGAAAAAAGGGAAAATCAGGATAAACCATCACGTATAAGAGAGCGTATACAGTGCCCCTATAATAGAGCCCCCCACAGTGCCCCCATAACACAGCCCCCCACAGTGCTCCCATAATAGGCCCCCCACAATGCCCCCATAATAGAGCCCCCACAGTGCTCCCATAATAGAGCCCGACACAGAGCACCCCTATAATAGAGCCCCCACAGTGCCCCCATAAAACAGCCCCCACAATGCCCATAATAGAGCCCCCCCACAGTGCCCCCATAATAGAGCCCCCACAGAGCACCCCTATAATAGAGCCCCCCTCAATGCCCCATAATAGAGCCCCCCACAGTGCCCCCACAGCCCCTATAATAGAGCCCCCCACAATGCCCCATAATAGAGCCCGACACAGAGCACACCTATAATAGAGCCCCCCTCACATGCCCCATAATAGAGCCACCCACAGTGCCCCATAATAGAGCCCGACACAGAGCACCTATAATAGAGCCCCCCTCAATGCCCCATAATAGAGCCCCCCCCCCACAGTGCCCCCATAATAGAGCCAGACACAGAGCACCCCTAATAGAGCCCCCCACAATGCCCCCATAATAGAGCCCGACACAGAGCACCCCATTATAGAGCCCCCCACAGTGCCCCCATAATAGAGCCCCCCTACAGTGCCCCTTTAATAGAGCCCCCCACACAGCACTGCTATAATAGAGCCCCCCTACAGTGCCCCATTAAGAGAGCCCCCCACAGTGCCCCCATAATAGAGCCCCCCCCAGTGCCCCTATAATAAAGCCCCCCACAATTCCCCATAATAGAGCCCCCCACAGTGCCCCCATAATAGAGCCCGACATAGAGCCCCCCACATGCCCCCATAATAGAGCCCGACACAGAGCGCCCCTATAATAGAGCCCCCCACAATGCCCCATAATAGAGCCCCCACAGTGCCCCATAATAGAGCCCCCCACAGTGCCACATAATAGAGCCCCCCACAGTGCCCCCATAATAGAGCCCCCACACAGTGCCCCGTAATAGAGCCCCCCACAGTGCCCCCATAATACAGCCCGACACAGAGCACCCCTATAATAGAGCCCCCCACAGTGCCCCCATAATAGAGCCCCCCCACAGTGCCCCCATGTTAGAGCCCCCACAGTGCCAGATAATAAAGCCCCACAGTGACCCATTAAGAGAGCCCCCCACAGTGCCCCCAAATAGAGCCCCCCGCAGTGCCCCATTAAGAGAGCCCCCCCGCAGTGCCCCCATAATAGAGCCCCCCAGTGCCACCATAATAGAGCCCCCCACATTCCCCCATAATAGAGCCCCCCCACAGTGCCCCTTTAATAGAGCCCCCCACACAGCACTGCTATAATAGAGCCCCCCACAGTGCCACCATAATAGAGCCCCCCCACGGTGCCCATAATAGAGCCCCCCTACAGTGCCCCCATAATAGAGCCCCCCTCCAGTGCCCCTTTAATAGACCCCCCACAAAGCGCAGCTGTAATAAAGCCCCCACAGTGCCCTGATAGTGCCCCCATAATAGAGCCCCCACACAGCACCCTGATAATAGAGCCCCCCACAGTGATAATATAATAGCGACCCCCCCCCCCACAGCACCCTATAATAGATCCCCCATAAATTGTCTGTCCGCAGGTCTCTCTAATGCCTCATTCACACGTCAGTGTTCGGTCAGTGATTTTTATCAGTAATTTTGAGCCAAACCAGGTGCGGCTCTAAACACAGAACAGGAGCCGATCTTCCCCTTATACCTGATCTCTGTGGAGGCTCCGCTCCTGGTTCTGGCTCACAATCACTGACCAAACACTGACGTGTGAATGAGCAGATGAGTGGCGGCCTGTGCTCTGCTGATGAGAGGCGGTGACTCCGCTGTAATGATAACGGTATAATCTTCGCTCAGCAGAGCTATCGTTCTTATCACGGGCTCCTCCGCTCCTGCGCTGCTCTGGCCTCACTGTTCCTTATTTCTTACTTCACGTTTTAAGGGGGTCCTAAACCTTAAAGGGAATGTCACCAGGACCTCCCTATCCAGCTGTTTGCCATTTGGTAATACGAGCCCCGTTCCCGAGTTATGATGCTTTTTCTTAATATGCAAATGAGGCCTTTGGTGCAATGAGGGTGTCACCGTTGCTCCTTTCTGTGGCCACTGTCTGCTTTCCCTCTGCCTGGCTCTGTCAAACAAAGCAGCCTGGGAGGGGCTGGCCACAGAAAGGAGCAGAGTTTGGGTGCAACAAGAGCAATGGTGACTCCCTTAATAATTCGGGAACTGAGCCTCAGATCAATATACTGAGAGATATAATCCCAGGAGCCTGCGCCTGTCTGTGCTGTGTGTACTGCACAGAATGTCCAGCAGATGGCGCCCTGCGCCCCTCATAGTGTAGACTGCATTCCATCCTCTTGTATCCGGGGGTCCGCGCTCCCATGGCAGGTTTCTGCAGCGCACATGGATCTCCATCTGATTTCTGTTGTCTGGGATGTTTCTGGAGAAGATGCGGAGTCCGTACATCACCCTGAACCATCGCCTGCATATAAGGGTCGGTTTACATTACTTTTTATGCCTCCATTTGACGTATACGTTACAAAAAAAGGATACAAAAAAGCTGCACAGCGTGTTCTTGTATCCTGCACAGTCCGGTAAAAGAAAGTACGCGATGGAACGCTATGGTGAATGGATTCCACTGTACGGCATCAGTCTGAGGCGTGTCACATCACCATATGCAGCAGCGCGTCACATCACCGTATGCAACAGCGCGTCACATCACCGTATGCAACAGCGCGTCACATCACCATATGCGCAGCTCGTCACATCACCATATGCAGCAGCTCGTCACATCACCATATGCAGCAGCTCGTCACATCACCGTATGCAACAGCGCGTCACATCACCGTATGCACAGTGCGTCACATCACCGTGTGCAACAGCGCGTAACATCACCGTATGCAACAGCGCGTCATCACAGTATGCAACAGCGCGTCACATCACCGTATGCAGCAGTGCGTCACATCACCATATGCAGCAGCTCGTCACATCACCGTATGCAACAGCGCGTCACATCACCGTATGCAACAGCGCGTCACATCACCATATGCAGCAGCTCGTCACATCACCGTATGCAACAGCGCGTCACATCACCGTATGCAACAGCGGTCACATCACCGTATGCAACAGCGCGTCACATCACAGTATGCAACAGCGCGTCACATCACTGTATACAGCAGGCGTCACATCACCGTATGCAGCAGGCGTCACATCACCGTATACAGCAGGCGTCACATCACAGTATACAGTAGGCGTCACATCACCGTATACAGTAGGCGTCACATCACCGTATACAGCGGCACATAACATCACTGTATACAGCAGCTCGTCACATCACCATATACAGCGGATCGTCACATCACCGTATACAGCGGTGTCACATCACCGTATACAGCGTTGTGTCACATCACCGTATACAGCAGCGCGTCACATCACCGTATACAGCGTCGTGTCACATCACCGTATACAGCAGGCGTCACATCACAGTATACAGCGGCACATTACATCACCGTATACAGCGGCACATTACATCACCGTATACAGTAGGCGTCACATCACCGTATACAGCAGATCGTCACATCACCGTATACAGCAGGCGTCACATCCCGTATACAGCAGGCGTCACATCACCGTATACAGCAGGCGTCACATCACCGTATACAGCAGGCGTCACATCACCGTATACAGCAGGCGTCACATCACCGTATACAGCGGCACATTACATCACCGTATACAGCAGGCGTCACATCACCGTATACAGCAGCACATTACATCACCGTATACAGCAGATCGTCACATCACAGTATACAGCGTTGTGTCACATCACCGTATACAGCGGCACATTACATCACCGTATACAGCGGCACATTACATCACCGTATACAGCGGCACATTACATCACCGTATACAGCGGCACATTACATCACCGTATACAGTAGGCGTCACATCACCGTATACAGCGGCACATTACATCACCGTATACAGCAGATCGTCACATCACAGTATACAGCGTTGTGTCACATCACCGTATACAGCGGCACATTACATCACCGTATACAGCGGCACATTACATCACCGTATACAGCGGCACATTACATCACCGTATACAGTAGGCGTCACATCACCGTATACAGCGGCACATTACATCACAGTATACAGCGTTGTGTCACATCACCGTATACAGCGGCACATTACATCACCGTATACAGCGTCGTGTCACATCACCGTATACAGCGTCGTGTCACATCACCGTTACAGCAGGCGTCACATCACCGTATACAGCAGATCGTCACATCACAGTATACAGCGGCACATTACATCACCGTATACAGCGGCACATTACATCACCGTATACAGTAGGCGTCACATCACCGTATACAGCGGCACATTACATCACCGTATACAGCGGCACATTACATCACCGTATACAGCGGCACATTACATCACCGTATACAGCAGGCGTTCTCATTACGGATACAGCAGATCGTCACTAGTGTTGAGCGCGAATATTCGAATTGCGAATTTTTTTCTCGAATATCGCAATTTCGAGATTTCGCGAATATTTAGAATATCGTTCTATATATTCGCGAAATAGAATATTCTTTTTTTTTCTTTTTTTTTTTATTATATTTTTTTCTTTCCCACTTCCTAAAGTTGTTCTTACCTGTCCTTTGGATTCCTGGCTTCCTGGCTGCTCCAGTCAGTGGCGTTTTCAACTTACTGCTATATTCCATATTAGCTAAATTACAATCTAATCTATATGTGTATTTTACGAAATTTCGCAATAGTCGAAATTGCGATGCGAGTAATATAACACGAAATAGTCGCATGAAGATTTAAACTTAGCACTGCTATACTCCATATTCTAGCCTAATATGGAATTAGCAATGCTAAGTTTAAATCTTCATGCGACTATTTCGTGTTATATTACTCGCATCGCAATTTCGACTTTTGCAAATGTTTTAATATTACTCTAACTTCGTCTTTTAGAATATTCGTAATATTCTAAAAGACGAAGTTAGAGCAATATTACGAAATTTCGTAAAATACACATATTAGCCTAGCCATAGTCATTAGCATAGGAACGTTGCCTTATACTATCAAGATAAATTTTCGCAATATGCGGAAAAATATTTTCGCGATAATTGGAATAATTGCGAATATTCGATTTCGACGAATATAACACGAATATTCATGCGAATATTCGCGAAATATCGCGAAATCGAATATGGCACCTCCCGCTTCACTAATCGTCACATCACCGTATACAGCAGCGCGTCACATCACCGTATACAGCAGGCGTCATCACCGTATACAGCAGATCGTCACATCACCGTATACAGCAGCACATTACATCACCGTATACAGCAGGCGTCACATCACCGTATACAGCGGCACATTACATCACCGTATACAGCAGGCGTCACATCACCGTATACAGCGGCACATTACATCACCGTATACAGCGTCGTGTCACATCACCGTATACAGCAGGCGTCACATCACCGTATACAGCGGCACATTACATCACCGTATACAGTAGGCGCCACATCACCGTATACGGCGGCACATTACATCACCGTATTACAGCGTCGTGTCACATCACCGTATGCAGCGGCACATTACATCACCGTTACAGCGGCACATTACATCACTGTATACAGCGTCGTGTCACATCACCGTATACAGCAGCGCGTCACATCACCGTATACAGCAGATCGTCACATCACAGTATACAGCGTTGTGTCACATCACCGTATACAGCGGCACATTACATCACCGTATACAGCGGCACATTACATCACCGTATACAGTAGGCGTCACATCACCGTATACAGCGGCACATTACATCACCGTATACAGCAGGCGTCTCATTACGGAATACAGCAGATCGTCACTAGTGTTGAGCGCGAATATTCGAATTGCGAATTTTTTTCTCGATATCGCAATTTCGAGATTTCGCGAATATTTAGAATATCGTTCTATATATTCGCGAAATAGAATATTTTTTTTTTTCTTTTTTTTTTTATTATATTTTTTTCTTTCCCACTTCCCTAAAGTTGTTCTTACCTGTCCTTTGGATTCCTGGCTTCCTGGCTGCTCCAGTCAGTGGCGTTTTCAACTTACTGCTATATTCCATATTAGCTAAATTACAATCTAATCTATATGTGTATTTTACGAAATTTCGCAAAAGTCGAAATTGCGATGCGAGTAATATAACACGAAATAGTCGCATGAAGATTTAAACTTAGCACTGCTATATTCCATATTCTAGCCTAATATGGAATATAGCTGTGCTAAGTTTAAATCTTCATGCGACTATTTCGTGTTATATTACTCGCATCGCAATTTCGACTTTTGCAAATTTCGTAATATTGCTCTAACTTCGTCTTTTAGAATATTACGAATATTCTAAAAGACGAAGTTAGAGCAATATTAAGAACATTTGCAAAAGTCGAAATTGCGATGCGAGTAATATAACACGAAATAGTCGCATGAAGATTTAAACTTAGCATTGCTATATTCCATATTAGGCTAGAATATGGAATATAGCAGTGCTAAGTTTAAATCTTCATGCGACTATTTCGTGTTATATTACTCGCATCGCAATTTCGACTATTGCGAAATTTCGTAAAATACACATATAGATTAGATTGTAATTTAGCTAATATGGAATATAGCAGTAAGTTGAAAACGCCACTGACTGGAGCAGCCAGGAAGCCAGGAATCCAAAGGACAGGTAAGAACAACTTTAGGGAAGTGGGAAAGAAAAAAATATAATAAAAAAAAAAAGAAAAAAAAAGAATATTCTATTTCGCGAATATATAGAACGATATTCTAAATATTCGCGAAATCTCGAAATTGCGATATTCGAGAAAAAAATTCGCAATTCGAATATTCGCGCTCAACACTAGTGACGATCTGCTGTATTCCGTAATGAGACGCCTGCTGTATACGGTGATGTAATGTGCCGCTGTATACGGTGATGTGACGCCTACTGTATACGGTGATGTAATGTGCCGCTGTATACGGTGATGTAATGTGCCGCTGTATACGGTGATGTGACACAACGCTGTATACTGTGATGTGACGATCTGCTGTATACGGTGATGTGACGCGCTGCTGTATACGGTGATGTGACACGACGCTGTATACAGTGATGTAATGTGCCGCTGTATACGGTGATGTAATGTGCCGCTGCATACGGTGATGTGACACGACGCTGTATACGGTGATGTAATGTGCCGCCGTATACGGTGATGTGGCGCCTACTGTATACGGTGATGTAATGTGCCGCTGTATACGGTGATGTGACGCCTGCTGTATACGGTGATGTGACACGACGCTGTATACAGTGATGTAATGTGCCGCTGTATACGGTGATGTGACGCCTGCTGTATACGGTGATGTAATGTGCCGCTGTATACGGTGATGTGACGCCTGCTGTATACGGTGATGTAATGTGCTGCTGTATACGGTGATGTGACGATCTGCTGTATACGGTGATGTGACGCCTGCTGTATACGGTGATGTGACGCGCTGCTGTATACGGTGATGTGACGATTAGTGATGAGCGGGAGGTGCCATATTCGATTTCGCGATATTTCGCGAATATTCGCATGAATATTCGTGTTATATTCGTCGAAATCGAATATTCGCAATTATTCCAATTATCGCGAAAATATTTTTCCGCATATTGCGAAAATTTATCTTGATAGTATAAGGCAACGTTCCTATGCTAATGACTATGGCTAGGCTAATATGTGTATTTTACGAAATTTCGTAATATTGCTCTAACTTCGTCTTTTAGAATATTACGAATATTCTAAAAGACGAAGTTAGAGTAATATTAAGAACATTTGCAAAAGTCGAAATTGCGATGCGAGTAATATAACACGAAATAGTCGCATGAAGATTTAAACTTAGCATTGCTATATTCCATATTAGGCTAGAATATGGAGTATAGCAGTGCTAAGTTTAAATCTTCATGCGACTATTTCGTGTTATATTACTCGCATCGCAATTTCGACTATTGCGAAATTTCGTAAAATACACATATAGATTAGATTGTAATTTAGCTAATATGGAATATAGCAGTAAGTTGAAAACGCCACTGACTGGAGCAGCCAGGAAGCCAGGAATCCAAAGGACAGGTAAGAACAACTTTAGGGAAGTGGGAAAGAAAAAAATATAATAAAAAAAAAAAGAAAAAAAAAGAATATTCTATTTCGCGAATATATAGAACGATATTCTAAATATTCGCGAAATCTCGAAATTGCGATATTCGAGAAAAAAATTCGCAATTCGAATATTCGCGCTCAACACTAGTGACGATCTGCTGTATTCCGTAATGAGACGCCTGCTGTATACGGTGATGTAATGTGCCGCTGTATACGGTGATGTAATGTGCCGCTGTATACGGTGATGTAATGTGCCGCTGTATACGGTGATGTGACGCCTACTGTATACGGTGATGTAATGTGCCGCTGTATACGGTGATGTAATGTGCCGCTGTATACTGTGATGTGACGATCTGCTGTATACGGTGATGTGACGCCTGCTGTATACGGTGATGTGACACGACGCTGTATACGGTGATGTGACACGACGCTGTATACGGTGATGTAATGTGCCGCTGTATACGGTGATGTGACACAACGCTGTATACTGTGATGTAATGTGCCGCTGTATACGGTGATGTGACGCCTACTGTATACGGTGATGTAATGTGCCGCTGTATACGGTGATGTAATGTGCCGCTGTATACGGTGATGTAATGTGCCGCTGTATACGGTGATGTGACACGACGCTGTATACGGTGATGTGACGATCTGCTGTATACGGTGATGTAATGTGCCGCTGTATACGGTGATGTGACGCCTACTGTATACGGTGATGTAATGTGCCGCTGTATACGGTGATGTAATGTGCCGCTGTATACGGTGATGTAATGTGCCGCTGTATACGGTGATGTAATGTGCCGCTGTATACGGTGATGTGACACAACGCTGTATACTGTGATGTGACGATCTGCTGTATACGGTGATGTAATGTGCTGCTGTATACGGTGATGTGACGCCTGCTGTATACGGTGATGTAATGTGCCGCTGTATACGGTGATGTGACGCCTGCTGTATACGGTGATGTGACGCCTGCTGTATACGGTGATGTGACGCCTGCTGTATACGGTGATGTGACGCCTGCTGTATACGGGGATGTGACGCCTGCTGTATACGGTGATGTGACGATCTGCTGTATACGGTGATGTGACGCCTACTGTATACGGTGATGTAATGTGCCGCTGTATACGGTGATGTAATGTGCCGCTGTATACTGTGATGTGACGCCTGCTGTATACGGTGATGTGACACGACGCTGTATACGGTGATGTGACGCGCTGCTGTATACGGTGATGTGACACAACGCTGTATACGGTGATGTGACACAACGCTGTATACGGTGATGTGACGATCCGCTGTATATGGTGATGTGACGAGCTGCTGTATACAGTGATGTTATGTGCCGCTGTATACGGTGATGTGACGCCTACTGTATACGGTGATGTGACGCCTACTGTATACTGTGATGTGACGCCTGCTGTATACGGTGATGTGACGCCTGCTGCATACGGTGATGTGACGCCTGCTGTATACAGTGATGTGACGCGCTGTTGCATACTGTGATGTGACGCGCTGTTGCATACGGTGATGTGACGCGCTGTTGCATACGGTGATGTGACGCGCTGTTGCATACGGTGATGTGACGAGCTGCTGCATATGGTGATGTGACGCGCTGTTGCATACGGTGATGTGACGCGCTGTTGCATACGGTGATGTGACGCGCTGCTGCATATGGTGATGTGACGCACTGCTGCATACGGTGATGTGACGCGCTGTTGCATACTGTGATGTGACGCGCTGTTGCATACGGTGATGTTACGCGCTGTTGCACACGGTGATGTGACGCACTGTTGCATACGGTGATGTGACGCGCTGTTGCATACGGTGATGTGACGAGCTGCTGCATATGGTGATGTGACGAGCTGCTGCATATGGTGATGTGACGAGCTGCTGCATATGGTGATGTGACGCGCTGTTGCATACGGTGATGTGACGCGCTGTTGCATACGGTGATGTGACGCGCTGCTGCATATGGTGATGTGACACGCCTCAGACTGATGCCGTACAGTGGAATCCATTCACCATAGCGTTCCATCGCGTACTTTCTTTTACCGGACTGTGCAGGATACAAGAACACGCTGTGCAGCTTTTTTGTATCCTTTTTTTGTAACGTATACGTCAAATGGAGGCATAAAAAGTAATGTAAACCGACCCTTATATGCAGGCGATGGTTCAGGGTGATGTACGGACTCCGCATCTTCTCCAGAAACATCCCAGACAACAGAAATCAGATGGAGATCCATGTGCGCTGCAGAAACCTGCCATGGGAGCGCGGACCCCCGGATACAAGAGGATGGAATGCAGTCTACACTATGAGGGGCGCAGGGCGCCATCTGCTGGACATTCTGTGCAGTACACACAGCACAGACAGGCGCAGGCTCCTGGGATTATATCTCTCAGTATATTGATCTGAGGCTCAGTTCCCGAATTATTAAGGGAGTCACCATTGCTCTTGTTGCACCCAAACTCTGCTCCTTTCTGTGGCCAGCCCCTCCCAGGCTGCTTTGTTTGACAGAGCCAGGCAGAGGGAAAGCAGACAGTGGCCACAGAAAGGAGCAACGGTGACACCCTCATTGCACCAAAGGCCTCATTTGCATATTAAGAAAAAGCATCATAACTCGGGAACGGGGCTCGTATTACCAAATGGCAAACAGCTGGATAGGGAGGTCCTGGTGACATTCCCTTTAAGGTTTAGGACCCCCTTAAAACGTGAAGTAAGAAATAAGGAACAGTGAGGCCAGAGCAGCGCAGGAGCGGAGGAGCCCGTGATAAGAACGATAGCTCTGCTGAGCGGAGATTATACCGTTATCATTACAGCGGAGTCACCGCCTCTCATCAGCAGAGCACAGGCCGCCACTCATCTGCTCATTCACACGTCAGTGTTTGGTCAGTGATTGTGAGCCAGAACCAGGAGCGGAGCCTCCACAGAGATCAGGTATAAGGGGAAGATCGGCTCCTGTTCTGTGTTTAGAGCCGCACCTGGTTTTGGCTCAAAATTACTGATAAAAATCACTGACCGAACACTGACGTGTGAATGAGGCATTAGAGAGACCTGCGGACAGACAATTTATGGGGGGATCTATTATAGGGGTGCTGTGGGGGGGGGGGGGGTCGCTATTATATTATCACTGTGGGGGGGCTCTATTATCAGGGTGCTGTGTGGGGGGCTCTATTATGGGGGCACTATCAGGGGCACTGTGGGGGCTTTATTACAGCTGCGCTTTGTGGGGGGTTCTATTAAAGGGGCACTGGAGGGGGGCTCTATTATGGGGGCACTGTAGGGGGGGCTCTATTATGGGGCACCGTGGGGGGGCTCTATTATGGTGGCACTGTGGGGGGGCTCTATTATAGCAGTGCTGTGTGGGGGGCTCTATTAAAGGGGCACTGTAGGGGGGCTCTATTATGGGGGAATTGTGGGGGGGCTCTATTATGGTGGCACTGGGGGGGCTCTATTATGGGGGCACTGCGGGGGGGCTCTCTTAATGGGGCACTGCGGGGGGGCTCTATTATGGGGGCACTGTGGGGGGGCTCTCTTAATGGGTCACTGTGGGGGCGCTTTATTATGCTGGCACTGTGGGGGGCTCTAACATGGGGGCACTGTGGGGGGGCTCTATTATGGGGGCACTGTGGGGGGCTCTATTATAGGGGTGCTCTGTGTCGGGCTGTATTATGGGGGCACTGTGGGGGGGCTCTATTACGGGGGCACTGTGTGGGGGCTCTATTATGGTGGCACTGTGGGGGGCTCTATTATGGTGGCACTGTGGGGGGCTCTATTATGGGGGCACTGTGGGGGGCTCTATTATGGGGGCATTGTGGGGGGCTCTATTATAGGGGCGCTCTGTGTCGGGCTCTATTATGGGGGCATTGTGGGGGGCTCTATGTCGGGCTCTATTATGGGGGCACTGTGGGGGGCTCTATTATGGGGGAATTGTGGGGGGGGCTTTATTATAGGGGCACTGGGGGGGGGGCTCTATTATGGGGGCACTGTGGGGGGGCTCTCTTAATGGGGCACTGTAGGGGGGCTCTATTATAGCAGTGCTGTGTGGGGGGCTCTATTAAAGGGGCACTGTAGGGGGGCTCTATTATGGGGGCACTGTGGGGGGCTCTATAATAGGGGTGCTCTGTGTCGGGCTCTATTATGGGGGCATTGTGGGGGGCTCTATTATAGGGGTGCTCTGTGTCTGGCTCTATTATGGGGGCACTGTGGGGGGGGGGCTCTATTATGGGGGCATTGAGGGGGGCTCTATTATAGGGGTGCTCTGTGTCGGGCTCTATTATGGGGGCACTGTGGGTGGCTCTATTATGGGGGCATTGAGGGGGGCTCTATTATAGGTGTGCTCTGTGTCGGGCTCTATTATGGGGGCATTGTGGGGGGCTCTATTATAGGGGCTGTGTTATGGGGGCACTGTGGGGGGGCTCTATTATGGGGGCATTGAGGGGGGCTCTATTATAGGGGTGCTCTGTGTCGGGCTCTATTATGGGGGCACTGTGGGGGGGCTCTATTATGGGGGCATTGAGGGGGGCTGTGTTATGGGGGCACTGTGGGGGGCTCTATTATAGGGGTGCTCTGTGTCGGGCTCTATTATGGGAGCACTGTGGGGGCTCTATTATGGGGGCATTGTGGGGGGCCCTATTATGGGAGCACTGTGGGGGGCTGTGTTATGGGGGCACTGTGGGGGGCTCTATTATAGGGGCACTGTATACGGCTCTCTTATACGTGATGGTTATCCTGATTTTCCCTTTTTTCATCTTTCTCCTTTTTATAAGCAGCTGGTTGCACGTGGTTTAGATGTTACATTATTATCATCATCAGAGAATGATGGGAGTTGTAGTCCACCGAGTCACCTTTTGTTGGAATCCTTGTTCGCCGCGTTGGCCGTTGCCAAGGCAACGGGGCCGTCAATCAGCTCGGTTGGGGGTGTGTTAAGGAGACAAGGGGGTGTGGTCGTTCATGTCACGTGATGTGTCGCTGGCTCCCAGCATGCACCGCTGGTAAACAGGAATGGCGGATGAGGAAGGGGAGGACGATCCCGGTGTAAACAACATGGGCAACCAGCTGCAGCTCATCCCCGGTAATGTATAGTCCGGCCGGGGAGGGCGCGCTGCTGTCCCGTCATGTATACCGGCCTGTCCGAAGCCATGTCCTTCCCCAGGTAGTCGTGTACCCAGACTATAGGTGGCGCAGTCCTAGTAGCCAATCAAACGGCTGCTTTCATTTTGAAACCTTCTCAAGTTAAATGTTACCTGGAATCTGATTGGCTGTTTCTCCGTTTAGCCTCTAGAGGGACTGAGTGAGGTCTTTCCCATCATGCACCTCATGTCCTTACATTTAGAGGGATTGTCTACTAACCCTGCAGGGCTGGTGTAACGGACATGCCGATCCAGTCATCAGCCAGGGGGCAAATTAGTACAGAAAAACAAAAAGCAGCCGCCATTGAACCGAACGGATATTAGCTCACTGTGTGACAATGATGAGGGTGGTAGTTGGATTACTCCAGGGTAATGTTCCTGTGATGCTCATAAAATGGGCGTCTGACTCTAAGAAGTCTTTGGCGCAGGTCAGTCCTGGGCTGGTTCCTGGATCTGGTCATTTTTTAACTCTTTCAGACCCGGAGGATTTTCAGTTTTTGCTTTTCCGTTTTTTACTCCCTGCCTTCTCGCCTTCATGACGTTTTTATTTTTCCGTTCACGTAGCTGTATGGGGGCTTGTTTTTTGCTGGACAAGTTGTACTTTCTAATGGCCACCATTTACTTTTGCACATGATCTCGTAAGAAGCCGGAAAAAAAAATCCAAATGGGATTAAATTGGGAAAAAAATATGCAATTCTGTCAGTTTTATGTGCCTTTCGGTTCATTATGATCACATTGATACCACATTTATATCGTTTTTAATACTGGAAAAAAAACTTGGGAAGTTTTTTTTTTCTTCTTTTCATTGCCATATTGTGACCCTTCATAAAATCTAATGCGCTAGCACTGAAGCTTTTAAGAAATTCTCTATGTTCCTACAGTGGACTGCCACAGGAACGTGGCTGCGGCAGCCTCAGATCCGGGGCCGAGGCTGCGCAGGGACTGAACGGCTCCACCTCTCCCCGCTGCGGGGGGAGCACAGCACTCACAGGCTTTCTGCGCTCAGATGCCGCGGTCACATCTGTGGAGTTAAATATCTGCGATTGCCGTCATCGCCGATCACAGATTTCTGGCCCAGGTGTCTGCTGTGTGAAATCTTTAAGGCCTCTTTCACACGGGCGTCATGGTTTTGGGCCGGATAAGATGCGGGTGCGTCACGGGAAAATGCGTGATTTTTTTTAGTGCGAGTGCAAAACATTTTAATGCGTTTTGCACGCGCGTGAGAAAAATCTGCATGTTTGGTACCCAAATTCGAACTTCTTCACAGAAGTTCGGGCTTGGGATCGGTGTTGTGTAGATTGTATTATTTTCCCTTATAACATGGTTATAAGGGAAAATAATAGCATTCTGAATACACAATGCAAAGTAAAATAGGTCTGGAGGGGTTAAAAAAATCAAAAAATAATTTAACTCGCCTTAATCCACTTGTTTGCGCAGCCGGCATCTCTTCTTTCTTCAGGACCTTTGATGACATCACTGAGCTCATCACATGGTCCATCACCATGGTGATGGGTCATGTGACGGACCATGTGCGAGCACAGTGACGTCACCACAGGTCCTTTTCCTCAAAGATGAAGACAGAAGAGATGTCGGCTGCGCGAACAAGTGGATTAAGGTAAGTTAAATTATTTTTTAATTTCTTTTTTTAACCCCTCCAGCGCTATTGTACTAAGCATTCTGTATTCAGAATGCTATTATTTTCCCGTATAACCATGTTATAAGGGAAAATAATAATGATCGGGTCCCCATGTCGATCGTCTCCTAGCAACCATGCGTGAAAATCGCACCACACCCGCACTTGCTTGCGGATGCTTGCAATTTTCACGCAGCCCAATTCACTTCTATGGGGCCTGCGTTGCGTGATAAACGCACAATATAGAGCATGCTGCGATTTTCATGCAACGCACAAGTGATGCGTGAAAATCACCGCTCGTGTGCACAGCCCCATAGAAATGAATGAGTCCGGATTCAGTGCGGGTGCAATGCGTTCACATCACACATTGCACCCGCGCGGAAAACTCGCCCGTGTGAAAGAGGCCTAAAGAAACGACTTTGTGTATGGTAATGGTTGTCAAGGGTTTGTTTAATGGGCGCCAGTGACTCCACGAATCTCCAGGTCCCGTCCACGTTTCATACTCTTTAAAAGCAAGCATATTGGCGTCATGTTTAACACGTTTCTTGTCCTGACAGAGAGCGAGGAAGATGATGACATGGAGATGGAAGATCCTGATGGAGGAGACCAGGAAGCCCCCAACATCATCAACTTTGATACCAGCTTACCGACGTCTCATGTAGTGCGTAATACAGGGTTAACTTAGAAGGGTTTTAGGTCCATAAAGCGTAAAGGGTTTGGAAAGACATGGCCTCATTCTTCT
This sequence comes from Bufo bufo, assembly GCF_905171765.1. Lineage (NCBI taxonomy): Eukaryota > Metazoa > Chordata > Amphibia > Anura > Bufonidae > Bufo > Bufo bufo. Next base: position 8,630,840 of record NC_053397.1, on the reverse strand, counting down.
AGATACAGCGCCACACCTGTCTGCAGCTCGGTACTGCAGCTCAGCTCCATTGATGGGAGTAAAACTGGACGGAGGACAGGTGTGGTGCTATGTTTGGAAGAAAGCAGCCATGTTTTTCTAAAGGGCTGTTCTGGTTGTAACAGTAGAAGTGAGAAGACCCCGGTCCGGCGTCTTCTCGCTTCTACTGTTTACTCGATCAGGCGATTGGACAAGTTCAGGCTGCACCAACCGTTTACTACTTCTAATTTGCCCTCATTGTGGTTGCACCCAATTTGGTGCAACCCTCAAAGGTGAGCAAACCATTTTTTTTTTACCAATTGTGGCTTTCCTGTTCACTTGACGTACTACCCTATGAGCGCCTCTCTCTCTTCTTATTGCCATTATTTGCTGGTTGTAACAGGTTACCCTAAGGGTCCATTCACACGTCCGTTGTTTCTTTCCTGATCTGTTCCGTTTTTTGCTGAACAGATCTGGACCAGTTCTGTACCCATTCATTTTCAATGGGTCCTGAAAAAGATCAGACATTGAGCTGTCCGTTTTTTTCCAGGACCCATTGAAAATGAATGGGTCCAGATCTGTTCAGCAAAAAACGGAACAGATCAGGAAAGAAACAACGGACGTGTGAATGGACCCTTACCCTAACTATTAGATCAGTGGGGGGTCCCAGCGGTCGGGCATGCTCACAGCCTCTCCATTCATCTCTGTGGGACTGCTGCTTGTACCTGCTATCTCCACCAGTCCTATAGAAATTAATGGAGCAGCAGTCCCGCCCTCCAGCCCACTTTGTAGAAAATTGGCCAGCGGGGGGGGTAAGTAAAAAAATAGTTGGAAATTTTTGCGCTAAAGGGTATCATAAAAATGTGTGACTTCTCTGTGCCACAAAACTGGTGTAAAATCCATCATAACCCCCCCCAATGTTTCATTCACTGACAGCAACAGAAAAATAGTCAGTTAGGCCCTTTTCACACAGGCGAGTGCAAAACATTGTAATGCGTTTTGCACTCGCGTGAGAAAAATCGCACATGTTTGGTACCCAAACCCGAACTTCTTCACAGAAGTTCGGGCTTGGGATCGGTGTTCTGTAGATTGTATTATTTTCCCTTATAACATGGTTATAAGGGAAAATAATAGCATTCTGAATACAGAATGCATAGTAAAATAGCGCTGGAGGGGTTAAAAAATAATAATAATAATTTAACTCACCTTAGTCCAATTGATCGCGGCCCGGCATCTCCTTCTGTCCCCTTTACTGAATAGGACCTGTGGTGAGCATTAATTATAGGTAAAGGACCTTTGATGACGTCATTCCGGTCATCACATGGTACGTCACATGATCTTTTACCATGGTGAATCACCATGGTAAAAGATCATGTGACGTACCATGTGATGACCGAAGTGACGTCATCAAAGGTCCTTGACCTATAATTAATGCTCACCACAGGTCCTATTCAGTAAAGGGGACAGAAGGAGATGCAGGGCCGCGATCAATTGGACTAAGGTGAGTTAAATTTTTTATTTTTTTTTTAACCCCTCCAGCCCTATTGTACTATGCATTCTGTATTCAGAATGCTATTATTTTCCCTTATAACCATGTTATAAGGGAAAATAATAATGATCGGGTCTCCATCCCGATCGTCTCCTAGCAACCGTGCGTGAAAATCGCACCGCATCCGCACTTGCTTGCGATTTTCACGCAACCCCATTCATTTCTATGGGGCTTGCGTTACGTGAAAAACGCACAAAGAGGAGCATGCTGCGATTTTCACGCAACGCACAAGTGATGCGTGAAAATCACCGCTCATGTGAACAGCCCCATAGAAATGAATGGGTCAGGATTCCGTGCGGATGCAATGCGTTCACCTCCCGCATCGCATCCGCGCGGAAAACTCGCTTGTGTGAAAGGGGCCTTAGACATTTGCAGGATGTTTCATTATACCCCCGCTCTTTTCATTGGGGAAAATCGAACCAGCAGCCACAAGTAATGATGTCCGTAACATGGCGGGCGTCCAGATAGCCTCCCTCCTTCTGCTTCTCTGTGTGATTCTGTGGCTTTTATCGCTTCGCAGTATCTGGGCGTCGACATGGAGGAGTTTCACGGGAGGACGGTGCACGACGACGACAGCTGTCAGCTGATCCCGGTGTTACCGCACATACAGGTGATGCTGATTCCCGGCCAGACCCTGCCGCTACACCTCTCCAGACCACAAGAGGTCAGCATGGTGCGAGGCCTCATCCAGAAGGACAGGACGTTTGCTGTGCTGGCCTATTGGTTTGTAATGTATAACCCTTAATCCGATTATATGGATGCCGGATTGCAGGAATATTCCATAGTGAAGCGCATTCACCCTTCTTACGTTTGTGTCACAGTGAGGGTCTTCAGAGAGACGCTCGCTTCGGGACGACTGCGGAAATCTACGCCTATCGCGAAGAGCAGGAGTACGGCATTGAGACGGTGAAAGTTAAAGCCATCGGACGGCAGCGATTCCAAGTGCTGGAAATGAGAAGCCAGGCAGATGGGTGAGAGGTGGATCTCGAGAGGAGGAATTGGCGAGATCATACTGAAATGGAAATGAACTAGAAAATATCCTGAGTGCCCAGTGCTGAGTAATCCCTGCTGGGGGGGGGGAGGAGCTGTCGGTGACACCTCCCCCGCTCCCATATTACTGCAGAACTGGGGAGATTTGCCAGCCAGGACTCTAGGACAGTGTGATGGTTACCCAATACTTACTGCTGCTATTCAAACTCTGAAGTCTGAATGGATCTGTCCCTCCTCTGTGCTTTACACTGCAGCTCGTTTTGTTCAACTTGGACATTTACATTCAGACACTAAAAATCTGTCCTGGTCTAGTTCTGCTCACACAGGTGAGGGCATGGAGCATTGTAGACAAATGCAATGTGCCAAACCCTCAGCTGCCAGGATGGGTATTGCAGCCCTTGAATGAACAGAATGTGTTGAAGATCTTTCCCTGATACAGTCGGCAGGTTGGACTGTACAGCCCCTTAAAGGGATAGTCCTCTGTACGGCTGTTTTCAGAAACTTCCATACCCTGAGTGGCCACCTCTCCATTCACAGCAGCTGCATCCCTAGGTGGGAGGGGGGTCGAGGGACCCCCGTTGTGGAGTTAGGTGCGGATCCCAGAGGTGGGACCCACATAGCGACATATTCTGTGGATATGCTGTAGATGTGGAAATACCCCTTTAAAGGGGCTGTCCCCATAACAACAAACTATCTCCTATCCACAGGGGTCTCACTGCTGGGCCCCCCAATAATCACAAGAAGAGGGGCCAGTGTTTCTCCTTTTTAATGGAAGAGCTGACCTACATGCATGATCACCGCTCTATTCAAACAGGGGAACGCGGTTTCTCGTAACCTACGGGGACCCCAGCAGTCAGACCCTTGCCCATTAGACACTTATTCCCCATCCTGGACATAACTGGTTGTTATGGGACAGTTCTGGGCCACGGAATCTGAAGCAGCGCCCTCTGCAGTACAGCTTAGGGATGTTAACAACCTCTCTCCTTTGCTAGGATCCTGCTTGCCCGGGTACAGATCCTACCGGAGAGGGTCTTGCCATGTCCGATGACGGCCATCCAGCTGGATTCTCAGAGCCGCCATCAAGTTCCCCCGTGCAATAAAGCGCTCAGCAGCCGGAACCCACAGAGCACCTGCCAGTGGCTGCACAAGTACCGCAGGGTGAGGACTGGCATTATGTGGCTCTTAAAGGGAACCTGTCGTCAGTTTCATACAGCATGAAATCCCCCCCAGGATCCGTCATGGCAGACATGCATGTTATCAGCAATACTGCGATGGGTCAGAGAAAACCTAGTTATGGAAATGAGGGAGAAGTGTCCGCTGGGCGGACCCCCCGACTTCCCCCCACCTAATTTGGCTTGATTGACGTCTCTTTCCATTTGCATGTGAAGACGCCTGTCAATCAAACCTTGTCTACCTTCGCTAACAGATTTATTATTTGTCCAAATAAGTGCAAAATAAAGCAGCTTTATATTATTATTATTATTATAATAACTTTTGAATAAAAATTTCCAACCGTTTTGCTCCTGCAGCTCCTGTGCAGATTTTTGTGTCTCCGTGGTAACCAGCAGCACACAGATTCTGTCTACTGTAATCCCGCAGCCTCGTCCTTTCTTCTATTAATTCCCTGCCTTATGCCAGCTTACGTTTGGTAGGTCAGTCAGCAGTAAGGGCCATACTGACGGGATCAGACTACACAGTTTGTCGTCTGTTACCATGGAGATGCATAGATCTGCATAGGAGCTGGGGAAGCAAAACGGTAGGACGTTTTAAACCAAGTGCACTTGTAAAGTTGCTTTATTTTTCATTTTAGATTTATAGGGAGCCTTTTTCCAGAGCCTAACATTCTGGTGCAGGGCCCTTGTGGGGTTCACCACCATATTTACGTATCACTTTCTTCCATATTAATGTTTTCCTATACTTATCGCCCCACAGAGAAAGTTTTTTGGTGCCAATTTGACGTCGTGGCCGTCGTGGCTCTATGCTTTGTATGACGCTGTGAGTACTACAGACTGATCGTCAGCTCCTTGGTTGTTTTCTTGGTGTCGGGGGAGGAGTTGGGGAGTATTGGGGTCTTATGATTAGTTTCTCCTGTAATGTATCTGTGAGGATTTGTAATTCTACAACATATGGCGATCTGCATCTGTTATCAGGATTTTCTCATGGAGCGGGTGAAGCGACAGCTGCACGAGTGGGATGAAAATCTCCGCGACGACTCTCTGCCGGCTAATCCTATAGGTGAGACAGAGTGGGAGTCGCTTACCTTCAGAGGTTTTATGTCTGAAAAAAGTTCTGCAACGTTTTAATGTAATGATGAGTCCGGACGACCCCTTTAACAACAGGCCGCTGCTTATGGTGCATTGCAATATTGGAAATTTTGGATTGTTGTTAAATGCATTGACATTAAACTGCTGTGTGAACACCACTGGTGAGAGGGTGGAAGCAGCCTGAGCACTGACAGAGAACCAGCAGAATTGTGAATGCAGCTCTGGATGTGACTGGAGTCTAAGACTTTAAAGGGGTTGTGCAGTGTCTTGATAAGTCATCAATATCGGATCGGTGGGGGTCTGACACCCGACACCTCGAGGTTGTGGCGCTCATGAATGGGGCGGAGGTACACTGCACTACTGCTACAATCTAGACAGCATGCCAGTGCAGACTGAAGGGGGCGCATAGCTGATCATTGGGGGTGCTGGGCGTCGGACCTATCCCGAGGAGGGGTCGTCAGCGTCCTGACACTGCACAACCCCTTTATATAGCGATGGTTTCCCTGCCCTCATCTGACCTCTGCTATTGCCTTTCATTTCTCAGCAGCTGATTACTTTCTGTGTCCCTCCTTTGATCAGATTTCTCATATCGAGTGGCGGCCTGCCTGCCCATCGATGACACGCTGCGCATCCAGCTACTGAAGATTGGAAACGCCATCCAGAGGCTGCGCTGTGAGCTGGACATCATGAGCAAAGTGAGGTCCCTCTAATGCACAAAAGCCCCCGCCTCATAATGCTCCCCCCATCATGTACGAGCTGTGACCCCCCCCCCCCCCCCTCTCGTTTTAGTGCACGTCTCTCTGCTGTAAACACTGTCACGACACTGAGATCACAACCAAGAATGAGATCTTCAGGTGAGGGAGGATGTCTGATATGTGGGGGTGGAGGTAAGAACACATGCCTAGGTGCATATCTATATCGTCTGCATTGACATCTGTCACTCTCTTGCAGTCTCTCTCTCTGTGGCCCCATGGCTGCCTATGTGAATCCTCACGGCTATGTACACGAGACCCTGACCGTCTACAAAGCCTTAAACCTGAGCCTGGTGGGCCGTGCGTCCATAGAGAACAGCTGGTTCCCAGGGTGAGTGCAATGGAACATTCACTTATACAGGAGAGGGCAACCCAGTGACCAGAAGGAAATACACGGGGCTTGGGGCAGATCCTTTGAGGTCTTAGTTTGCAGAACTTCCTCAGATATTCAGATGGAGGAATGTCTTAGTGCTGGGAGACCCCCCCCCCCCCCCCCCCTTCCAATGTGGTCAGCACAATGTCATTAAATCATTAAGGGGGTCATATTAATAAGTGCCCCACAGATATACACCTACAAGGGCTGCCCTGAATGTGTTCTTTAAGGGGGAGGTGAGCTCCTCGTTAGAGAAACCTTACAAAGTATGTGACACGGCCTGTGCTGGTGATTGTCCTTGGTGATGTCACCAAGGTTTTAGCATAGGGTCCTGGTGCCAGGGACATGGTAAAATCAAATGCAGATGTCCCAGGCCTGTGATCTAACTTGTGGTTCACCGACTATTGCAAAACTACCAGCATGCCCTAATAGATGGAGAGCCGCAGCTGGCTGCACGATGTTAGGCATCATGCACATGACCTTATCTGTTTTGGGGTCTGCAAAATATGTATATCGACCGCGTTCATGGCTATTCTTGTCCTCAAAACTGTCAAGAATAGAACATGTTTTATAATTTGCAGAACAGATACACAGATGTGGACAGCACACGGAAGACATCTATGTGCTTTCCATATTTTTCACTGACCCATAGAAATCAATGGCTCCCTGAGCTTTATGTCCATAAGTTCCTGTGCATGAAGCCTTAGTTGGTAGATATAGAGAAATGAGGAGGTGGTGCCACCTGGTGGATGAACAAGGGAAAAGCGAATTCTACAAATGTATCCAGTCCACTCAATCCTCTGTGAGATTAAACATCCCACTCCTGTCCTGGTAGTTTGTCGCAATGTATCAGTCTGGAGTCCAGGCTGTTTTATCTTACAGAGGATTGTCTAGACTGGATACAACTGTAAGAAGCCCTCATCTGTGTGAGTCTCTTAATGTGAATTAGAATTCACTGACTGCAAGCAGAGGTCTTAAAAACTGAGAAATTGCAACAATGTTTATTAGAAAGTCATTTCCCTTTTTTTTTTTTTTTTTGATGCTCAGTATGAGGACTGAGGGTTAATTATAAGAGCGATCACGAAAAACAGAAGTGGTGATGGTGGGGGGGTTATATATGGGAGCAAATATAAAGCAGAAGGAAGTAGAGATATTGATCGCACTTTGCATAATTCAGAACCACAGCCTGATCTGAAGCATTGAGCTGCAAAATACACGGATCAGCCATAACATTAAAGCCGGTGATAATAACTCGATGCCTGGTGACTTCCTGCGTGTGTGTGTATATATATATATATATATAATCAAACAGGAAGTTCATGCAGGATTTGATCTTATGGAGGCCGTGCTCACATCAAAAAAGACTGCGGATGTTGCTCCCTGGATCCTGCCAGTGCCTGCACATAAGGGCGTGCCTCTGTGCAGGCGCCGGCTGGATGGAGGAAGCAGCCACTGTACACAGGCAGTCCTAATGCATAGTCCTGTCCTTGGCAATGGAGAATAATTTACACAATGCACAAAAGGGAGTCTCTATCTATATATTGGTTTCCTCACAATCTGCCCCCATAGTGACAACTGCAGGCAGCGCACAGCTCCTTTTTATATAAGGTCTGATAGACATCTGCTTGTCTCTGCAAGAGGGGGAGGCCTGCAGTGACATATACCTTTTTTTTCAGACTATAAGACGCACCTAGGATTTAGAAGAGGAAAATAAGAAAAACATTTTTCATCTGACCCCCCCCAACCTTCATCAGCCCCATCAGCCTCCCCAAGCCTCCGATTAGACATTTAAAAAAATAAAATAAAAAATTGCTTGCTCCAAATGGCGCTGCCGCTCTACAGAGCACTAGTGAGACCTCATCTGGAGTATTGTGCGCAGTACTGGAGGCCATATCTCCAGAAGGATATAGATACTTTGGAGAGAGTTCAGAGAAGAGCTACTAAACTGGTCCATGGATTGCAGGATAAAACTTACCAGGAAAGGTTAAAGGACCTTAACATGTATAGCTTGGAAGAAAGACAAGACAGAGGGGAGATGAGAGAAACTGCTAAATACATAAAGGGAATCCACAAGGTAAAAGAGGAGAGAATATTTACAAGAAGAAAAACTGCTACAAGACGACAGTGTTAGATTAGAGGGGCAAAGGTTTAACAGTAATATAAGGAAGTGTTACTTTACTGAGAGAGTAGTGGATGCATGGAATAGCCTTCCTGCAGAAGTGGTAGCTGCAAATACAGTGGAGGAGTTTAAGCCTGCATGGGATAGGCATAAGGCCATCCTTCATATAAGATAAGGGCCGGGGGCTATCCATAGTATTCAGTATATTGGGCAGACTAGATGGGCCAAATGGTTCTTATCTGCCGACACATTCTAGGTTCTATTAGGGGCCAGCTGTTCCGTTCCGCAAAATACATATGGTTGTGTGCATGAGCCCTGAATCTGCAATGATGTGGCTAGGTTCTGCATTATCAAGTATTCTGGATTAAGAGTCAGTCATAGAAACTTATTCCTTATTCACATGTCAGTGTTTGGTCAGTGATTTTGAGCCAAAACCAGGTGCGGCTCTAAAGACAGAACAGGAGCCGATCTTCCCCTTATACCTGATCTCTGTGGAGGCCCCAATGCTGGTTTTGGCTCACAATCACTGATGAAAATTACTGACCAAACACTGACATGTGAATGAGGCTTCAGGAGCCAAAACCTACTTCCATTTACCTCCTCCCCCCATCTTATCTCTCCACGCAGATACGCTTGGACAATCGCTCAGTGCAGAGTATGTGGCAGCCACATGGGGTGGAAGTTCACCTCTGTACGGAAGGATTTGTCACCTCAGAGATTTTGGGGCCTGACCCGTTCAGCCCTGCAGCCTCGAATCCCAGTGCCAGAAGAGGAGGAGGCGAGCCTGGACCAGTCCCCGATTCTCTGCCTGTGAATGGCGCACATCATCGCTATGCTTCGTCTCTAGCCCCCAGATATATGAAGAGTGGGGGTGGTGCGGCCCACCTGCATGTGACACCCTTATCTGTGGGGTGAGAGGAGGATGGAGCGGAGGGCCCGGCCCCGGGTCTGCTCCTGAGCACATCCACTTCTGTCTGCACCGTGCACTTCTCACCCGCTCCGCTCAGAGATGCTGATTATATTGTGATAATGACCGGTGTGATGTCAGACGCAGCGTTATATGGCCGTCCTGAGCACCTGACCCTGGAACGCAGCAATCCCCCCCCCCCGTCTCCGTAGTTATCGTCAGTCTTCTGTACATAAATCTTAATCATCAAGGTATATTCTAATCTACATTACTTTCCAATTGTTTACCAGATCTCTACCTGCTGTCAGTGAATGGAAACCTGTCACATCCAGAGGCTGAACATCTGTACAGTGTGGACATTAATCACAGCATCAATCCTCTGTGAACTAAACAGCCTGACACATTGTAACAAACTATCGGGACTGGAGAGAATTTTGTGATGCTGTAGTTAGTTCCCAAAGGATTATCTAGACTGGATACAACTGTAACAGACCCTCAGCAGTGTAAAAGATCAGGTCATGATGGGTTTTTCAGGCACTGGATTTAGAGAAATGTTTCATTCCACTTGACAGCAATCAGAGATCCTGAACTATAATCTATATATAAGACGGTTGTAGGCCTTTTCTACAACGATTAAGCTGTATTTACATAAAACTGACATTACAGTAAAATATACGTTTCTCGTTAGCAATCTACTACTGTTTCCTGTCCATAGGGAGTGGCAGAACTGACAACCACTTTTGTCTGGCAGACTGCAAGCAGTTCCCTTCCCCCGCTCCTCCTTGCAGCTTGCGCATAAACTCAGCAAGGGGCAGCACTATAGGATAGAATATGAAATCTGTGCTCTGCCCAGAGGAGTAATGGGAGGAACATTGATAATATAACTAGAGCAAGGATGGCCAACCTGTGCTCTCCGGCTGCTGTAAACCCACAATTCCCACCATGCCCTGCTGTAGTAAGTCTGGGCATGCTGGGAGTTGTAGTTTTGCCACAGCTGGAGAGCCGCCGGTTGGCCACCGCTGAACCTAGTGATTTAGCAGTGTCATTCAAGTTTATGGAAGTGCTCTACCAGTAAAGCAGGTCCCGGTCTGTGCCATATTCAACACTAAAGGTCTGTTCACATGCGGCAGATTTGGTGCAGAATTTTCTGTTTCATTCATCTGGACCGGGACTCGCAGAAATCCCCAGAAAACTTCCCTGTGTCCCTCGTCTTTCTCTGTTCAATGAGACGTGAATATTGCACTGCAACATTATCGATGTCTAGAACATAGAAATAAACGGAATCTAAAATGAGACGACGCCTTGTGGTAAAACATCGGGGTGACGCTCCGACTTACAGGGGCACGCCCCAAAATAAAACCTGATGCCGGTGTTGAGGACCTGATGCAGCCACCTTGAGTCAGAATGGTTACTAGAAACACCGACTGATACAATGTATCCCTAGCAACCAGCCTGACAGCAGTTGTACCATGACAGTCCTCCTCCCAGGCTGCCTGTGTCTGTAGTTTTAGGTCATGCTCCATTCAGAGAGCTCCCCCCAGTGGTGGCTGCAGGCAGACCATTTTATGCTGGAAGTAGATCTGCGCAGGGGATTTGGCGCTCTGTATCATAAACGCGGAGCTGTACCCGATATAAATCTCAGCACAGAACCACAGATTTACATAGAATAGAAATAAAAGCTTTTCATATTGATGGCCACCTACCTGACCATGAGTGTGAATCCCCAGATTTTATTATTTACAGCTTTTTTTTTGCGCTGGTTTTGTCCGCACTGAAAGAAGATTGACGATCGACTGCGGAGTAACTTTAAAAAAATAACTTTACTATGAACATGAAGAGGAGTCCACACAGGACGCAGGGAGTCCGAGTCCGGGACGAGTCAAACGTCTTAATCCTTCTATAATGAAAACTTCTGCAACTTTCTGATAATCTTTATGTTTCATTTCCTCATGATTTTTAAGATTTCTACTTGCTGTCAGTGAATAAAAACATTTTTGACCCAATACCTTTCACAGCTGAGGGTTTGTTACAATTGTATCCAGTCTAGACAATCCTCCGTGAGCTAAACACATCAGCAATACAATTCTCCCCCCTCATAATGTGTTACAATGTATCCAGGCAGTTTGTTTGGCATTGTTTAGACTGGATACAATTGTAACAAATCCTTAGCTATGAGTCTTGTGTTCTCACGCGCGGTGCTTTTTCATGTGTCACGACATCGTATATATCTTAAAAAACAATAAGAAATTGGCTGTAAACAAGGTTCCATTCAATGACAGCAAGCAGAACTCTTGAAAACGGTGTGGAATCAAAGCACTAGGTCTATTAAAAGGTTGCAGAGCTTGTCATTTTCCATTGATTTGCCCTCATTATATGTTGTATCAGCAGAAATCGCGAGGGTTCCTGAAGAATATCCCATTATTTCTAACGGGGGAATCTGCCTCCGAGCGTCCCCACCTCCAGGAATGGTATGACCCAGGGTTAGTCGTTCCTGGACACAGCATTAAGCAGCTCCTCTTTGTCGGCCTTGTAGCCACTTTCCTTCCAGCGCTCCCGCAGTTCCTGCAGGATTCTCCCAATCTCCTTCCCCGAGGACACGCCCATACGCCGCAAGTCGTGTCCACTGACAGGGAAGCGGGGCAGTGTCCATTTTTCCATCTGTCTTAGGAGCTGCTCTTCGCCCTGGTACTTCAGCAGCTCGCACACCTTCTTCTGGGCGTCTGTTTCTCGGGACTGAAAGAAAACAGAAACGGGAAGAGATAAATGGCGCCGGTTTAATCAATGATCACGATCAAAAAGAGAGAATATCAGTACAACTCTTTCTTCATGTGACTAAAGCCTGACATCGCAGTTCTCCCGCCCACCACTAGAGTGCACTGTCGGCTAATGTACTGCTCAGCTTTGCTGTGTAGACTGGGACAGAGTCTGCAGAGTGTTGGCCCTATAGTACAGGCTTGCCTAATGCAGGACGGCAGCACTATACAGTATGCACACAGATCTCCCTGGTGCAGGGGCTATGCTCCATAAAGTCCTGGAGACTGCATTAGTCTTTGGACTCATTCATTGCAGCTCCCATAAAGTACACAGCCCCTGCTGCACCGTCGATACAAGAAGGAGGCGTCTCCAATATGGCGCTGTGTAGTTCCAGCACCGGAGCTATACCCCAACAGCTGATCGGTGGCAGGCAGGGAGTCGCACCCCCGCTGATCAACTAGTGATGGCCTATCCTGAGACTAGGAAATCACTTGGTAAAGGCTGGACGACCCCTTTAACCCGGCGCTGCTCACATCAATCACAAAATCCTGGAACGGCTTCAGAGGTTGGCGGTCGTTGTGATCTGCCGTCAGCGTCCTACGCTCCTTCAGTAAGAATAGTGCCAGCCCCTTCTCCTCCTTGGAGATCTTCAATCGCAGGTCCAGTTTTTGGATGCCATCCGGGTGGCAGAAGAGTGCAGTCAGAAGGGTCATGGGTTTAGCAGCCAGGGGCCCGGCCTGGGAGCAGATGCGCGAGAACTCCTCCACATTTCCACCCTCCGGCAGTCCTGCGATAAAAGCAAACTGGGATCAAAACGGAACCGACCCACAGAAACGAGACCTCTCCTGACCGATATCACCCACCAATGTGAGGAGCCACTCCCAGCTGGTAGATCAGTTGGATCATGTGATTGACGTGATTTCCTTCTAGGATCTTTTTAAGCTCCACCCAGATTCTTTCCCCCGAGATGCCACCCAGTCCGGGAGCGTGTTCTCGTATGGCGTCCAGAGTGGACGGACTGTGCTCTCCGGGTTTCTCGGATATCCTTCCATAAAACCTGTAAGACATCAGTGGATAGGTGTATGTTACATCATGTCTTCTCCTCCAGAGCTGCACTCTCAAATCGGCTATGCTGACAGACCCCACCCTAACCCAAGACCCAACAATGTGCCGCACTGAGCTCTGCTACATTGCAAGAGAGGAAGCTGCTGTACAATGCCTGGTGCTAACGCTACTTCTCCGACAATCACAGTGAAGAGAAGGGGCACGTGAGGTCCTACAGCTATCAGGAAACTAAAAGACACCTCACAGCTATCAGGAAACTAAAAGACTTGTGTACGCAGCTTTGGATGTGACAGGAGCAGAATACAAGATCTGAACGTATGAAATATTTCCAAAGTGACAAGTCCTCCAGGGTGAGAGCCCATCCAACTGTGCTCCTTTCTGCTCCAACCCCCACCGTGTCTGGCCGGGGAAGTTTCCATTCACCTGAGGTAGCGGAGAATTCGCAGATAGTCCTCCTGGATCCGTTTGGCTGGGTCGCCCACAAATCGGATGTTCCGGTTCTTCAAATCTTCGTAACCATTGAAATAATCGTACAGCGTGCCGTCAAATCCTTAGGAAACACAAAAATCTATAACGCAAGCAAGACCTGAGCCTCGGCCGCACTTGTCCTGGGGGCCACAGCTGCTGAGTGCAGGCAGGAGGACTGAAGGACTGATTTGCCATGTCTGCTGTAAATGGACATCTATATAGAGCTCTATCCAGAGAGCAGACATGACTAATCAATTCCATACACCATTAATTATCAGTAAACAGGAAAGAAAACGCCCCGTTCTTACCCAGAAACATGGAGTTGATGGTGAGATCTCGCCTCTCTGCGTCCTGCTCCCAGTCGGTTGTAAACTCCACCTCCGCGTGGCGTCCGTCCGTCCGCAGGTCGACCCGCAGTGTCGTGACTTCAAAGTTCTGGTCATTAATCTGAGGAGGTAATGAGGGTGAGGGTGGGTGCTACGAAAATGTGGGTGCTAAATATCCCCCAACCCGAAGGTCAGGCCTGGAGTAAATGTCACCACACGTGTGGAGCACCGTTACCCCCCTCCAGGGACGAGGACATGAGTGCAGTGACGCCCCCCCCCCCCAGCACAATTATAACATGGCATCTCGGGAATGCCCGGTGATTCCTCACCCTCGCCGTCACGGTGCCGTGCTTTTCTCCTTTGTTGTTAATCAGCCGAATTCCCTCCTTCAGGAAGAGATCCTTCATCTTATCGGGGGTGGCCGTGGTGGCAAAGTCCACGTCGTGCGGCTGCTTCCCCGCAAGAAGGTCCCGGACGGCGCCTCCTGCGATCCGCAACTCATAATTCTCCCGCGCAAATAAATCTGTAGCAACATGACTGAAAATTACATCACACGTCTACAGTCACCTCCATCATCATCCTCCCCTGTATACAGTCACCTCCATCATCCTCCTCCCCTGTATACAGTCACCTCCATCCTCCTCCCCTGTATACAGTCACCTCCATCCTCCTCCTCCCTTGTATACAGTCACCTCAATCATCATCATCCTCCTCCCCAGTATACAGTCACCTCCATCATCATCCTCCTCCCCAGTATACAGTCACCTCCATCATCATCCTCCTCCCCAGTATACAGTCACCTCCATCATCATCCTCCTCCCCAGTATACAGTCACCTCCATCATCATCATCATCCTCCCCTGTATACAGTCACCTCCATCATCCTCCTCCCCTGTATACAGTCACCTCCATCATCCTCCTCCCCTGTATACAGTCACCTCCATCATCCTCCTCCCCTGTATACAGTCACCTCCATCATCCTCCTCCCCTGTATACAGTCACCTCCATCATCCTCCTCCCCTGTATACAGTCACCTCCATCCTCCTCCTCCCCTGTATACAGTCACCTCCATCCTCCTCCTCCCCTGTATACAGTCACCTCCATCATCCTCCTCCCTTGTATACAGTCACCTCCATCATCCTCCTCCCTTGTATACAGTCACCTCCATCATCCTCCTCCCCTGTATACAGTCACCTCCATCATCCTCCTCCCCTGTATACAGTCACCTCGATCATCCTCCCCCCCCTGTATACAGTCACCTCTATCCTCCTCCCCCCCTGTATACAGTCACCTCCATCCTCCTCCTCCCCTGTATACAGTCACCTCCATCCTCCTCCCCTGTATACAGTCACCTCCATCATCCTCCTCCTCCCCTGTATACAGTCACCTCCATCATCCTCCTCCTCCCCTGTATACAGTCACCTCCATCATCCTCCTCCTCCCCTGTATACAGTCACCTCCATCCTCCTCCTCCTCCCCTGTATACAGTCACCTCCATCCTCCTCCTCCCCTGTATACAGTCACCTCCAGTCACCCCCTGTGCACAGTGACCTCTCTGCAGGGTCTCACCTGTCAGAGTCTTGAGGCCGTCGGTGAAGAGAGCCTTGAACTGCGGACTCTGCACCCTCATGGTGGACAGGCGG
Source organism: Bufo bufo (assembly GCF_905171765.1). NCBI lineage: Eukaryota > Metazoa > Chordata > Amphibia > Anura > Bufonidae > Bufo > Bufo bufo. The sequence continues at coordinate 8,615,634 of NC_053397.1, read as the reverse complement.
CGGCTCTGCGAGAGGAAGCGGCCGAGCATCTGTCTCCGAGAGATCTTCTCCTGAACTCTATCTAATACATCCGTGTCGGCTAAAGGACCTTTGACGACGTCATGACCATGTGATCAGTCACATGTAGGGAAGGAGTCCGATTCCTGCTCTACTACTGGCGGAGCTAAGTGACCTTTGACGACGTCGTGACCATGTGATCAGTCACATGTGTGGGAGGAGTTACACCTTACAAGGTAAACAAGTGGAGCTGCGGGGAGATGTGTGAGGTTGGTGGATCCAGAGGTAAGTGCTTCCTGTATGGAGGTGGTGGGCAGCAGTAATTAACTCCTGCAGTGCCTGATGGGGATAACCAGGCAGTCTATTAGACCAGGCTTTTGTTAGGCCCCTGCTGTCATGGTAACCCTTTGGCGATCATGTTGTGAGGAGCCCCCTCTGTCTGTCTAACCCATCAGGATCAGTGGCGCCATTGAGCCCCGGCGCCTTGTAACTCTGTGTGGGACCCTGCAGCGCGGAGCGGCGTCTGACGGAAGGGTTAATGGTGTCACCATGATGGCGGACTGTGAGTATATAGAGGTGACCTGGCGGCCCGGTGCTTCATTCTGTGCACACAGCGGCTCCACCCCCAGGACACCTAACTGCTCATTTGCATAAGGACTGAATGTCCTATTTCTCCAGAATGAAGCTGCAGATCGGTCTCATTACAAGAAGCTGAGCTACAAGGCCTGGTTCCTGCTGACAGACTCCCCTACATCCCCGACCTCCCGATACACCCCCACACGCACTCTTCGATCCTCACAAGACCTCCTTCTCTCCTCTTATCGCCTCTTCCCACAATCGCCTCCAGGATTTCTCCCGTGCATCCCCCACACTCTGGAACTCGCTGCCCCAACATATCAGACTCTCACCGACAGTGGAAGAAACCTGAAAACCACCTCTTCAGACGAGCCTCCAACCAGTGACCCTGCTGCCTCTATACCGCCATGACCCGCCTCACCCGCACCTACTGCGTCCTTCTCCCATACCATGTAGATTGTAAGCCTCGCGGGCAGGGCCCTCTCTCCTTCTGTAACTCGTCTTGTTTATGATTAGTGCACATGTCTGTATTATGTATGTGCACCGCTTATCATATGTACAGCACTATGGGATGAATGGCGCTTTAATAATAAATACTACTAATAATAATAACCCGCGTCTTTCCTTCTTGCAGGTCACTGATTTGATGGGGCAGAAGGAGGAGGTCGGGGGGCGCTCTGTGCCCCCCAGCGTCAGGTGTTCTCTATCATTGTGTTCATGACGCTGCTGTTCCCATAGTGACTGCGAAACACAGAGCCCGGCGACCCCCGCACAGGACGCAGCGTCTGACGGAGCAACTTGGTCTTATTCAGCTTTACAGATGCCTCTGTAGGTAGGGAAGGGGTGCCCCTACAGGGGGTTGTTTTAGAGATTCCCCTGCCCCTATAGGGGGGTTAGTTTAGAGATGCCACTGCCCCTATAGGGGGTTGTTTTAGAGATTCCCCTGCCCCTATAGGGGGGTTAGTTTAGAGATGCCACTGCCCCTATAGGGGGTTGTTTTAGAGATTCCCCTGCCCCTATAGGGGGGTTAGTTTAGAGATGCCACTGCCCCTATAGGGGGTTGTTTTAGAGATTCCCCTGCCCCTATAGGGGGGTTAGTTTAGAGATGCCACTGCCCCTATAGGGGGTTGTTTTAGAGATGCCACTGCCCCTATAGGGGGGTTAGTTTAGAGATGCCACTGCCCCTATAGGGGGGTTAGTTTAGAGATGCCACTGCCCCTATAGGGGGGTTAGTTTAGAGATGCCCCTGCCCCTATAGGGGGATTAGTTTAGAGATGCCCCTGCCCCTATAGGGGGGTAGTTTAGAGATGCACCTGTTGGATAATTGTATATGTGTGAGGGTCTCCTGTCACAGGGGGGCGCTGCAGGTGAGGTTCATGCATTGGATGTAGGTTCTTTGCAGAACAATCAGGAAAGGTAACACTGTGGTTTATTTTATCCTGGGGGTTTCTGAATCTGACAAATCGGTGCTCCAGACTAAGAGCAAACACCTAGGAGCCAAATTACATTAAAATACGTAAAGTAAAATAAAAAACTTAGAGGAGAAGATGAGACGCAGGTGACAGTAGTGAGCCGGCTCTGCATCCAGGAGAATACAGCACCACATAGCTGTTACATCCAGGGACATCTCCGTCCAGACCTTCTCTCATCGTTTCCTCTTCTCCTCCGTTTGACCCAGACCGCCATGACCGATTCTTTCCGCTGTGTCTCGTCTCTGCAGAGTTTGTTACGGACGTGTGCGATTTCTCAGCTTTTCTATCAACCTCCCCATCCTGCTGTCCCTCCCAGGGCCTCGTTCACATTTCCATTTTTCACCGACGTGTGCTGTCCGCATTTTCTGCGGACAGCACACGCACCCGTCGATTTAAATCTGTCTGTTCGCATTTCAGTAATCCGTGATGCGGATTAAGTAATTACTTATAAACCTGATGAAGGGGACTTTCTGAGCCCCGAAAGGCGTTGTTCTATGTACGTTTGTTTGTTATGTATTTAAAGAAGATTCACCCACAGAGACCGACTTGAACCAGTGATTTTGCGCCTGATCAGAATTTCCTTCACTACTTCTTATGACAGATAGACATCCTGATATAACAATGGGGCCGCAAAAAACACAGAGCGCTGTTGGAAAACTGCGTGTATTGACTAGACAACCAGAAGAAGGATCGCGGTCACCATTACTGCAGCGAAATGTCCACACCAGAGCAAGTACTGCTTCAGATTTACCAGCGCCCATTACATCCTCTGAGGGAGCTAATGAGGAGCTCACACTCAAACAAGTAACAGCCCAGGTCCTGGAAGCCATGCAGGAGATCCCTCACAGGGAAGCTAGACCTGGGGCTGCTACGCCAAGATCTCCACAATCTGCGGGAAAGAGTCCAGCATACCGACGAGCGTATCTTTCGCATAGAGGATGTCACTGCCGCGGTACCGCCATCAATAACTGACTTAAACACCAAAGCGGAGCTCTGGAAACAATAAGGTGATGACCTAGAGAACAGGCTCAGGAGAAATAACATCAGAATGATTGGGTTGTGGAAGGCCGAGCGCCGGATGTGTTCATAGAAAAATGGATAAAAGAAGAGTTTTCATCGGCCTACGCGGTAGAACGGGCACACAGAGTACCGGCAAAACCACCACCACCAGGGGCCCCACCTCGTCCCATGCTAGCTAGGTCCCTAACTGCAAAGACAGAGATAAAATACTGGCCCTGGCTAGAAGACGACAAGAAATCAAAGTAGATGGCGCTAAAGTCTCTATATTCCCAGACTTCTCCATGGAACCTCAGAAGCAGCGAGCTACATTTATGGATGTAAAGAGACGCCTGAGAGAAGCAAGCGTCCCATATTCCATGGGCTATCCTGCAAGACTCCGAGTGCTGGACGGCGACAGGGCAGTCTTTTCTACCTCCCCTGGAGAAGCTTCAGAGCAGCTGAACCAACGGAGAAGATCCCCGAGACGCTGAGATTTAGCTGTATTTGAGATAATGCCATTCGCTGCAGACAACGTACTGGTCTGGTTTGTTTGCTAAGATCCAGATAGCCGAATAGGTTGAATAATTAATCAAATTTTCATTATTGTTCAAGATATAGGTCAGTTGAATGGTTAAACTATTGCTGTGGCTGCAGCCAGCTTGTGTCATCACAGGCAGAAGAATCCCGGTCTTACTGGCCTACAGTTTGGGAATCTAAATAATGTTGTCGTTTTGTAGTTCATATGCAGGTCTTTATATATTACTGTTGCATGCGGTTACACTCGCTGCACTGCGCTCCATGATTGACAACACGTATCTGCCTCTGAACAAGGGCTGAAACAATTACTCAATTTAATAGAGTAATTTGACACAAAAAAATTCTCGATGCAAATTTTGTTTTATGTGACCACAGAGTGAGAGTGAAGCGCTTACTATTACTTACCGCTCCGTGGTCACCCGCCGGCCCGCACCACGCTGCACGTAAACGCACACTATGACTCCACGCTGTGTGACGTCAGGATGTCAGTGCAGCGCGCAGAGAAGAAGATGGAGGAGCTGTGGAGCAGCGCCCCTGCAGGAAAGGTAAGTACTGTTGCTAGGGACATGGCTAGGAGGGGGAGATGGTGGCACTTTAGGGCAGTTGGGGGCGCAAGCTGGTGGCACTAAGGGGCAGTTGGTGGCACTGGGGGGCAAGCTGGTGCAGTTGGCACTAGGGGGCAAGCTGGTGGCACTGGGGGGAAGTTGGTAGCACTGGGGGGGAAAGCTGGGGGGCCCTGGTGGCACTGGGAGGGCAGCTGGTAGCACTGAGGGTGCAGCTGATGGCACTGGGGGAACGTAGCTGATGGCACTGGGGGGAACTGATGCACTTGGGCACAGGGGAGAACAAAGGGTGTTGGGGACTGATGGTAGGGGGTCTGATGAGTTTTTATAAAAGGAAAACAGTCTATTAATTCATGTTATCTTGCTAGATTACTCGATTAATCGCAAAACATTATCGATAGAATACTCGATTTCTAAAATAATCGTTTACTGCAGCCCTAGTCGGAATCCATGGCTGAGTTAAAAATACTTTAGTGGAATGTCGGGGGACTGGGTACTCCGCAGAAGAGATCCATGGCTTTTGCCTTTAGAAACGCTGGTCCACAAATTCTGTGTCTTCAAGAAACGCATCTGGTCAATGCCACCTCCAGGGTCCTACATAAACCTTGGGTTCAATGGGCTGAACACTCATATCACACCTCGTCATCACGAGGAGTGTCCCTATTAAGACTTAGCTGTTGATTCGTAAGGCAGATATGTCTTTGTTCACTCTCTGACAATGTACAGTACACATTATTATGCATTTATAACCTTCCCCCGGATCTAAGCGAATATTACGCTTAGCGGCCACTTTTGCTGCTGCCTATCCACATTCTAGAATAATATGTATGGGAGACCTAAATAGGACACTGGACCCCTCGTTAGACCGCCAAATTGATACAGAGGATCTGTTGGGAGCAAGAAGTCCGTCGCGACTCAACAGATTTCTGACTGAGTTTAGATGGCTTGACCTTTGGAGAATTACACACCCCAGAGACAAGGTCTATTCCTGTCATAGTGGAAGCCATAATTCCCTAACCCGAATAGACTGCATGCTAGGAAATGAGATAACCATGGTGAACCTATGCTCCATATCATGTTTAGCTAGAGGAATATCAGACCACTCTCCAATACTAGGCAATATAATGCGTGGAACACCCTCCGTCATGTACAGAATGAGTATACATCCGTTCTGGCTGGGCCTGCTCGGCTCGGCAGATGGAACTGCACATCAGTTAAAATAATTTTTGGCAGTACATGCAGATGAGGCCAATACGGGGTCCCTACACACTAGTATTTCCTATATAAAAAAAGACACCAAACGCCTGGAGATGGAGCTGGAAGCTCAGTGTAATGTACTGGAACAACAATATGTCCAACATCTGAGATTTTAATAGAAATGCCTGGCTCCAAGCAGGTAGGAAATACCTAACCATACTCCAAGACAAGGCAGATAGGAACGTATTCTTTATGAAACAGACCGCATGTGAACTAGGTAATCAGTCAGCTAAATTATAGGCCCAACTTATCCGTCATAACTCGCCCTCTTCAACAATATTATCAGTCAGGAATCCTATTGGCCAAGTACTAAACAAGCAGGATGGAATCCTCCAGACGTTTACACAATTTTACCAAGACTTGTATAGATCTAGTATCACGGCGTCGGAAGCAGAGATGGCTAAACATCTGGAGGATATTCCTCTTCCCAGGCTCACTACAACACAAAGTGCCCAGTTAGACAAACCAATTAGTTTAGACGAAATAACACAAGCCATAACAGACCTTAATAAAGGGAAATCACCAGGTCCTGATGGACTTCCTAAAGACGTACAGTACAGACCAAAAGTTTGGACACACCTTCTCATTCAAAGAGTTTTCTTTATTTTCATGACTATGAAAATTGTAGATTCACACTGAAGGCATCAAAACTATGAATTAACACATGTGGAATTATATACATAACAAACAAGTGTGAAACAACTGAAAATATGTCATATTCTAGGTTCTTCAAAGTAGCCACCTTTTGCTTTGATTACTGCTTTGCACACTCTTGGCATTCTCTTGATGAGCTTCAAGAGGTAGTCCCCTGAGATGGTCTTCACTTCACAGGTGTGCCCTGTCAGGTTTAATAAGTGGGATTTCTTGCCTTATAAATGGGGTTGGGACCATCAGTTGCATTGAGGAGAAGTCAGGTGGATACACAGCTGATAGTCCTACTGAATAGACTGTTAGAATTTGTATTATGGCAAGAAAAAAGCAGCTAAGTAAAGAAAAACGAGTGGCCATGAAGGAGAGTGATGGGGTGCTGCGCCAGATGACCTGGCCTCCACAGTCACCGGACCTGAACCCAATTGAGATGGTTTGGGGTGAGCTGGACCGCAGAGTGAAGGCAAAAGGGCCAACAAGTGCTAAGCATCTCTGGGAACTCCTTCAAGACTGTTGGAAGACCATTTCAGGGGACTACCTCTTGAAGCTCATCAAGAGAATGCCAAGAGTGTGCAAAGCAGTAATCAAAGCAAAAGGTGGCTACTTTGAAGAACCTAGAATATGACATATTTTCAGTTGTTTCACACTTGTTTGTTATGTATATAATTCCACATGTGTTAATTCATAGTTTTGATGCCTTCATAGTCATGAAAATAAAGAAAACTCTTTGAATGAGAAGGTGTGTCCAAACTTTTGGTCTGTACTAAATATGCAGAGGTAATGGTCCCACAATTACTAGCTACCCTCCTTGCGGTCCTACTGGAATCATATATTGTAACCCGATAAGCAGACTACTAATAAATGGGGAACTATCGGAGACCTTCCCTCTTCACAGAGGTACGAGACAAGGATGCCCCCTGTCGCCACTTCTATTTGCACTAGCAATCGAGACCCTTACAATAAAAGTGAGAAATAGCAACAATATATAACAGGGGTGAAACTGGGAGAGAGAGAAATCCGTATAGGACTATATGCGGACGATATGATTCTTTATTTGTCATCACCCAGTGCATCTCTTAGGGGCGCAACGGGGCTGATAAATGAGTTTGGAGAGTTTCTGGGTCTAAAAATTAACTGAGGGAAATCAGTTTATATGCCCCTGGGCAAGACAAATTGTACTGGCTCATCCCATGTGGAGAGGCTCAAAGTAGTGGACACTTTCAAATACTTAGGAGTACACATTACCAAAAAACACTCTCAGGCCCTATCACTTAATATTTTCCCCTTAATTAGGCATATACGGAATAAACTTTAAAATTGGAAGACTCTGCCCATTTCCGTGGCAGGACGCATCAATTTAGTCAAAATGATTATACTCCCAAAGGCCCTCTATATCCTTCAACACTCGGAGACTGGTATACCCAAAGCGCTCTTTGCAGAAAGCATGGATACATTAAGCATGGATACATTGAAAAGACCTAAAACGGAGGGAGGTATGGCGTTACCGGACTGCCACCTGTATTACTTGGCAGGCCAATTGAGGCCTATTAGCACTTGGTACTCCTCGGAGGAACTACCCGCCTCGAAATATTTCCTAAAAGACGATCTGAACTGCAATACTCTTTGGTCAGTCCTGGAAATGCCCCCTAAATTTCAGAAGCCGTTGTTGCCATTACGTAGGCTGGCACAAACATCTTGGAGAGAAGCCAAAACATTATCTCGTTTTACAGAGATTGTCTCAGATGTTCCCCTGTGGGACAACCAATCGTTACCACAATTGCAGGTGGTAATGGGGACAGACAGATGGCAGATGGGGGTCAAAACTCTCGGAGACTTATATGATCGGGGAGTATTAATGAGATATGAAACATTATCCCAGAAATATCACTCAAACTCTTTTTTTCTCATACGTACAACTACGTTCAGTTATACAGAGTAAACTCCCAAATGCCAACCCCATGGTCTCTAAATACCCACTCATAGGAGTAGGTAAAACCCAAGGACCCAGAGGGCTAGTATCGGCGATATATTCACATCTGGTACAGGCAAGGGTCCGTGACTGATACCCACACTCACAGACGAAGGTAGAACCACTTTATTATCACCAGCAGCCAATAATAAACGAATACAATTATACATCCAACATATCTGACACCAACTAGGATGTTAATGGGCAGAGCATCGTCCACCGCCGGTCCCAGATGCGGGGAAGTGGGGGCAGATTTCTGGCACATGATTTGGAAATGCGGCCCGATTGCTAAATTCTGGGAAGAGGTGACATCTTTTCTATCAGGTCTGGTGCCAGTTAGGGTGGAATGTACACCTGAGATATGCCTGTTGGGAATGTTGAATGAGGATACTTGGGATCACTCTATGACAACGTTCTTTGAAGAATCCTTATTCATGGCGCGTAAATGCATTGCTCTACAACCCCATTACACCGAACCTGACCATGTGGAAACAACAAATAAATCAGACCCTACCACACATGGTGCAACAAACCCCAAAAACCTGTGTGTGACTCCCCCCAAACACAGGACTCAACCTGGAGACCTCGACGGGCTCTACGTTCAGCTCGAGGTTCCATGGCTCAGTCGGTATAATGGGAGTAAGAGAAGGATACAGACATAGCATGACTATATATAGGAACATGGAGCAGACGCAGAATGTAAAGGCTACATGCACACAACAGTCCACAAATAGCGGATCCGTGTTCCTGTTTTTTTTTACATCCGTTCCGTTTGTCTGCAAATTTTGCAGGTTGTGTTTCCGTGTGTCTGCAGTCCGCAAAAAAAACCCTGAAGGCTGTAATCCTTGAAATGTAATATATACAGGTTTCCCAGCAACCATCCGCAAAAAAAAACTGATGCGGATGACATACGGATGGCTTCCGTTGGTCATCCGCATTTTTTTGCGGACCCATTGATTTCGATGGGTCCGCAAAAAGTTTATTGCGGACAAGAATAGGACATGCAATACTTTTTTTTTTGCGGACGGGAAAAACGGACAGCGGACGTGGAAAAGAAATGGTTGACTACACCGCAATTTTAACGACGGCTCCATAGAAATGCATGGGTAACCATCCGATCAGCCAAAAAAAACGGAACGGACGCACAGAAAAACAACTTCAACGTCGTGCGCATGTAGCCAAAAGTAAAGGTTTACGGTTCGATCGAAGTTATCAGACAATTATAAAATCACTGTAACAATTGCTTGGTTATAAAGGCCCAAAACACGGCGGTCACTAAGGGGTTAAATTGTGCTTGATACAAGTATTGTCCGGGCCCTGAGTAAGGATACGACCGCTGCGATCCGAAACGCTTTGAACATGGCCGCGGAGCCTTTCAGAAATGTTACAGTAAAGTCTCCACTAGTCTTTCATATTTGAGGAGAGCTGGAATTATTCTGCCCCATGGGTCCGGCCTGTCTTCACCGCACCTCCCTGCGCAGTCGGGGGGGGGGGGGGGGGGGGGTCACATGCGCCGCAGCAGCCAATGCCTGGCTTCACTGTGATCGGTCACATGCTGCTTGGGGACACGTCACCGCTGACCACGTCCACGCAAGTAGAAGCCGGGGACAGGACACAAGGAGCTGAAATCGAGCAGCACTAAAGGGGGGGGGTTGTTCAGTGGGATTATTTTTTTCAAGGTTATAATGGGTTAAAAAAAAAACTTAGTACCACTCGCCTGACCAGTCCCTGAGGCGTCTTTGGTCCACGCTGACCTCTATTCCACTCACGGAGGCGGGACACCACTGCGGCCAGTGACTGTGTCGAGCAGTTATGGCCGCGCCAGGGGATCGATAGGGTGGGAAATGATTCATTGGATAGAATAACCCATTTTAGCTCTTTATAAAATCCATTTCATGCCCCAGGACCGCCCCTTTAATTGCAAAGTTGTGGCCAGAACTGTCGGCCGGCAGAATGCCCTTGGCACAGGTGGCCACAGTTGGAATTTTGCGAGGTCGGCCTCCAGCTTTGACTGGTGCGAGGTCAGAAACGCCTCAGCAGCAAGAAGAAGTGGAGGTGTAGACGGCAGTACCTAGGGCTGTAGTGTGCCCCAAATTATTTTACCGGTCAAAACTGATAAAAAATAATAATTTAAAAATCGCCCTCCACCTCATCCCCTCTAAAAAGTGGAACTGGTGCCTCATAAAGATGGCGCTCATTCTGACCGCCATATGTCTAATTTATACCATAAAACTGCCATAAATACGCTGATAACCCCCCCCCCCCCCCCCCCCCCCCCCCCCCCCCCCCCCCCCCCCCAGAGCTCTAAGTGTATTATAGAACTGTCCTCAGCCGCCCCTAGGGGGAGCTCACGCCTAGGAATTTACACAGTTACCATTGACTTCAGTGTAAGCTGTAAATCTCTTTGCACTGAGCTCCCTCTAGTGGCGGCTGGAAAATGTAGTAAATCCATGTTGGGGAACAGGAGAGACCGTTCCGGTCCGGGCCCCGCAGCAGTTGTGGGATCGGCCTCTTCGGTAGGTAGGTCACTGATGGAATCCTATGGACACGTTTAGTGTAATGCGCTAATTGGAGGCCACTAACGTGATGTGAACAGGGTCGTACCTGCTCACGGGGACGTTTTCACATAAAATAACATGAATTATAGCACAAATTCCTGCCGGGACTACGTGAAGTCATAAGACGAGATGGGATGAGTGAAATCTCGTTGGCCCGGGTCTCGTGCCAGAATCTATTGCTGCTTTCAGCTCCTGTTATGACGTGTGCATACACTGACCGGCGAGGGGCGGGGCTTTTCCTGTACATTATGACGACATTGGCCATATATACAATCTCCATAGTCGTAGAAGTCGTGATCCTCCACAGTGAAAATTAGACAGCGCTGCACTTCCATAGTCGTCCACTAGAGGGAGCTGCAGTGGCGATCATGGATGCATGATCTGAATCGGCAACAATTATACAGAAGTGGCCCCGGCTCCCAGTCACAGGGGGATGCACTTTGGCGTAAGATGGGAATCGTTTAACGAGACGCGCGGTTTACACGCTGGAGATTGTAAATAAATATCATTAGGGGTGAGACCTCACAGTCAGCGAGAGTCGTTCTCAACTCAGCAGGATTACCGGATAATTGTATGCAAATGAGCAAATGCTAATTAGGGGGAAGAGTCGACATTACACTGCGCTCCCTGGAGTCAGGATATTATCTGGTGAATAGAGCAGCCATTAAAGAGCCGAGATCAGAACCACCGCGGCCTCTGCCCCCTCCGGGGGCTCCTCAGTGCAGGGCGACTGTAAGGGGCATTTACCCCAAAATAAAAACAGGTTAAAGTTATGTTTGGTTGTTTCTTATTTCTGGTAAAGTGATAAAGGGGCACCCCCACCGATCAGCCGCCGCACAGCAGACAGAGCTTTCTGTTTCCAGCAGTGACCGCATCAGCAGAATAGTGAGTGCAGCTCTGGAGTATAATACAGGATGAAACTCAGGATCAGTACAGGATAAGTAATGTATGTACACAGTGACTGCACCAGCAGAATAGGGAGTGCAGCTCTGGAGTATAATACAGGATCTAACTCAGCATCAGTACAGGATAAGTAATGTATGTACACAGTGACTGCACCAACAGAATAGGGAGTGCAGCTCTGGAGTATAATACAGGATGTAACTCAGGATCAGTACAGGATAAGTAATGTATATACACAGTGACTGCACCAGCAGAATAGTGAGTGCAGCTCTGGAGTATAATACAGGATGAAACTCAGGATCAGTACAGGATAAGTAATGTATGTACACAGTGACTGCACCAGCAGAATAGTGAGTGCAGCTCTGGAGTATAATACAGGATGTAACTCAGGATCAGTACAGGATAAGTAATGTATGTACACAGTGACTGCACCAGCAGAATGGTGAGTGCAGCTCTGGAGTATAATACAGGATGTAACTCAGGATCAGTACAGGATAAGTAATGTATGTACACAGTGACTGCACCAGCAGAATAGTGAGTGCAGCTCTGGAGTATAATACAGGATGTAACCCAGGATCAGTACAGGATAAGTAATGTATGTACACAGTGACTGCACCAGCAGAATAGTGAGTGCAGCTCTGGAGTATAATACAGGATGTAACTCAGGTTCAGTACAGGATAAGTAATGTATGTACACAGTGACTGCACCAGCAGAATAGTGAGTGCAGCTCTGGAGTATAATACAGGATGTAACTCAGGATCAGTACAGGATAAGTAATGTATGTACACAGTGACTGCACCAGCAGAATAGTGAGTGCAGCTCTGGAGTATAATACAGGATGTAACTCAGGATCAGTACAGGATAAGTAATGTATGTACACAGTGACTCCACCAGCAGAATAGTGAGTGCAGCTCTGGAGTATAATACAGGATGTAACTCAGGATCAGTACAGGATAAGTAATGAATGTACACAGTGACTGCACCAGCAGAATAGTGAGTGCAGCTCTGGAGTATAATACAGGATGTAACTCAGGATCAGTACAGGATAAGTAATGTATGTACACAGTGACTGCACCAGCAGAATAGTGAGTGCAGCTCTGGAGTATAATACAGGAAGTAACTCAGGATCAGTACAGGATAAGTAATGTATGTACACAGTGACTGCACCAGCAGAATAGTGAGTGCAGCTCTGGAGTATAATACAGGATGTAACTCAGGATCAGTACAGGATAAGTAATGTATGTACACATTGACTGCACCAGCAGAATAATGAGTGCAGCTCTGGAGTATAATACAGGATGTAACTTAATGATTTTCCTATTTCATGACGTAAAGTCATAGTTTTATTAAAGACACGGAGGCGAGTATTGCTTTCTCCTTCTTTACTGAACCACCAATAGCAGCAAAGAGAAAAAATTTACATATAAGGAACCATAGCAACCAAGGTCCCTCCCCACTGGCCCCTATAATAGGCCTCTCTTCCTCTGTGACTTCCTCTTCCTTTGAACATCTGGTGCTGACATCCCGAACATCCCAACGGTAACTCCGAACTGAACCGACATCACGAACATCACAACGATGACTCCAAACTTTAACTGGAACAGCAGTCCAACGCCCAGAAGCGTAATCAACTAGCCAATCAGGCTAAACTGTAGAACATATCCTCCGGAAAACACGGCATCCTGTAACGGAAAGACTTCATCCTGGAAAAATAAAACAGACCATAGGCCTAGGTGAAACAAACTCTCAAGGCAGAATGTACAGACGTCACCTTCGCCACTGGAAAACCGGTGACAAGTGACCGAACACAATAAGAATTGTAATCAAAAACATGAAATACAATGTCAATGCAACAACATTAGGACAATAAAACCTAAAACACAATAACTTAAAAGGTTAATAATACATAGAGGTAATGATGCATGACCCCTGTAACAAAAACTGCGAGAAAACCCCAAGGGAGGGAATAGGGTGGGCAATACTCGCCTCCGTGTCTTTAATAAAACTATGACTTTACGTCATGAAATAGGAAAATCATTAAGTTTTACAGCAAGACACGGAGGCTTCGTATTGCAAGTTCAAAGCCCGTCAATGATTGAAGCAAATAAATTAGGTGGAGGACGGAAATAGAACTCCCTGAAAGTGGTAACATTGGACCAATCCGCCAGGCGCATAACATCCTCTAATCTGGCACCCGACACCGCCAAGGCGGTGGCAGAGGCCCCACGCGCAGAATGGGCCGTGAAGACAGACGTGTCCACACCCGCTAATGACATAACCCATTTAAGCCAGCGTGCTAATGTGGGACTAGAAACCGGTCCAAAAGGATGACGAATAGAAATGAACAGCTGAGAACTGGCCGGAGACCGATGCGCCAGCGTCCTAGACTCGTATTCTTTAAGGCACGCCACTGGACATAAGATCGGAGAGTCAGGAAAACTGGGGTAGGACACGAAACGTATGCTGGTCTTTGTGCGACGCGAGATGTTGAAAGTAACCCCCTCCGGGGTGAAGGAACGCGCGTCGTGATCAAGAGCCCTCACATCCGAGACCCTCTTGCACAAAATAAGGCAAAACAACGCCAACAATTTTGCAGTCAATTGCCTAATTGTGAGGTCAGAGTTCCCGGGCCAGGAGGACAAGAAGGTAAGGACCAGGGACACGTCCCATGTTGTGGAAAAACGAGGACGCGGGGGACGAGATAAACGAGCCCCCCTTAAAAGGCGAGAAACAGACGGATGTTGGCCAGCCGCGACTCCCTCGAAGCCCGCATGGGTAGAAGAGATAGCGGACCTAAAAAGGTTAATGGTCCGATATGCCTTCCCCGCCTCGAAGAGAGAGGTGAGAAAATCTAGCAGGTGGGTTACAGGTGCCAAAACGGGATCCAAGTCCCATTCCACGCACCAGTTAGCCCAAGTTCTCCAGGCTGCCCGGTACGACTTCCTAGTGCCGGGAGCCCATGCACTGTCCAATAGCTGTCGAGTTGCTGCCGAAACTCCCTCGAACGATCCAGGTGTCCGGAGATCCGGCATGCCAGCAGCCGCAGGGATCCGTCGAGTAGAAGGGGATGTTGTAGTCCCAGAGGGTTGTGGAGGAGATCCGATCGGGTCGGGAGAAGTACAGGAATCTCCACTAGAATCCTCAGCAACGAGGGGAACCAGACCTGAGACCCCCAGAACGGTACCACCAGAACTAGGTCCGCCTGCTGACGAATCACCTGCAAGAGTGTCCTCGGAATCATCGAGAATGGGGGAAACGCGTACAGGCGGGATACCGACCAATCCTGGAGGAACGCATCCACTGCTAATGCTTCCGGGTCCGGACGCCAGCTGTAAAACCGGGTGAGCTGTCTGTTCAGCCGTGAAGCGAACAGGTCGATAGACATCGGACCCCACAATTCCGAGATTGCTGAGAAGACCAGAGGGTCCAATTGCCAATCGCTGCCATCCGATAGGTAGCGCGAGTTCCAATCCGCCTGGACGTTGTTCAGCCCCGGTAGGTACTCCGCCTGGACCATGATGTCTCTGGATAGGCAAAATGTCAAAAAGTCTTTGGCCAGACGAGCCAACGTCGCTGAGCGAGTACCCCCCAAACGGTTGACATACTGGACTGCTGATATATTGTCCATACGTAACCTGATGCAAGCGTTGGCGATCCCGTTGGAAAACTCCTCACCGCGAAAGATCCTGCCAGGAGCTCCAAAGCATTGATGTGCAGGAGGGACTCCTCCGCTGACCAGGGGCCTCCCGTAGATACACCATTGCAATGGGCGCCCCAACCCTGGAGGCTCGCATCTGATTCTATGGTCAACTCTGGCAGGGAGCCGAAAATCGCCCTGCCGTTCCACGCCTCCAGATTGGCGATCCACCAACTCAACTCCTCTCGGGCCTCCGAACCCAGGACCACCGCGTCCGCAAAGGATGCACCGGTCCGAAGATCGGCGATCTTCAGACGCTGGAGCGCACGGTAATGTAACGGGGCTGGAAACACTGCCTGGATGGACGAGGCTAACAGACCGATGATGCGGGCCAGATGACGCAATGAGAGATGGGGTATGAGGAGCGCATGTCTCAGTTCTTTGCGGATCGCCCGCAACTTTGCCGTCGGCAGACTGAGGGACTCTGAGAGAGAATCCACCGTGAATCCTAAGAATTCCATCCTCTGAGCCGGGATGAGGCAGGACTTCTCTATGTTGAGGAGGAATCCGAGATCTGAAAGCAAATCCGACGTCCACTGGAGATGTTCCAGTAACCCCACCCTGGATTCGTGCATCAGAAGGATGTCGTCCAGGTAACTGATTAGGCGGACGCCCCGAGTCCTCAACCATGACACGACCGGACGCAGCAACTTGGTGAAGCACCAAGGAGCTGAAGACAGTCCGAATGGCAGACAGGTGAACCTCCAGACCTCGCCGTTCCACCTGAACTGGAGCAGGTCCCTGGAGTGAGTGGCCACTGGGACCGTCAGGTAGGCATCCTTCAGGTCCAGCTTTACCATCCAGTTCCCAGGAACTAACAAGTCCCGAAGAAGATGGATCCCCTCCATTTTGAAATGCCGGTAGCGAACTACCGCATTCAGCGCGCGCAGATTGATAACTGGCCTCATCTGTCCACCCTTCTTCTGGACAAGGAAGATATTGCTGATCACCGCCCCACGTGATGGGGACGCTCGTTCTATCGCCCGCTTCTGTCTGAGGGAGCACAACTCCGCGTCGACCAGAGCGCAAGCTGTGTGTGACAGGGGGACAAGTGGCGGGGAGGGAACAAGGTAGGGGGACCCCGTGAGCTCTATGTGAAATCCCTTGACCGTGGAGAGGACCCACGGGTCTGAGGTAATGACACTCCAAGCGTGGGAAAAACGCTGGAGTCTGCCCCCTACACAAGGAACCATAGAATCCCCGGTCAGGGGAGCACTTACCCAAGGGTCTGCGATGGTTGGGGTTGCCCCGGAAGGAACGAGAACGCCACTGGTTTCCTCTGGAGGCGAAGAAAGGAGACGGGTTACGTTGCTCCTGGAAGGATGGACGATGTCCACCAAAGCCTCTATTTGCTCCACGGGCCTGGAAACTAGAACGGCCGGACAGACGGCCCTTACCACTGCCGGCCCGATGAGAGACCCGACCCTGAAATACTCTGCGCATCGAGCTCTGGGCCTTGTCAAGCGCGGTAAAGGTGCCCACAAAACGACTCATGTCCTTAATGAAAGACTCGCCGAAAAGGAGGCCCTGTGCTTCCTTTCCCGCTTCAGTGAGCGCTAGATTAGCCAGCTTCGGGTCTATCTTGAACAAGATTGACTTGCGCCTCTCAATCGCCACTGCCGTATTGGCGTTACCAGTAAGGCAAATGGCCCGCTGGGTCCAACCCCGTAATTCCTCGGGGTCTATTTAGGATCCCTCATTCCTAGCCCTCTCGGCCATCTCCAAGACCTTGGTCAGTGGACCAAGGACATCTAGAATCTTGTCCTGGCAGCTGCGGAGAGCTGAATCCAGGCCCTTCTTTGAGTTCCAGCCAGTCTTGGCCAGAAATTGCGCCATCTTGGGGTCAACAATTGGGGTGTCACACACCTTATTGGGTACTACTGGTCTGGGACACTCTGCCCTGAGCTTATTGCGTGAGTCGCGGGTAAGCGAGTGACGGACCCAATGCTCTAAGTAAGCCCCCACATGGGGAGAGGGGAGCCATTCCGCCGAACGCGGGTGATGTAAGGACTCAGGGTCGAACATGGGTTCTCCTGAGTCATCTAACACGACCTCAGAACGGTTAGCATAACTGGAGGACGCCACCTCCTTGGCAGAGGAGGCCGCCGTAGCGGAAGTAGAGGGGCCCTGAATCGGGGGGGGTGACATCCTCCTCTGCCCCGTAATCCATGTCTGCAAATGCCTCCTCGTCTGAAGCTCTGTCAGAGTCAGACAGTTCCGGTAATTGCGCTCTCGCGCATTTCCATGTCCGCGCCCGTTCTGCCTGGCGGGAATAGGCCCTTTTCCGTGAGCTAAGCACGGTCTCTGGGGTGGCAAGATGCGCACCAGTCACAATCTCCTGAGTCACAGGAGGGTCATTAGAGGTAGGCTGCATAGTATCAATGGGGTCCTGCAAAGGTACAGTGGGAGGTGGTACAGACAGAGCCTGGGAAATGGTCTGTGAGAGAATGGATGACATGGAGCCCATGGCTGCCATAATCGCATCCGATACAGAGCGCTGCAGGGCCAGCGCCTGTGCATCCACCTCAGTGGAGAGACATCCCTCAGAGGGGGAGGGGGGCCTACTGGCTGTCTGAGGGGGGGTATTAGATGACATCCCTAACTGGTCAGATCGAACAGCCACTGCACTAATATTAGACCCAGAGGGTGGGAGAGGTCACCTGAGAGAAGCGCTGCAGCAGGGGAGCAGGAGCCGCCGACCGAGCTGTGTATAGTGGCCAAATGCTGGAGGAAGCAGGAAGTGCTGTAGCTCCGCCCCCAAAAGCCCGCGAATCGCGGCAGCCAAACGCAAGATGGCCGCCGAGATCTCGCGAGATCTCGCGGCCCCACCGCTCCGGGAGCGTCAGGGATGGTGCGGCGGTACAAGGGGACAGAGGGCCCGCCCACCGAGCACCGGGAGCCGCGCTACCATGCTGTAAGGTCCAACAAGGTAAGACTTAACTGAGTATGGCAGCGAACTCTCCCTGGAAGGAATAAGCAAAAGGGGGCAGCTGAGGGAAAGCGTCCCTGGGAGCAATTAGCGCGGAGATAAGCGCAGGGGACTAGTGTAGTCGCCCCCAACAGGGGCAGGCATACAAAAACAACAAATAGGAGCGCTGCAGGCAAGCAGGGTTAGTCACCCTGGGATACACAGCGCACAATATACACCAAACATCAATGACATAAGCAAGGAAGAAGATGTACTTAACTTGGTGGCAGCAGCAAAGAAAGAGGAAGTCACAGAGGAAGAGAGGCCTATTATAGGGGCCAGTGGGGAGGGACCTTGGTTGCTATGGTTCCTTGTATGTAAACTTTTTCTCTTTGTTGCTATTGGTGGTTCAGTAAAGAAGGAGAAAGCAATACGAAGCCTCCGTGTCTTGCTGTAAAACTCAGGATCAGTACAGGATAAGTAATGTAATGTATGGACACAGTGACTGCACCAGCAGAATAGTGAGTGCAGCTCTGGAGTATAATACAGGATGTAACTCAGGATCAGTACAGGATAAGTAATGTATGTACACAGTGACTGCACCAGCAGAATAGTGAGTGCAGCTCTGGAGTATAATACAGGATGTAACTCAGGATCAGTACAGGATAAGTAATGTATGTACACAGTGACTGCACCAGCAGAATAGTGAGTGCAGCTCTGGAGTATAATACAGGATGTAACTCAGGATCAGTACAGGATAAGTAATGTATGTACACAGTGACTGCACCAGCAGAATAGTGAGTGCAGCTCTGGAGTATAATACAGGATGTAACTCAGGATCAGTACAGGATAAGTAATGTATGTACACAGTGACTGCACCAGCAGAATAGTGAGTGCAGCTCTGGAGTATAATACAGGATGTAACTCAGGATCAGTACAGGATAAGTAATGTATGTACACAGTGACTGCACCAGCAGAATAGTGAGTGCAGCTCTGGAGTATAATACAGGAAGTAACTCAGGATCAGTACAGGATAAGTAATGTATGTACACAGTGACTGCACCAGCAGAATAGTGAGTGCAGCTCTGGAGTATAATACAGGATGTAACTCAGGATCAGTACAGGATAAGTAATGTAATGTATGTACACATTGACTGCACCAGCAGAATAATGAGTGCAGCTCTGGAGTATAATACAGGATGTAACTCAGGATCAGTACAGGATAAGTAATGTAATGTATGGACACAGTGACTGCACCAGCAGAATAGTGAGTGCAGCTCTGGAGTATAATACAGGATGTAACTCAGGATCAGTACAGGATAAGTAATGTATGTACACAGTGACTGCACCAGCAGAATAGTGAGCGCAGCTCTGGAGTATAATACAGGATGTAACTCAGGATCAGTACAGGATAAGTAATGTATGTACACAGTGACTGCACCAGCAGAATAGTGTGTGCAGCTCTGGAGTATAATACAGGATGTAACTCAGGATCAGTACAGGATAAGTAATGTATGTACACATTGACTGCACCAGCAGAATAATGAGTGCAGCTCTGGAGTATAATACAGGATGTAACTCAGGATCAGTACAGGATAAGTAATGTAATGTATGGACACAGTGACTGCACCAGCAGAATAGTGAGTGCAGCTCTGGAGTATAATACAGGATGTAACTCAGGATCAGTACAGGATAAGTAATGTATGTACACAGTGACTGCACCAGCAGAATAGTGAGTGCAGCTCTGGAGTATAATACAGGAAGTAACTCAGGATCAGTACAGGATAAGTAATGTATGTACACAGTGACTGCACCAGCAGAATAGTGAGTGCAGCTCTGGAGTATAATACAGGATGTAACTCAGGATCAGTACAGGATAAGTAATGTATGTACACATTGACTGCACCAGCAGAATAATGAGTGCAGCTCTGGAGTATAATACAGGATGTAACTCAGGATCAGTACAGGATAAGTAATGTATGTACACAGTGACTGCACCAGCAGAATAGTGAGTGCAGCTCTGGAGTATAATACAGGATGTAACTCAAGATCAGTACAGGATAAGTAATGTATGTACACATTGACTGCACCAGCAGAATAATGAGTGCAGCTCTGGAGTATAATACAGGATGTAACTCAGGATCAGTACAGGATAAGTAATGTAATGTATGGACACAGTGACTGCACCAGCAGAATAGTGAGTGCAGCTCTGGAGTATAATACAGGATGTAACTCAGGATCAGTACAGGATAAGTAATGTATGTACACAGTGACTGCACCAGCAGAATAGTGAGTGCAGCTCTGGAGTATAATACAGGAAGTAACTCAGGATCAGTACAGGATAAGTAATGTATGTACACAGTGACTGCACCAGCAGAATAGTGAGTGCAGCTCTGGAGTATAATACAGGATGTAACTCAGGATCAGTACAGGATAAGTAATGTATGTACACATTGACTGCACCAGCAGAATAATGAGTGCAGCTCTGGAGTATAATACAGGATGTAACTCAGGATCAGTACAGGATAAGTAATGTAATGTATGGACACAGTGACTGCACCAGCAGAATAGTGAGTGCAGCTCTGGAGTATAATACAGGATGTAACTCAGGATCAGTACAGGATAAGTAATGTATGTACACAGTGACTGCACCAGCAGAATAGTGAGCGCAGCTCTGGAGTATAATACAGGATGTAACTCAGGATCAGTACAGGATAAGTAATGTATGTACACAGTGACTGCACCAGCAGAATAGTGAGTGCAGCTCTGGAGTATAATACAGGATGTAACTCAGGATCAGTACAGGATAAGTAATGTATGTACACATTGACTGCACCAGCAGAATAATGAGTGCAGCTCTGGAGTATAATACAGGATGTAACTCAGGATCAGTACAGGATAAGTAATGTAATGTATGGACACAGTGACTGCACCAGCAGAATAGTGAGTGCAGCTCTGGAGTATAATACAGGATGTAACTCAGGATCAGTACAGGATAAGTAATGTATGTACACAGTGACTGCACCAGCAGAATAGTGAGTGCAGCTCTGGAGTATAATACAGGATGTAACTCAGGATCAGTACAGGATAAGTCATGTGTTGGACTTCACTGTTTCTTATGTAGCTTTGTTTTATGTGTCATATATTTGTTGATGTCTATAATGGTCCCACACATATTATGATTAGAAATATCAGAAGAGACTGAACCGGCCTCCTATAAGTTCTGAGCACCAGTCACACCGCAGGGCATCACTGTGACATTTATAATGACCCCCATTATTTTCACTCATGTACGTTGATTTATGCCTACAAGGGGTTAATCAGAGGAGAGCAGACAGGATTGGCAGCGGCCTCTCTGCTCCTCACAGACACAACTCTTTGGTCGGAATGCTGTAGGAGGTCATTGTTGAGGACTGAGTGTATAGGTTTTGTCAGTGCATGCTAGGAGTTGTAGTCTCTTCACACCCAGGGTGCTGCAGGTTACAGATCACTGATGTATGGATCGGTGCGGCGGGTTGTTTTCAGGTGACATTTCTTGAACAGATCGGGGTCGCCCCTCGTCGTCCTCTTTCACAGTCACTAACGAGTCATAAAGGGAATGTTAGAAATAGAAACATCAACCACAAATGTAGAGCAGGAAATTTCTGGCGTTCACCGGAAGCGTCACCTTCTTATTTCTTCCATCTGGTTTTTACTCACATCCTCTCTAAAATCCCCCAAATCCCCAGTGAGAAAGCAGGGTGACCACCAGGACAGCCCGCATTATGGGTGCTATAGGGATTGTCACCCAGCTTTCCAGCCTCCTGAAAGGTAAATCTGCCTAGTAGTACAGGAAAAAATCCTGCAATGGACGGGGGGTGGCAACGAGGAGAAAATAAGCATTTACTGCCCCCCTATTAGTTATAACTGGGGATTGTGAAGGGATCTGAAATGGGACCCCCCCCCCCCCCCCACAGTCCAAACCGTGCACCCCTTTAAACATTGCTCCTTCACATAGGATGGAGATAAGGCAGTACAGGGTACAAACGCTGTGCAGTGTTCGGGCTCATGCACACAAATGTATTTTATTTCCGTGTCCGTTCCGTGTTTTTTTTGCGGACTGTATTCATTTCAATGGGTCCGCAAAAAAAAACGGAAGGTCCTCCGTGTGCATTCTGTTTCTGTATGTCCGTATTTTCATTCCGCAAAAAAATATAACATGTCCTATTATTGTCCGCATTATGGAAAAGGATAGTACTGTTCTATCAGGGGCCAGCTGTTCCGCCAAAAATACGGATGCCGTCCGTGTGCATTCCGTATATTTTGCGGACCGCAAAATACATACTTTCATGTAAAACTAGAGCGTACAGCGGCTCACCCTCTCACCGTATGGATAAGGTGCTCACCTTCAGGTCCCACCCTCAGGACCACAATAAACAATGGAGACTAAGCGAGTATGAAGGGGCACACTCAAAAGGGACACACCTGAATTCAATACTAAAAACATACCCGTAAAATAATTTAAAATATATATATAATCGGCTCAAATGTATGAATAACCTCTGTATTAGAGAATATATGAATCTGTCCCAAGGTGATTCCTATGCCAAGAAAATCAGCAGGCGGCAGTATATACAAGACACCTACGTGGCGGCAGACTGTGAACAAATTGATGGTCCATATATATCAATGGTGCTGGAAATGTGGCACCGGTGTCTAAGTGCCGCAGCCAAATTCACGGCAAAGCTATATGTGATTCTGAGGATACAGCATTATTGTCAATGTGCCGTAGCCAAATTCCTGCACATTCACTGAATAGAAACTGTCCAGGACAATGTCGCTAACTTGGTAAATGTCCTTAGCGGAGGTTCAGCTGTTCCACAATCAGTAACGCTACTCACAGTCTCTTAATACATCTGTATACGCTCCTCAAGAGCTCGGCCTTACCCCTCTTCACTGCCTTAGTGCAGCGTTGATCCCAGGCGGCCGTACACCAGCGGCGTCCCACGTGGTGTGCTGGGCCTCGGCGTGGCGTCCCACGTGGTGTGCTGGGCCTCGGCGTGGCGTCCCACGTGGTGTGCTGGGCCTCGGCGTGGCGTCCCACGTGACCTGGTTGCTTAGGGGACCGAATGGAAGCTGTGATGACGTCACTAGTAGGCGACTGCTCCCTCAGACTCCGGATCAGAGGGGTTCCCTTAACTTTTCCTTGTTTCCAAGTAACATAGGGAAATGTTCTTCCTTTTTTCTTCTTACAGATACAACGCTCACGCCGTACGCCAGACGCGTTTCGAGGTACTCTGCCTCTTCCTCAGTGGCCCACTGAGCGGATCCTCACTCCTTATAAATAAGACGCCCATTCCCATAATGCTTCACATCATTGTGCATTTGCTCATTTCTGGAATGGATTAGACTCGCATTGCTCTCTCTGTTATTTTGCACTTAGAGTTACCATGCATATATATCAAAAATAGAAATAAACATAAAAATCATATACAACCTAGCATCTACTGAGTACATTAGTAAAATTCATAAAATATAGAATATGGAGAAAACCGCAAGGTCCTACGGTCACCAGGCATAAAAACGCATAAAAAACGCATTGAAAACGCATAAGTGCGATTTGTGCCTATCTTTATCAAAATATCATATATGGGAGGATGTATGCTTCCCCCTCAACGTGGATCCCCTATTGACCTCCCTAGTGAAATGTTGGCACTTCATGTGGTGTATCAGTCGCCAAAATTGCTGCGATATGGTCCAAGAGGTGGATGTGCATGAGGCCTTAGCCTACTTTCACAGCTGCGGCATGGACATCCGGCAAAACTGCTGAGAATCGGCCGGACACAAACCACAGCCTGAAGCGCTTTGTGTCCGGCCAATTCTCTGCAGTTTTGCCGGATCTTTGCCGTACCCCATTATAGTTAGTGCGGTCGGCGGGCGTTCCGTTTGTATCCAGCCATGCCGGATCTGGAGAGGTCTGGCAGGCTGTTCTCTGCCGGAGTTGCTGCTGCAGATGTGAAAGTAGCCTAAGACTCAGGCACCTGGGGCCCACCAGAAAACCAATCCAGGGGGCCCTCCTTCCAGCCGTACAAAAGATGGGGCACCCACTATAGAATCTACTTGACCCCCTTCTGCTTCCACCACCATCAATGAGACTAAGTTTTCCTCTGCTGAACTGCACTGCGACGAATCCCAGGTCCTCCCCAG
Source organism: Bufo bufo (assembly GCF_905171765.1). Lineage (NCBI taxonomy): Eukaryota > Metazoa > Chordata > Amphibia > Anura > Bufonidae > Bufo > Bufo bufo. Next base: position 8,591,363 of record NC_053397.1, on the reverse strand, counting down.
ATGACCTCTCGAGGCCGCTGTGACCCAGTGTACATTGCGTGCGCTGCTCATGTGATGTGTAAATCAAGTTGTTCTCTTCTTCTCGCTGATCCCCTTTTCGTTTTGAGATAAGATGTTTGTGGTCGGTCAGGGAGATAACCGCCTCAGATAGGAGCAGATGTTGCACTTGCACAATGTCTTCTCGCTCACGACTTGTACAATAGATAGAGCTTTACTTTTATGTTTGCTTTTATTAATATTTCACAGATCATCTACACTCACCTAAAGAATTATTAGGAACACCTGTTCTATTTCTCATTGATGCAATTCTCTAGTCAACCAATCACATGGCAGTTGCTTCAATGCATTTAGGGGGGTGCTCCTGGTCAAGACAATCTCCTGAACTCCAAACTGAATGTCAGAATGGGAAAGAAAGGTGATTTAAGCAATTTTGAGCGTGGCATGGTTGTTGGTGCCAGACGGGCCGGTCTGAGTATTTCACAATCTGCTCAGTTACTGGGATTTTAACGCACAACCATTTCTAGGGTTTACAAAGAATGGTGTGAAAAGGGAAAAACATCCAGTATGCGGCCGTCCTGTGGGCGAAAATGCCTTGTGGATGCTGGAGGTCAGAGGAGAATGGGCCGACTGATTCAAGCTGATAGAAGAGCAACGTTGGCTGAAATAACCACTCGTTACAACCGAGGTCTGCAGCAAAGCATTTGTGAAGCCACAACACGCACAACCTTGAGGCGGATGGGCTACAACAGCAGAAGACCCCACCGGGTACCACTCATCTCCACTACTAATAGGAAAAAGAGGCTACAATTTGCACGAGCTCACCAAAATTGGACTGTTGAAGACTGGAAAAATGTTGCCTGGTCTGATGAGTCTCGATTTCTGTTGAGACAATCAAATGGTAGAGTCTGAATTTGGGGTAAACAGAATGAGAACATGTATCCATCCTCTGATGGCTACTTCCAGCAGGATAATGCACCATGTCACAAAGCTCCAATCATTTCACATTGGTTTCTTGAACATGACAATGAGTTCACTGCACTAAAATGGCCCCACAGTCACCAGATCTCAACCCAATAGAGCAGTGGTGGCGAACCTATGGCACGGGTGCCAGAGGCGGCACTCAGAGCCCTATCTGTGGGCACTCGCACCCTGGAAAAACTCTATGGTGTACCAATATGCCTTAGACTTTTCCTGCCATTCATCAGCGCAGGGCCTACTATGAACAGCACAGGCAGCGCTATTATAGCTAAAAGATAAAGTACATGGAAGATATACTATATTGGACTGTAGTATTCAGGTTAAATTGCAGTGTTGGCACTTTGTGATAAATAATGGGTTTTGGGTTGCAGTTTGGGCACTCGGTCTCTAAAAGGTTCACCATCACTGCAATAGAGCATCTTTGGGATGTGGTGGAACGGGAGCTTCGTGCCCTGGATGTGCATCCCTCAAATCTCCATCAACTGCAAGATGCTATCCTATCAATATGGGCCAACATTTCTAAAGAATGCTATCAGCACCTTGTGGAGTCAATGCCACGTAGAATTAAGGCAGTTCTGAAGGCAAAAGGGGGTCCAACACCGTATTAGTATGGGGGCACTAATAATTCTTTAGGTGAGTGTATATAGGGACAGATACATACAGCAAATAGAACCCCAAAACTGTACGACACCCCTCAGACTGACCCCACCTCCGCCATGGACAGGAAAAACAAAGAGGTTCAATTTCCCCCCTCCCCTTCCCCGTCCCTGTGTCCGGACAGATGCACGGAGGGGTCAGGCTGCTTTATTTTGGCCCATGACGATTTAGCCCGAAACCCCCTGCCTGGGAAATGTGATCTTTATACAGAAGTAATCCCCCCCCCCCCCCAATGTGTGGAGCTGCTTACCAGAATGCCAGGTATGGAGCCAGAGAAGTGCTGGAGGTGAGCGATGGCGCGAGAGACCACCTGCAAGGAGTTCTGGGTCAAATTACTACGCCCGTTATTTCCCATGGCACTTAGGAAAGCGTGCACAGGAGTCCTGGAGACCCGCACCGTCAACTTCATCTACTGCTCCGGGTCCTGTGCATTTTCACCTAGACCTCATGCACAGGACCATATTTTTGTTCTGCATTTTTTGCGGATTGGATGCAGACCCATTCGTTCCAATGGGGACACAAAAAATGTGGACGACACACCGTGCACAGTCCGCATCCGTATGGCCGTGCTGCAGTCGTGTAAAAGAGGTAGAATATGTCCTGTACTTATGCATTTTGTGGACAAGGATAGAAAATTTCTGTAGAAGGGGAAAAAGAAAATGGCGGCATGCACTCGGCCGGGATCTGTCTGCGGACCCCAAAATGCATCCTGTCGTGTGCATGAGGCTTTATACTGTGATCCGGAGTTTGGTACATACCAGTCACTGCGTTCTTTTAGAACTTAGTTCATGTTTGCACTAAGTCTTGAGATGGGAATGGCACGCCTACCCGGCCTAGAGCTAGGCCCTCGAGCCGGCGAGCAATAAACCTTTAGGACAGGGCTACATGGTGACGTCTGTCGTGCAACACAAAAATACGTGCGACCTGTCTGCAAATTGGTGTCGCGCGACTATCTTAAAACACGACCAAGTCGCATCCGAGTCAGTTGTAACTTACATTAAAGCCAAAGGAGTCAAAGTCACGTGCGACATGTCTGGATTTTCTAGACAGTCACGTTGCAACACCATTGACATTGGTCTAATGTTTCTGCTTCAGTATCTCCTAAAAGTACGGAAAAAAGAGCGAGCGCGCCCGTGTCTTCAGATTCTGAGGATTCCTGGTTAATGCTTGCATCTGATAGAGGAAGGAGATGAAACTGCTAGAGACAAAATGATTGCTTCCCTACCACTTAAGACGGCGTCGGGGGTTCTTGGCTGATTGTTCGGCAGAATCCAGAACTTCAGGGTCAGTAAACTCCACCAGAAGAGTTTTATGGCTAAGGTCCTAGGAAGGGGGTGTTACATCAAAAAGTAAGCTTCGTTCGTCCTTGTTTTTGGACAAGATTCTAGAGAAGCCACAAGATAAGAAAAAAGGAAAAGAATAAAACGCATTACAGGTCTAGATACCAGCGTCAGTCCAGATCAGAAAACCGGAAGTCGTATAGGAAAGGCTTTTCTTCTCAATCCCAACCCACCCTCGCCCTGTAAATGACACCAGAACAGTAGGGGGGAGAATAGAACACAAAATCTGTGGGTTTTCCCTATACTTCAGGTTACAGGAGAGGATTGCTCTCAGAACCTCTGAAGAACTTCACGATGGAGATGACTCTGCCTCGCCTCACAAAAACCTATGAGATAGTGTTGGGGCTCTAATAGCCGCAGGAGCGATTCAACCGCAAACAGATCAAAGGACGTTAGTAAAAAAACAAAAGCCAATAGGACGTTTCTCCCGATTATAAATCTAAAGCGGCCAAACAAATGAATTGTTTGCAGGAGATTCAAAATGGAATCGATAAAATCAGCCGTTCCAATAATATCGATGGAAGCAAATCTGACAAGAGACCTAAAAGAAGCTTATTTTCATGTACCGATATCAGGGGCATAACTAGAAAAGACTAGGCCCCATAGCAACTTCCCCGCAACCCCTGTCCCACAGCTAGTCAAGACGACCCACACTGACCATAGAAACCCCCCCACACACACACACACACAGTAGTTATAACCCCCTTAATGCCCCCACACAGTAGTTATTCCCCTTAGTGTCCCCACACAGTAGTAATGCCCCCACACAGTAGTTATGCCCCCTTAATGCCCTCACACAGTAGTTATTCCCCTTAGTGTCCCCACACAGTAGTTATGACCCCTTAGTGCCCCCACACAGTAGTTATGACCCCTTAGTGTCCCCACACAGTAGTTATTCCCCTTAGTGCCCCCACACAGTAGTTATGACCCCTTAATGCCCCCACACAGTAGTTATTCCCCTTAGTGTCCCCACACAGTAGTAATGCCCCCACACAGTAGTTATGCCCCCTTAATGCCCTCACACAGTAGTTATTCCCCTTAGTGTCCCCACACAGTAGTTATGACCCCTTAGTGCCCCCACACAGTAGTTATGACCCCTTAGTGTCCCCACACAGTAGTTATTCCCCTTAGTGCCCCCACACAGTAGTTATGACCCCTTAGTGTCCCCACACAGTAGTTATTCCCCTTAGTGTCCCCACACAGTAGTTATGCCCCCTTAGTGCCCCCACACAGTAGTTATGCTCCCTTAGTGCCCCCACACAGTCGTTATGCTCCCTTAAGGCCCCCCACAGTAGTTATGCCCCCTCAAAGCCCCACACAGTAGTTATGCCCCCTTAATTCCCCCACACAGTAGTTATGCCCCCTTAATTCCCCCACACAGTAGTTATGCCCCCTTAATTCCCCCACACAGTAGTTATGCTCCCTTAATGCCCCCACACAGTAGTTATGCTCCCCTAATGCCCCCACACAGTAGTTATGCTCCCTTGATGCCCCCACACAGTAGTTATGCCCCCTTAGTTCCCCCACACAGTAGTTATGCCCCTTTAGTGCCCCACACAGTAGTTATGTCCCCTTAGTGTCCTCACATAGTAGTAGTAGTAGTTATGCCCCCTTAGTGCCACCACACAGTGGTTATGCCCCCTTAGTGCCCCCACACAGTAGTTATGCCCCCTTAGTGCCCCCACACAGTAGTTATGCTCCCTTAGTGCCCCCAGCTCGGAAATTCTTGGGCCGCATGGCAGCTTGCATTCTGGCAGTGCCCTGTGCCCGGTTCCACTCAAGACACTTCAGCAGACAGTGTTACAAGGTGGGACAGGAATCAGATGTCTTTGGAAGTCGGACCCCCATCGATCAGATACTGATGACTTATCCAGAGGATAAGTCATCAATAAAAAAAATGCTCAGAAAACCCCTTCATGGTACAGGGGCGCGTGTCTCCAGCAAGAAGAGGGGGGCACCGTCGGCATCTATTTACAGGCTGGCAGCCACTGGCGGATCCAGGGGGGGCAATGGGTCAATTGCCCTTCCACGAGAATATAGTGAGAGTCAGGGCGGAGAGCGGATCAGGGGAGATGAGGGAGAGGCGTCTCCCTTCCTTGTTCCTCTGATAGGCTGCGGACACAGGGTCCGCAGCCTATCAGAGGTCAGTGCAGGCGGCGCGATGACGCAAGCCTTACAGTGCGGGACACAGGCCGGAAGAGGCCTGTATCGCATCGCTGCATGGAGGTAAGTATAAGTGTTTTTTATTTTTATACGGGACAATACTTGTGGTACATGATTGAGGGGGGGGGGCAGGGAGAGGCACTTGTTACTGGCACATGATGGGGGGCATGGAGAGGCACTTGTTACTGGCACATGATGGGGGCATGGAGAGGCACTTGTAACTGGCACATGATTTGGGGGCATCTACTGAGGCCACAAAGAAGGGGTAGTTTATATGGGGGCTCTGTGTGGTACTAGTTTTATCAGGGGGTTATCTGTTTCTGCAGTATAGTATTGGGGGGCACAGCGGCACAGTATTGGGGGTGGTAGGATGATTTGTCCAGAAGATGGGAGGATGATGGAAAAGTAGTAAACTAAGATTCTTTTTGTCAAACTGCAGAGACGAGAAATGGCTGAAAAATGGTGTCTGGTCTGAAGGTCCGAAAGGAGAAGATGAGGAAAGAGAACATCTACATCAAAGAGACGTCACTGGATGTAAGAGGTACAGTCAGGTCCATAAATATTGGGACATGGACACAATTCTAACATTTTTGGCTCTATACACCACCACAATGGATCTGAAATGAAAAGAACATGATGTGCTTTACCTGCAGACTGTCAGCTGTAATCTGAGGTATTTACATCCAAATCAGGTGAACGGTGCAGGAATTACAGCAGTTACATATGTGCCTCCCACTTGTTAAGGGACCAAAAGTAATGGGACAATTGTCTTCTCAGCTGTTCCATGGCCAGGTGTGTGTTATTCCCTCATTATCCCAATTACAATGAGCAGATAAAAGGTCAGAGGTCATTTCCAGTCTGCTATTAGCATTTGGAATCTGTTGCTGTCAACTCTCAAGATGAGATCCAAAGAGCTGTCACTATCAGTGAAGCCATCATTAGGCTGAAAAAACACCACAAACCCATTAGAGAGATAGAAAAAACATTAGGCGCGGCCAAAACAACTGTTTGGAACATTCTTATAAAGAAGGAACGCACCGGTGAGCTCAGCAACACCAAAAGACCCGGAAGACCACGGAAAACAACTGTGGTGGATGAGCGAAGAATTATTTCCCTGGTGAAGAAAACGCCCTTCACAACAGTTGGCCAGATCAGGAACACTCTCCAGGAGGTAGGTGTATGTGTGTCAAAGTCAACAATCAGGAGAAGACTTCACCAGAGTGAATACAGAGGGTTCACCACAAGATGGAAACCATTGGTGAGCCTCAAAACCAGGAAGGCCAGATTAGAGTTTGCCAAATGACATCTAAAAAAGCCTTCACAGTTGTGAACAACATCCTATGGACAGATGAGACCAAGATCAACTTGTACCAGAGTGATGGGAAGAGAAGAGTATGGAGAAGGAAAGGAGCTGCTCAAGATGCTAAGCATACCACCTCATCAGTGAAGCATGGTGGTGGTAGTGTCATGGCGGGGGCATGTATGGCTGCCAATGGAACTGCTTCTCTTGTATTTATTGATGATGGGAGTGCTGACAAAAGCAGCAGGATGAATTCTGAAGTGTTTCGGGCAAGTATTAAACACTGAAAGTTTGATTTATGATTATTTTTCTGTCCCATTACTTTTGGTCCCTTAACAAGTGGGAGGCACAGATGTAACTGCTGTAATTCCTGCACCGTTCACCTGATTTGGATGTAAATACCTCAAATTACAGCTGACAGTCTGCAGGTAAAGCACATCATGTTCTTTTCATTTCAGATCCATTGTGGTGGTGTATAGAGCCAAAACTGTTAGGATTGTGTCCATGTCCCAATATTTATGGACCTGACTGTATGTGGCGCTGTATAGCAAGTACAGAAAAATGCGGTGTGGGGGGAGGGGGGAACTTAGAGAATTGGGCCATATTCATTGGGGCTTGGGCCCCAGATCTTTTTCGTCCCTAGCAACGCCCCTGACCTCCACCCATTCCACTATGCCCCGCCCACGGACGCCGTGACTGGCATCTCAACAGCATCAGCATGGCCGTGCCTGTATTGTGGCAATAACAGCGGGTCTGCAATATACGGGCACCGTACGTGTGCCCAGTGTATGATGGATGAGCCCTTAAAGGGGTCCTCTCACTTCAGTAAGTGGCAATTAATACAAGGCACTTACTAATGGATATTGCTTTCTTTGCTGGCTGGATTAATTTTTCCATCACATTATACACTGCTTGTTTCCATGGTTACAGACCACCCTGCAATCTATCAGTGGTGGTCGTGCTTGCACACTATAGCAAAAAGCACCAGCCTATGTGCGCTCCCATAGTCCCGGCCACCAGAGAGGCTGATGCTTTTTCCTATATTGAGCAAGTACGACCACCACTGATAGATTGCAGGGTGGTCGTAACCATGGAAACGAGCAGTGTATAATGTGATGGAAAAATGAATCCAGCCATCAAAGGAGGCAATATGGAGAATCACAATACATTAGTAAGTGGCTTATATTAACTTTCTCTACATGATAAATGCAACTTACTGAAGTGAGAGGACCCCTGTGGGGGGGGGGGGGCTTTTTAAATGTTCGCCCTGTTGGTAAAATTCCCTAGAAACGGCCCTGGCAACCACTGCACCAGATTATCAGGGCTTCGTTTTATTGCTAGATTTTTAAAAGCTTCAGAAAGATTGAAACTGAAGATGACTAATTTCTTTCCTCAGTGAAATCTTAATGTGGCAGTAAATGTCTTGTCACAACCTCGGCCTGAACCTATTGAAGGAGCCTCGATGAAATTACACCTTGAAAGCAGTATTTCTAGTGACTATCAGCGCGCAGGGTTAGCGAAAGTCCGGCTCTTTTCACCGTTTTTCTATTTATTGATGAAATTTTTTTATTTAAACTAGATCCATCTTTTCTGCCAAAAGTGGCGTCCCCTTCCCACAAATCTCAAGATATCCTAATTCCTTCATTTTGTCAAAGGCCGGAGAATGACGGGGAAAAGAATTTCATAATCTTGATGTGCGCTGAACAGTGCAAACTTATTTAAGAAAAAAAACTGCCTTGGAGAAAAGCTAATAATTTATTTATTCAATATTTCAGCCCTAATAAAGTAAAAAAAAAAAGTGTGACCTCAAGATGGATCAGATTATTTCGGAATCTTATAATGCTTCAGGTACAGAGGCAGCTCAAGGCGTGAGAGGTGAGTCTACCGGGGCTGAGAGAGAACAGAACTGCCGAGCAGCGACCTGGATGAGACTCTATAGACTTCTTCTCAGGGAACCATTGTGCAGATGGCCAGGAAGAAGTGTCCTTACCAGTAATTTAAGTTTCCTGGAAGTCTCCACAACGGCGCCATAGTTTCTGTTCCCTAAAATATATATATCTAGAAAAAGATAGAGAAAGTATAGCTGTGGTGTAAAGTGTTGTAAGTCTGAGCGTCTGAGCATAAGACATATGCTTGATAATATAACATTGTGTGAGTATATAAACACTGTCTATTAGTTTCTTTTGAGTTTGAGTTTTTATTCCTCCCACTGGGCCTCTTCTTCAATCACTGAAGGTGGGAAGGGGAAGTGTTTTCCGAGTGTTTTTCCAGGCCACAGGCGAGGTCAGTGTCAAAAGTGCAGTCGTGGAGACTTCCAGGAAAGTGCAATTACACTTATTGCATTGATAGAATTGTTGCTGACGTACGACTGTATGGCTACACAGTATATATGCTGCAGCCTTATGTCGGAGGTTTACTGCTTTCACGCCACATCTATTTGCCATACAGTTGCAAGAAAAAGTATGTGAACCCTTTGGAATGATATGGATTTCTGCACAAATTGGTCATAAAATGTGATCTGATCTTCATCTAAGTCACAACAATAGACAATCACAGTCGGCTTAAACTAATAACACACAAAAAGTTAAATGTTACCATGTTTTTATTGAACACACCATGTAAACATTCACAGTGCAAGTGGAAAAAGTATGTGAACCCTTGGATTTAATAACTGGTTGAACCTCCTTTGGCAGCAATAACTTCAACCAAACGTTTCCTGTAGTTGCAGATCAGACGTGCACAACGGTCAGGAGTAATTCTTCACCATTCCTCTTTACAGAACTGTTTCGGTTCAGCAATATTCTTGGGATGTCTGGTGCGAATCGCTTTCTTGAGGTCATGCCACAGCATCTCAATCGGGTTGAGGTCAGGACTCTGACTGGGCCACTCCAGAAGGCGGATTTTCTTCTGTTTAAGCCATTCTGTTGTTGATTTACTTCTATGCTTTGGGTCGTTGTCCTGTTGCAACACCCATCTTCTGTTGAGCTTCAGCTGGTGGACAGATGGCCTTAAGTTCTCCTGCAAAATGTCTTGATAAACTTGGGAATTCATTTTTCCTTCGATGATAGCAATCTGTCCAGGCCCTGACGCAGCAAAGCAGCCCCAAACCATGATGCCCCCACCACCATACTTCACAGTTGGGATGAGGTTTTGAGGTTGGTGTGCTGTGCCTCTTTTTCTCCTCACATAGTGTTGTGTGTTTCTTCCAAACAACTCAACTTTGGTTTCATCTGTCCACAGAATATTTTGCCAGTACTGCTGTGGAACATCCAGGGGCTCTTGTGCAAACTGTAGATGTGCAGCAATGTTTTTTTGGACAGCAGTGGCTTCCTCTGTGGTATCCTCCCATGAAATCCATTTTTGTTTAGTGTTTTACATATCATAGATTCGCTAACAGGGATGTTATCATATGCCAGAGACTTTTGTAAGTCTTTAGTTGACACTCTAGGATTCTTCTTCACCTCATTGAGCAGTCTGCGCTGTGCTCTTGCAGTCATCTCTACAGGACGGCCACTCCTAGGGAGAGTAACAGCAGTGCTGAACATCCTCCATTTATAGACAATTTGTCTTACCGTGGACTGATGAACAGCAAGGCTTTTGGAGATACTTTTATAACCCTTTCCAGCTTTATGCAAGTCAACAGTTCTTAATCGTAGGTCTTCTGAGAGCTCTTTTGTGCGAGGCATCATTCACATCAGGCAATGCTTCTTGTGAAAAGCAAACCCAGAACTGGTGTGTGTTTTTTATAGGGCAGGGCAGCTGTAACCAACACCTCCAATCTCATCTCATTGATTGGACTCCAGTTGGCTGACACCTCACTCCAATTAGCTCTTGGAGATGTCATTAGTCTAGGGGTTCACATACTTTTCCACCTGCACTGTGAATGTTTACATGGTGTGTTCTATAAAAACATGGTTACATTTAACTCTTTGTGTGTTATTAGTTTAAGCAGACTGTGATTGTCTATTGTTGTGACTTAGATGAAGATCAGGTCACATTTTATGACCAATTTGTGCAGAAATCCATATCATTCCAAAGGGTTCACATACTTTTTCTTACAACTGTATAAGTTGCCCGCGCACATGTTAAACTTATTTATAGTCCCCCATTCACTTGACGGACACCAAGAGAGCGTCCTTTTAGCCTCTGCCAGGTCACTTTACATCAGAATACCATTTTTTCTGCTGCATTTTTCTATACAGCGTCATCTATTAAAATATATATACAGGCGTTATACCTTTTGTCTCTTACATGACAGCCTATAGGCAGTGGAGGCCACTGTATTCATACATGGGTAACACGTGTGAAAAAAACCCCATACAAAACACCGATAATAGCACGTGACTTACATAACAAACAACATACAAAACACAGATAGCACAAAACTGCACACAGCATAGAACACAGGTAACACAAAACATACAAGAAATAGCATACAGCATAGAACACAGATAACACACAACATACAGCACATAGGTAACACACTTTTAACCCCTTCTACCCTGGGCCAGTTTTTTCACCTTCCTGCCCAGGCCATTTTTTGCAAATCTGACATGTGTCACTTTTTGTGGTAATAACTTTGGAAAGCTTTTACTTATCCAAACCATTCTGAGACTGTTTTCTCATGACACATTGTACTTCATGACAGTAGTAAATTTGAGTTGATATATTTCACCTTTATTCATAAAAAAATAATATCCCACATTTACCAAAAATTTTGAAAAATTCACAATTTTCTAAATTTGAATTTCTCTACTTTCATGACAGATAGTAATAACTCATAAAATGGTTGTCAGTCTTCATTCCCCATATGTCTGCTTTATGTTGCCATCATTTTGTAAATGTCATTTTATTTATTTTTTAGGACATTAGAAGGCTTAGAATTTTAGAAGCAATTTTTTATATTTTCAAGAAAAATTCCAAAACCATTATTTTAAGCACCGATTCAGATATAAAGTGATTTTGAGGGGCTTACGTAATGGAGACCACCCATAAATGGCCCCATTTTAGAAACTAAACCCCTCAAATTATTCAAAACTAATGTTGCAAACTTTATTAACCCTTGAGGTGTTCCACAAGAATTAAAGGTAAATGGAGGTGAAATTTTTTCATGTTTATTTTTTCTTGCAACACAGCAAGGGTTAAAAGCAAAATAAACCTGAATAACTCTGATTCTGCAGTTTACAGAAATACCCGATATGTGGCGGTAAACTGCTGTCGTGGCACATGGCAGTGGTCAGAAGGGAAGGAGGCCAGATTTTGCTAGAATGGTTTTTGGGCATAATTTTGTATTTGAAGAGACCCTGACGTACCCCTACAGTGGAAACCCTCAAAAAGTGACCCCATTTTGGAAACTACACCCCTCAAATAATTTTTTAAGGGGTGTACTGAGCACTTTGACCCCATAAGCATTTTACGGAATTTAGAAACACTTGGCTGTGAAAATGAAAAGTTTTATTTCTTCCAATAAAATGTTGCTTTAGCCCCAAATTTTTTATTTTTTACAAAAGGTAACAGGAGAAAACGCACCCCATAATTTGTTACCCATTTTTCATGAATATGAAAAAACACCCCATTTGTAGTGGTAAACTGCTGTGGGGGCACATGGCAGGAATCAGAAAGGAAGCGACGCAGATTTTGATAGATTGTTTTACGGGCGCCATTGGTTTTTATTTTTTGAGCGGTTGTCTTATGTGGGGGTTCTTTTTTTGAGGGATGAGGTGACATTTTCATTGGTACCATTTTTGGGTACATATGACTTTTTGATCACTCAATATTACGCATTTTGTAAGGCGAGGTGACAAAAATTTACTATTCTGGCACAGTTTTTGTTTATTTTATTTTTACATCATTCACCTGACAGAGTATATCATCTGATTTTTCTTTTTTTTTATAGAACAGGTTGTTACGGACGCGGTGATACCCAATGTGTCTATTTTTTTTTTGTTGTTAAGTTTTACACATCAAAAGCATGTTTTGACCAAAAAAATCTTGTTTTTGTGTTGCCATTTTGTGAGAGCCATATTTTTTTAGTTTTTGAGCGATTGTCTTAGGTAGATTCTCATTTTTGAGTGGTGAGATGATGGTTTGATTGGTACCTTTTTGGGGTGCAAATGACTTTTTGATTGCTTGGTATTACACTTTTTGGCAAGGTGACCAGAAAATGGTTTTAGCACTGTTTTTCTTTTTTTCTTTTTACGAAATTCACCTAACAGGGTGGATCATGTGATATTTTTATAGAGCTGGTCGATACAGGGAGTGCAGAATTATTAGGCAAGTTGTATTTTTGAGGATTAATTTTATTATTGAACAACAACCATGTTCTCAATGAACCCAAAAAAACTCATTAATATCAAAGCTGAATATTTTTGGCAGTAGTTTTTAGTTTGTTTTTAGTTTTAGCTATTTTAGGGGGATATCTGTGTGTGCAGGTGACTATTACTGTGCATAATTATTAGGCAACTTAACAAAAAACAAATATATACCCATTTCAATTATTTATTTTTACCAGTGAAACCAATATAACATCTCAACATTCACAAATATACATTTCTGACATTCAAAAACAAAAACAAATCAGTGACCAATATAGCCACCTTTCTTTGCAAGGACACTCAAAAGCCTGCCATCCATGGATTCTGTCAGTGTTTTGATGTGTTCACCATCAACATTGCGTGCAGCAGCAACCACAGCCTCCCAGACACTGTTCAGAGAGGTGTACTGTTTTCCCTCCTTGTAAATCTCACATCTGATGATGGACCACAGGTTCTCAATGGGGTTCAGATCAGGTGAACAAGGAGGCCATGTCATTAGATTTTCTTCTTTTATACCCTTTCTTGCCAGCCACGCTGTGGAGTACTTGGACGCGTGTGATGGAGCATTGTCCTGCATGAAAATCATGTTTTTCTTGAAGGATGCAGACTTCTTCCTGTACCACTGCTTGAAGAAGGTGTCTTCCAGAAACTGGCAGTAGGACTGGGAGTTGAGCTTGACTCCATCCTCAACCCGAAAAGGCCCCACAAGCTCATCTTTGATGATACCAGCCCAAACCAGTACTCCACCTCCACCTTGCTGGCGTCTGAGTCGGACTGGAGCTCTCTGCCCTTTACCAATCCAGCCACGGGCCCATCCATCTGGCCCATCAAGACTCACTCTCATTTCATCAGTCCATAAAACCTTAGAAAAATCAGTCTTGAGATATTTCTTGGCCCAGTCTTGACGTTTCAGCTTGTGTGTCTTGTTCAGTGGTGGTCGTCTTTCAGCCTTTCTTACCTTGGCCATGTCTCTGAGTATTGCACACCTTGTGCTTTTGTGCACTCCAGTGATGTTGCAGCTCTGAAATATGGCCAAACTGGTGGCAAGTGGCATCTTGGCAGCTGCACGCTTGACTTTTCTCAGTTCATGGGCAGTTATTTTGCACCTTGGTTTTTCCACACGCTTCTTGCGACCCTGTTGACTATTTTGAATGAAACGCTTGATTGTTCGATGATCACGCTTCAGAAGCTTTGCAATTTTAAGAGTGCTGCATCCTTCTGCAAGATATCTCACTATTTTTGACTTTTCTGAGCCTGTCAAGTCCTTCTTTTGGCCCATTTTGCCAAAGGAAAGGAAGTTGCCTAATAATTATGCACACCTGATATAGGGTGTTGATGTCATTAGACCACACCCCTTCTCATTACAGAGATGCACATCACCTAATATGCTTAATTGGTAGTAGGCTTTCGAGCCTATACAGCTTGGAGTAAGACAACATGCATAAAGAGGATGATGTGGTCAAAATACTCATTTGCCTAATAATTCTGCACTCCCTGTATGGACGCGGCAATACCTAATATGTCTACTTTTCTTATTTTGTTTTCCTATCTTGTAAATTTGTTTATAACTTTCTATTATAATTTTTTTTTTACTTGAAAGTTTTATTTTTTTATTACGTAAAACACTTTTTTTTTTGTCCCACGGTGGTACTTTAACTTTTGGGGGTCTGATCCCCTGTACAATGCATTTAAATCTGTATTGTAATAAATTGGCTATAAGTTTATTACACAGTTTAATACAGGGGGTGGGTCTCACAGGTATAGGCTACTTTCACATTAGCGTTTTTTGCGGATCCGTCATGGATCTGCAAAAACGCTCCCGTTATCATAATACAACCGCATGCATCAGTCATGAACGGATCCGGTTGTATTATACCTTATATATGAAAGTCAATGGGGGACGGATCCATTTTCTATTGTGTCAGAGAAAACGTCTTGCTCCGCACCACATCGCGGACAGAGAAACGCTGCAGGCAGCCTCCAGAGCGGAATGGAGACTGATTGTATGCAAACTGATGCATTCTGAGCGGATCCTTTTCCATTCAGAATGCATTAGAGCAAAACTGATCCGTTTTGGACCGCTCGTGAGAGCCCTGAACGGATCTCACAAACAGAAAGCCGAAACGCTAGTGTGAAAGTAGCCTTACATGGAAGGCAGCATGATGTCTATGGAAGGTATCGGGCTGCCGTCCCAGCCATCGGGTCCCTGTCACTGAAGCACGGGGACCCAATGGGGATAGGGAGGGAGCTCCTTCCACACCCCGTACATGCATCGATCATTGCTGACCACAGCACTGCTAGAGTTAATGTGCCGGCATCTGTGTTTTCACCGATCCCAGCACATACAGCAGGGATTCGGACCCTTGCTGCTGATTGGGCGGGCGCAGCTCCTGCACCTACCCGATCAGCGCGCCATACCTGTACGCCACTGAGCAGCAAGTCACTTCCCGCAGCGCCATGCTATTACTTCGCTGGTCGGGAAGGGGTTAAGACATGTTAAAAAAAAAAATCAACATAAGTGTAACACGCATGTAATGGTATACAGAGCACAAAGATAAGTCGTGGAAGATATGAGTTACACAGCCAAGAGCGCGCAGGAAACACAAGGCCATGTGCATCCCGAATGTTCCCTTCTGCAGGTCCCGCAGCATGTTATAAATGCCTATTCTTCTCCACAGTGTGTTGTCCGCATCTTATGGGGCCCCATTGAAATTAACGAGCCCACATCCATTCTGCAAAAATTTCCATTGATTGGCATTAAAAGGGGCATTCATCAGCAGAAGGAGGCAGGTCTCCTGAACTTCAGACCTCGGGATCAGTATTCTTAAACAGCACATGGGGCACACATCCATACTCCCTAAATGGACATAAAAATAGGTGTTGAGCTCAAAAAATCCCTTCAAAACAAGAAAAAAAAGGTGCAACGTAACATAAGTAATAATTGCATGATTTTCCTAACCTGTGGCCTAAAGTCATGATTTTATTAAAGACACGGAGGCGAGTATTGCTATCTCTTCCTTTACTGTGAACCAATAGCAGCAAAGAAAAAATACCCAACTAAAACAAGTTACCATGGAAACAAGACCCTCCCCCATAAGACCCAGTATAATAGTCCTGGATCCCAAAGACTCCTCCTCTTTTTTTGATGATGATTCTCCTCTGGAATGCTGAACGTCACAACTCGAAACACCAGCCGAACGAAACCTAAGACGAAACCATCATGGAACCAGAACTGTTGAACTGAAGAACGAAGATGAAGAAGAAACGATAATCACCGGTTGCAGTCCAAATAGTAGACTCATCCTATGAATAGAAAAAACCATAGAAACAAAGGGTAATTAACCTTGCAAGAATGTGGAAAAAGGCATAGACTAGTAAGGTATCTACAGATATATCGATACTCTATTAATTAAGGTACAAGGCATCGTACAAGCTCTAAATAATAAATAATAACAATCAAAATTAGTAAGAAAAGGGGGGGGGGTAGAGAAAAAAGGGGAGGGGCAATACTCGCCTCCGTGTCTTTAATAAAATCATGACTTTACGTCACAGGTTAGGAAAATTATGCAATTTTATTACATTAAACGGGGGCTCCTACTGCGAGTTTAAAGCTGACTCACAACTGAGGAGAAAACATGAAAGGGAGGACGAAAATAAAACTCACGAAACGTCGATACTCGCGACCAGTCTGCAAGTCGCATGATGTCCTCCAATCGTGCCCCTGCAACTGCCATGGAAGTCGCCGAAGCACCTCTGGTGGAATGTGCGGTGAATACCGCGGTGTCCACTCCCGCTTGGGACATAATCCATTTTACCCATCGAGCCAAGGTGACGCTGGTAACAGGGTGAAAGGGACGGCGGTAAGAGAGAAAAAGCTGAGGGCAAGTGGAAGCGCGATGCGGGGCAGTACGAGACTCATATTCCCTTAGACAGGCGACTGGACAGAGAGTCGGAGCTTCGGAAAACAAGGGTAAGACACCGTCCGAATATTGGTCTTCTTGGTGCGTTGTGTGATATTAAACACCACACCCTCCAGTGTAAAGGAACGAGCATCGTGATCTAAGGCCCTAACGTCTGAGACTCTCTTACAAGAGATCAAACAGAACAGGGAAATCAGCTTAAAGAAAGCTCTGTGTTGGGCGGACAGGTGAGAATAGAGATAAGACCGAAGACACGTCCCAGGTGGACGAGAAACGGGGCCTAGGAGGGCGCGAGAGGCGGGAGCCCCTCAGAAGGTGGTATACCAAATGGTGTTGACCAGCAGGAATTCTATTAAAACCCTGATGAGAGGAAGAAATGGCTGAGCGAAACAAATTGATCGTACGATACGCCTTACCATTATCGTAAAGAGATGTGAGCAATTCCAGGATCTCCGTTACAGGGGCTGAAACGGGATCCACGTGCCTAACCATGCACCAGTCAGCCCAAGACTTCCAGGCCGCACGATAGGATCGTCTGGTTCCGGGAGCCCATGAGTCCTCCAAAAGACGTCTAGTTGAGTCCGAAACTGCTGAGACGCTCCAGGGTTCCCCGAGATTCTGCAGGCTAGGAGCTGCAGGGATTCTTCTAGTATGAGGGGATGTTGTAGACCTGAAGGATCTAATAGGAGGTCTGGCAAAGCTGGGAGAAGCCGAGGATGTTGGATCAGGCATTCCAATAGCTGGGGGAACCATGATTGGGTGGTCCAAAATGGGACTATCAGGACTAGTTCGGCCCTCTGTTTGCGAACTTGGGCTAAGACTCGGGGAATCATAGCAAATGGTGGGAAGGCATACATGAGTCGTCCGGACCAGTTCTGTAGAAAAGCGTCTATCGCCTCTGCGTCTGGGTCCGGGCGCCAGCTGTAGAAACGGGGGAACTGAGTGTTCAGGCGGGACGCGAAAAGGTCCAAAAAGAAGGGTCCCCATAGGGAAGATATGGAAGAGAACACCGTCGTGTCCAGCTTCCAGTCGCTGGAGTCGTAGAGAAAACGAGAAGTCCGCGTGAGTGTTGCGGAGGCCGGGCAGATATTCCGCGACTAATGTTATATTCCTGGCGAGGCAGAAGGTCCATAAATCCCGGGCTAGGTGGGACAGGGCCGTCAAATGCTTGCCTCCCATGGAGTTGACGTATCGTACTGCTGAAATGTTGTCCATCCGCAGTCTGATGCAGCCTTGGCCAGCCCGTTTGCAAAACTGCGAATCGCAAAAGAGCCCGCGAGAAGTTCTAGAGCATTGATGTGTAAGCTGGATTCCTTCGTAGACCAGCGTCCCCCAGTGGTCACTCCGTTGCAGTAAGCGCCCCATCCCATCAGACTGGCATCCGAATCGATCGTAAAGTCTAGACGAGGGCCGAAAATAGCCTTGCCGTTCCAGGCCACAAAAATTGTGGATCCAACTCGCCTCTGGTTGCCTTGTCCAGGGTGATCAAGTCTGCATAAGAGAGACCCGCATGAAGGCGGGCGATCTTGAGGCGTTGCATGGCACGGTATTGTAGGGGGGCTGGAAAGACCGCCTGGGTTGAAGCGGAGAGGAGACCTATAATGCGGGCCAGTTGGTGCAGAGAAACCTGCAGAAGGGAGAGAGTGTGGCAAAGTTCCTTGCGGATAGTTCGGACCTTGGAAGACGGGAGGCTGAGCGTCTCTGTGTTTGAGTTTATTGTGAAGCCCAAAAATTCCATAGACTGGGCCGGAGTCAGGCAGGATTTTTCCAGGTTGAGCAGGAAACCTAGACGGGATAAAAGGTCCATAGTGCAATCAAGTGTGTCAGCAGGATTCACCGGTCCTGGGCCATGAGGAGGATATCGTCTAGATAGATAATTAGACAGATTCCAAGACTGCGGAGGTAGGATACAACAGGGCGTAGTAACTTTGTAAAACCCCAAGGAGCTGAGGAGAGTCCGAAGGGAAGACATGTAAATCGCCACACTTCCTTGTCCCATCGGAAACAAAGTAAGTCCCTGGATGTTTTGGCTACCGGAACCGTTAAATAGGCATCTTTCAAGTCTAACTCGACCATCCAATCTCTGTGAAGGAGCATGTCCCTGAGGAGGTGAATGCCCTCCATTTTGAAGTGGCGATAACGGACGAAGGCGTTTAGCGGCCGAAGATTGGTAACAGGGCGCATCTGCCCTCCTTTTTTGGCCACTAGAAACATCCTCGGAAGAGGACGGGGCCGGTTCTATCGCGCCCTTCAGGAAAAGGGCCTGCAATTCCTTGTGTAAAAGGAGTCATTTTGGAGTTGGGAGGATGAACGGTATAGGAGGGGGGATGTGAATTTGAGAATTGACCAGTTCTATATGGAAACCCTGTACGGTCGAGAGAACCCATGGGTCCGAGGTAATCGTTGACCAGACGTGGGAAAAACTACGGAGTCTGCCCCCTACTCAAGTAGTTGAAGAAAGGGACGGGATTGGTAGACTTACCGAATGGGCGTCTTGAAGATGAAAAACCTCTGGCTCCTCGGGGTCTCCATGAAGGACCGCGGGTAGGGAAAAAGGTAGACGGCTGTCTGGTCTCCTGGTTGGGGTTCCTGTACGAAAAGGAGCCTCGACCCGATCCGCGGGTCTGGAATGATGATCGGCCAGACAGGCGGCCCCCAGTGCTGCCGGCCCTGGTGGAGACCCGCCCCTGAAAAACACATCTCATAGACGTTTGGGCTTTGTCTAAGGCGGTAAACGCTCCAACAAAATGGGATAGGTCTTGAATAAATGAATCCCCAAATAGGAGGCCTTGGGCGTCTTTACCTGCCTCCGTTAATGCCAAATTTGAGAGCTTAGGCTCAATTTTAAAGAGTATGGCTTTTCGTCTCTCAATAGAGAGCGAGGTGTTAATATTGCCTGTGATACACACAGCATGCTGTACCCATCCACGGAGTTCCTCCGGATCCACCAGCGTGTTTTGAGTTTTAGCGGACTCAGCTAATTCAAATATCTTTGTCAGGGGGCCTAATATGTCTAATAACTTGTCTTGACAAGCTTTCAAGGCTGATTCAAGCCCCTTGCGGGGGTTCCATCCCGACTTAGATAAATACTGGGACATTTTTGGGTCCACAACTGGGGTCTCACAGACCTTATTAGGGACAATTGGTCTGGGGCATTCAGCCCTTAATTTGTTTCTTGCCTCCTTGCTAAGAGGCTGGCGCACACAGGCCTCCAGGTACCTGGCGACATGGTCAGATGGGAGTCACTCCGCGGACCTCGGATGGTGGAGAGCATCCGGGTCAAAGAGCGGTTCGCCAGAAGGGTCTAAGACGGCCGAAGAGGGTCCCAAGGGAACCTCAGTATTGGTGGTAAGGGAAATGGCCGGGGTAGGAGATGGCCCTTGCGGGTCCATGTCTAATAGATCCAGACCCTCTTCCTCTGAACTGTGGGTAGATTTTGCCTGAGCCTCCTCATCCGAACCATGTTTGGATTCTGAATCAGTTTCAGGAGAAGTATATAGTGGGCTCAGCATGCATGTTGGTACTTGCATCCCTGGATCCGATGAAAGCTGTCACGGCACCTGACGGGGTTAAAAGCAGAGTGTGCCTGGTGTGCATGCTGTACCTGCGCTCCCTCGACTTTGTGTGGCTATCATGGCCCATAAACAGGTAGGAACTAGTGTTAGGGACCACTCATAGAGGCGACCTTGACGTGGTGAGTGGCTTATTACGCTTTGGCCAAAATGTACACCAATGCCTCATTCAACATCCAGCATGGAGGCAGGGCAGAGTGCTGGTTGCAGAGTGCTATTGCATTTGTGTTTTTGCGTTTGTATGTGTATTTCGCCATAGCGATGTGCACCTGCATACAGGGTTGTGCTGACTGAATCCCCCACGTTTTTTCTTTGTAGTATATATTGGAGGCATGGCGATCTCCATACAGTCATGCACACCTAACCAGTTAGTCTTCCCTGGAGGCTGGTTTTAAAGTCAGTATAAAACTGAGTCTACTTTTACAGCGCCTACCAGTAGCCATTTGGCTCCAGGAGAAGTATATAGTGGGCTCAGCATGCATGTTGGTACTTGCATTCCTGGATCCGATGAAAGCTGTCACGGCACCGGACGGGGTTAAAAGCAAGAGTGTGCCTGGCGTGCATGCTGACCTGTATTCCCTGGACTTTGTGTGACTATCATGGCCCATAAACAGGTAGGAACTAGTGTTAGGGACCACTCATAGAGGCGACCTTGACGTGCTGAGTGGCTTATTACGCTTTGGCCAAAATGTACACCAATGCCTCATTCAACATCCAGCATGGAGGCAGGGCAGAGTGCTGGTTGCAGAGTGCTATTGCATTTGTGTTTTTGCGTTTGTATGTGAATCAGTTTCATGCTGCACTCTGGCGCATTTCCAGTGCCTCACCTTTTCTGCCTCGCGGGCGTAGGCTCTTTTGCGCAAATGCAGCGCGCTATCTTGGGTGGATGGCAGCAACCTAACTGTCCGGCAGCAAGAACTCACTGGTGAGGGGAGCCGGAGCGATGTAGTAGCAAGGACTCCGCACTAGAAGCCGCCGAGATCTCGAGGCAACATACAGAGAGGCCGGAGCGAGATCTCGCGATAATGCGGGTGGAAGCGCGCGAGATCTCGCTATAATGTGGTGAGAAGCGTGCAAGCTCTCGCTGGGGGGAAGAAGAAGACGGAAATGTCGGCCAAAGTCTCGCGAGACTACGGCCGCCCGCCGGACACGCAGAGAAAAAGCGCGTATAAACTGAGCGGTAAGCAATACAGGTAAAAAGAGGGGAAACCAAGGAAGGAGTGATTGAGAAACGCGAGGTGTGTAGAGAGAGGGAGCAAAAACCTGTAGGAATAAAAATAGGGAAAAAACAGACAAAAAATAGACAAAAACAGAACCCAGAGGGGGGCTAAGGGTTCAGATGTGTAAGGAAATCTGATATGTGGGAATATTTATAAGTCCCCGTTCAATAAAAAAAAAAAAATAATGATTTGCCCACACAATGAGTACTTATCTGTGGACAGCAGCAGCAAAGAAAGAGGAGGAGTCTTTGGGATCCAGGACTATTATACTGGGTCTTATGGGGGAGGGTCTAGTTTCCATGGTAACTTGTTTTAGTTGGGTATTTTTTCTTTGCTGCTATTGGTTCACAGTAAAGGAAGAGATAGCAATACTCGCCTCCGTGTCATGTAATAAAATCATAATGATGACAAATACATTTGCACAGAGTGTACAATAAAATCCCCATAATTAACATAAACTAAAATGCTGCCTTCTACAGACACCAAAAACAATGAACCTGCAGTCACAGACTTATAGCAGCTTAATGCCTATTGCACACGACCGTATGGCTTTTTCATTATTTTGTGGCCCGCAGGGCTTAATCTAATTGCAAAAAGTTACTTACAACCAAAAGCTGCAGAGAGCTGCAAAAAGCAGAACTTTGAGTAATATTGAACAATGTAAAAGAGGAAGAGGAATTTCATTAAAGAGACAACAAAACATTCACAAGTTCCCTAAAATCATAAAAATATAACTACTATCATATCGGCAGCAAGGTGGCTCAGTGGTTAGCACTGGTGCCTTGCAACACTGGGGTCCTAGGTTTGAATCCGACCAAGGACAATATCTGCATGGAGTCTGTATGTTCTCTTCGTCTTTGCGTGGGTTTCCTGCCACACTCCAAAGACAGACTGAAAGCGAACTTAGACTTAGCTCCATTGTGGACACTTGGAAGAATATAACTACTATAATACTGCATCTACGTACAAGAATATAACTACTATAATACTGCTCCTATGTACAGGAATATAACTACTATAATACTGCCTCCTATGTACAAGAATATAACTACTATAATACTGCTTCCTATGTACAGGAATATAACTACTATAATACTGCTCCTATGTACAAGATTATAACTACTATAATACTGCTCCTATGTACAAGAATATAACTACTATAATACTGCCTCATATGTACAAGAATATAACTACTATAATACTGCCTCCTATGTAACAGAATATAACTACTATAATACTGCTCCTATGTACAGGAATATAACTACTATAATACTGCCTCCTATGTACAAGAATATAACTACTATAATACTGCTCCTATGTACAAGAATATAACTACTATAATACTGCCCCTATGTACAAGAATATAACTACTATAATACTGCCTCCTATGTACAAGAATATAACTACTATAATACTGCTCCTATGTACAAGAATATAACTACTATAATACTCTTCTCTATGTACAAGAATATAACTACTATAATACTGCCCCCTATGTACAACAATATAAGTACTATAATACTGCCCCTATGTACAAGAATATAAGTACTATAATACTGCCCCTATGTACAAGAATATAACTACTATAATACTGCCCCTATGTACAAGAATATAACTACTATAATACTCTTCTCTATGTACAAGAATATAACTACTATAATACTGCCCCCTATGTACAACAATATAAGTACTATAATACTGCCCCTATGTACAAGAATATAAGTACTATAATACTGCCCCTATGTACAAGAATATAAGTACTATAATACTGCCCCTATGTACAAGAATATAACTACTATAATACTGCCCCTATGTACAAGAATATAACTACTATAATACTGCTCCTATGTACAAGAATATAACTACTATAATACTGCTCCTATGTACAAGACTATAACTACTATAATACTGCCCCCTATGTACAAGAATATAACTGCTATAATACTGCTCCTATGTAGAAGACTATAACTACTATAATACTGCTCCTATGTACAAGAATATAACTACTATAATACTCTTCTCTATGTACAAGAATATAACTACTATAATACTGCCTCCTATGTACAAGAATATAACTACTATAATACTGCTCCTATGTACAAGAATATAACTACTATAATACTGCTCCTATGTACAAGAATATAAGTACTATAATACTCCTCCTATGTACAAGAATACAGGGAGTGCAGAATTATTAGGCAAGTTGTATTTTTGAGGATTAATTTTATTATTGAACAACAACCATGTTCTCAATGAACCCAAAAAACTCATTAATATCAAAGCTGAATATTTTTGGAAGTAGTTTTTAGTTTGTTTTTAGTTTTAGCTATTTTAGGGGGATATCTGTGTGTGCAGGTGACTATTACTGTGCATAATTATTAGGCAACTTAACAAAAAACAAATATATACCCATTTCAATTATTTATTTTTACCAGTGAAACCAATATAACATCTCAACATTCACAAATATACATTTCTGACATTCAAAAACAAAACAAAAACAAATCAGTGACCAATATAGCCACCTTTCTTTGCAAGGACACTCAAAAGCCTGCCATCCATGGATTCTGTCAGTGTTTTGATCTGTTCACCATCAACATTGCGTGCAGCAGCAACCACAGCCTCCCAGACACTGTTCAGAGAGGTGTACTGTTTTCCCTCCTTGTAAATCTCACATTTGATGATGGACCACAGGTTCTCAATGGGATTCAGATCAGGTGAACAAGGAGACCATGTCATTAGATTTTCTTCTTTTATACCCTTTCTTGCCAGCCACGCTGTGGAGTACTTAGACGCGTGTGATGGAGCATTGTCCTGCATAAAAATCATGTTTTTCTTGAAGGATGCAGACTTCTTCCTGTACCACTGCTTGAAGAAGGTGTCTTCCAGAAACTGGCAGTAGGTCTGGGAGTTGAGCTTGACTCCATCCTCAACCCGAAAAGGCCCCACAAGCTCATCTTTGATGATACCAGCCCAAACCAGTACTCCACCTCCACCTTGCTGGCGTCTGAGTCGGACTGGAGCTCTCTGCCCTTTATCAATCCAGCCACGGGCCCATCCATCTGGCCCATCAAGACTCACTCTCATTTCATCAGTCCATAAAACCTTAGAAAAATCAGTCTTGAGATATTTCTTGGCCCAGTCTTGACGTTTCAGCTTGTGTGTCTTGTTCAGTGGTGGTCGTCTTTCAGCCTTTCTTACCTTGGCCATGTCTCTGAGTATTGCACACCTTGTGCTTTTGGGCACTCCAGTGATGTTGCAGCTCTGAAATATGGCCAAACTGGTGGCAAGTGGCATCTTGGCAGCTGCACGCTTGACTTTTCTCAGTTCATGGGCAGTTATTTTGCGCCTTGGTTTTTCCACACGCTTCTTGCGACCCTGTTGACTATTTTGAATGAAACGCTTGATTGTTCGATGATCACGCTTCAGAAGCTTTGCAATTTTAAGAGTGCTGCATCCCTCTGCAAGATATCTCACTATTTTTTACTTTTCTGAGCGTGTCAAGTCCTTCTTTTGACCCATTTTGCCAAAGGAAAGGAAGTTGCCTAATAATTATGCACACCTGATATAGGGTGTTGATGTCATTAGACCACACCCCTTCTCATTACAGAGATGCACATCACCTAATATGCTTAATTGGTAGTAGGCTTTCGAGCCTATACAGCTTGGAGTAAGACAACATGCATAAAGAGGATGATGTGGTCAAAATACTCATTTGCCTAATAATTCTGCACGCAGTGTATAACTACTATAATACTGCTCCTATGTACAAGAATATAACTACTATAATACTGCTCCTATGGACAAGAATATAACTACTATAATACTGCTCCTATGTACAAGAATATAACTGCTATAATACTGCCTCCTATGTACAAGAGTATAACTACTATAATACTGCTCCTATGTACAAGAATATAACTACTACACTGCGTGCAGAATTATTAGGCAAATGAGTATTTTGACCACATCATCCTCTTTATGCATGTTGTCTTACTCCAAGCTGTATAGGCTCGAAAGCCTACTACCAATTAAGCATATTAGGTGATGTGCATCTCTGTAATGAGAAGGGGTGTGGTCTAATGACATCAACACCCTATATTAGGTGTGCATAATTATTAGGCAACTTCCTTTCCTTTGGCAAAATGGGTCAAAAGAAGGACTTGACAGGCTCAGAAAAGTCAAAAATAGTGAGATATCTTGCAGAGGGATGCAGCACTCTTAAAATTGCAAAGCTTCTGAAGCGTGATCATCGAACAATCAAGCGTTTCATTCAAAATAGTCAACAGGGTCGCAAGAAGCGTGTGGAAAAACCAAGGCGCAAAATAACTGCCCATGAACTGAGAAAAGTCAAGCGTGCAGCTGCCAAGATGCCACTTGCCACCAGTTTGGCCATATTTTTAGAGCTGCAACATCACTGGAGTGCCCAAAAGCACAAGGTGTGCAATACTCAGAGACATGGCCAAGGTAAGAAAGGCTGAAAGACGACCACCACTGAACAAGACACACAAGCTGAAACGTCAAGACTGGGCCAAGAAATATCTCAAGACTGATTTTTCTAAGGTTTTATGGACTGATGAAATGAGAGTGAGTCTTGATGGGCCAGATGGATGGGCCCGTGGCTGGATTGGTAGAGAGCTCCAGTCCGACTCCGACGCCAGCAAGGTGGAGGTGGAGTACTGGTTTGGGCTGGTATCATCAAAGATGAGCTTGTGGGGCCTTTTCGGGTTGAGGATGGAGTTAAGCTCAACTCCCAGTCCTACTGCCAGTTTCTGGAAGACACCTTCTTCAAGCAGTGGTACAGGAAGAAGTCTGCATCCTTCAAGAAAAACATGATTTTCATGCAGGACAATGCTCCATCACACGCGTGGCTGGCAAGAAAGCGTGGCTGGCAAGAAAGGGTATAAAAGAAGAAAATCTAATGACATGGCCTCCTTGTTCACCTGATCTGAACCCCATTGAGAACCTGTGGTCCATCATCAAATGTGAGATTTACAAGAAGGGAAAACAGTACACCTCTCTGAACAGTGTCTGGGAGGCTGTGGTTGCTGCTGCACGCAATGTTGATGGTGAACACATCAAAACACTGACAGAATCCATGGATGGCAGGCTTTTGAGTGTCCTTGCAAAGAAAGGTGGCTATATTGGTCACTGATTTGTTTTTGTTTTGTTTTTGAATGTCAGAAATGTATATTTGTGAATGTTGAGATGTTATATTGGTTTCACTGGTAAAAATAAATAATTGAAATGGGTATATATTTGTTTTTTGTTAAGTTGCCTAATAATTATGCACAGTAATAGTCACCTGCACACACAGATATCCCCCTAAAATAGCTAAAACTAAAAACAAACTAAAAATTACTTCCAAAAATATTCAGCTTTGATATTAATGAGTTTTTTGGGTTCATTGAGAACATGGTTGTTGTTCAATAATAAAATGAATCCTCAAAAATACAACTTGCCTAATAATTCTGCACTCCCTGTATAATACTGCCTCCTATGTACAAGAATATAACTACTATAATACTGCTCCTATGTACAAGAATATAACTACTATAATACTGCTCCTATGTACAAGAATATAACTACTATAATACTGCTCCTATGTACAAGAATATAACTACTATAATACTGCCTCCTATGTACAAGAATATAACTACTATAATACTGCTCCTATGTACAAGAATATAACTACTATAATCAGGGCTTTTTTTCTGGCGTAACGCACCGGAACGGCGTTCCGCCACCTATTTCCCCTCGCCCCGCCCCCCTTTAGTTACTGGGCCCAGCCGGCCCGCTGCTTAGCAGTGGCGTCGCCAGGGGGGAACCAGAGCGGGCCACGGCCCCCCCTACATCACGCTGTGCCCCCCCCAACTAAAATGCCCTCCCCCCCAAGTGAGCCGCCGCCGCTGGGCACAGGGAGATGAGCGCTTCCATTGCGCTCATTTCCATAATAATCTGCCTGTGCTGCGGCGGTGCAGGGGAGGGAGAGGCGTGTCCCTTCCCCTTCCTCTGATAGGCTGCAGACACTAGGCCGGCAGCCTATCAGAGGCCGGCGTAGGCGGCGCGATGACGTCATCGTGCCGCCTGAGCCATACAGCGTGGGACACAGGCCGGAAGAGGCCTGCATCGCATCGCTGACACTGAGGTAAGTATAATTTTTTTTTTTATTATTATTATTTTTTTACAATAGTGTCACTGGCACATTGGGGGGCTTATTACAATACTGGCACATGATGGGGGGAGGGGGGCGGGGGGGCTTAATGGCACATAATGGGGGGCTTAATACTGGCACATGATGGGGGGCTTAATACTGGCACATGATGGGGGGCTTAATACTGGCACATGATGGGGGGCTTAATACTGGCACATGATGGGGGGCTTAATACTGGCACATGATGGGGGGGCTTAATACTGGCACTTGATGGGGGGGCTTAATACTGGCGCATGATGGGGGGGCTTATTTCTGGCACGTAATGGGGGGCTTATTACTGGCACATAATGGGGGGTCTTATTACTGGCACCAGCACGTAATGGGGGGGCTTATTACTAGCACGTAATGGGGGTTATTACTGGCACCAGCACGTAATGGGGGGGATTATTACCTGCACGTGATGGGGGCTTATTACTGGCACGTGATGGGGGGCTCTTGTTACTGGCACGTGATGGGGGGCACTTATTACTGGCAGTGGCACGTGATTGAGGGCACTTATTACTGGCACATTATTGGTGGGCACTATGGGGGCATCTACTGAGGTCACAAAGAAGGGGTATTTTATATGGGGGGCTCTGTACAGTAGCATTTTATACTGGGACACATGGTGGGTACTATGGGGAAGGGGAAGAGGAGTACTATGGAGTCATCTACAGGGGGCACTAAGAAGGGGTATTTTATACTTGCAAATTATGGGGGACACTGAGGGCATCTACTGGGGCATGATATATGAGGCATTTTATACTGGTACATTATGGGGGCACAAGGAGGAAGGATGAGTGGAGCCCTATGGGGACATTTACTGGGTGCACTATATAGGGGTATTTTATACTGGCACATTATGGGGGACATTAGCTCAACTGGGGGCATAAGGGGGTATTACAAGGGGGTATTTTTTGCATTGTCACATTATAAGGAGAATTATTACTACTGGGGGGCATTATGGTGGGCTTTATTACGCCCCCATGGTATGACCCCCTAGCAGCAGCACCAGCCTCTCCCTGCTCTGCTATCCCTCTGCCCTTTCTCCAAATCCTTATTATGAAATCTCTCTCATTAGGATAAAACACAACATCAGCTCCGCCGAGCCCCCGACCAAAGTGTGGAAGTGGCGTCCGAGATCCCCAAGGGCCAAGTAACTGTAAGTTTTCATGTGAAATATGTTTATGTTATAGACATATAGCATACACTGTGCTACACAATATACAGTGTACCTCTACACTGTGCCCCACAATATACAGTATACCTCTACACTGTGCCACACAATATACAGCATACCTCTACACTGTGCCCCACAATATACAGTATACCGCTACACTGTGCCACACAATATTGTCACGGCTGTATGTGAGCAACAAGAGCATGCACAGAAAATAGAGCTACTGACCGGACCCAAACTAGGGAGGATAAAGGGTTACCCCTGTCAGACCCTCGAAAGCTCTCCCTATGCTGCTAAGCCCATGCCCGGATCCAAATGGTGGAAGGAGGCATGCCCGCGTACCTAAGACTGATGACCACTGTAACCCCTACAATAGTGGAAGGGGCACGGCCACCGGTGCCCTGCTCAGTATATGGAGGGAACCGTGGTCGCCTCGGATCCAGTCAGAAAACACACAGATACACAACAATGTCTGCACACTTAGCTGAAGGGGCTGCAGCCGCAGTAAAGACGGATCCAAAGACAGGCTGGCAATATCCGGAGTACTTGCTGCAGCAGAACACAGGTCCAGTGAAAGGATAGCATGCAAGGGAAGATACTCAAGCAAGAGCTACAACCCAAATGAGAAATATAATCCACACCTACAATAGGAGGAGGGGGAATATAAAGGCAGGGAAATCAAACGCAGCTGGGAGGAAGGAAACAGAAAACTCCTCCCAGCTCTAGTAGTGACATCATCACAGGGGTGGAGAAACAGAGCTGTGAGAACGTCCCAAAGCTCTGGTAGTGACAAATATACAGTTTACCGCTACACTGTGCCACACAATATACAGTATACCTCTACACTGTGCCCCACAATATACAGTATACCGCTACACTGTGCCACACAATATACAGTATACCTCTACACTGTGCCACACAATATACAATATACCTCTACACTGTGCCCCACAATATACAGTATACCTCTACACTGTGCCCCACAATATACAGTATACCTCTATACTGTGCCACACAATATACAGTATACTTCTACACTGTGCCACACAATATACAGTATACCTCTACACTGTGCCACACAATATACAGTATACCTCTACACTGTGCCCCACAATATACAGTATACCTCTACACTGTGCCACACAATATACAGTATACTTCTACACTGTGCCACACAATATACAGTATACCTCTACACTGTGCCCCACAATATACAGTATACCTCTACACTGTGCCACACAATATACAGTATACCTCTACACTGTGCCCCACAATATACAGTATACCTCTACACTGTGCCACACAATATACAGTATACCGCTACACTGTGCCCCACAATATACAGTATACCTCTACACTGTGCCACACAATATACAGTATACCTCTACACTGTGCCACACAATATACAATATACCTCTACACTGTGCCCCACAATATACAGTATACCTCTACACTGTGCCACACAATATACAGTATACCGCTACACTGTGCCCCACAATATACAGTATACCTCTACACTGTGCCACACAATATACAGTATACCTCTACACTGTGCCCCACAATATACAGTATACCTCTACACTGTGCCACACAATATACAGTATACCGCTACACTGTGCCACACAATATACAGTATACCTCTACACTCTGCCCCACAATATACAGTATACCTCTACACTGTGCCACACAATATACAGTATACCGCTACACTGTGCCCCACAATATGCAGTATACCTCTACACTGTGCCACACTGCTTTTGTCAGCAGTCACATCATCAATAAATACAAGAGAAGCAGTTCCATTGGCAGCCATACATGCCCACGCCATGACACTACCACCACCATGCTTCACTGATGAGGTGGTAGGCTTAGGATCATGAGCAGCTCCTTTCCTTCTCCATACTCTACTCTTCCCATCACTCTGGTACAAGTTGATCTTGGTCTCATCTGTCCATAGGATGTTGTTCACAACTGTGAAGGCTTTTTTAGATGTCATTTGGCAAACTCTAATCTGGCCTTCCTGTTTTTGAGGCTCACCAATGGTTTACATCTTGTGGTGAACCCTCTGTATTCACTCTGGTGAAGTCTTCTCCTGATTGTTGACTTTGACACACACACACCTACCTCCTGGAGAGTGTTCCTGATCTGGCCAACTGTTGTGAAGGGGGTTTTCTTCACCAGGGAAAGAATTCTTCGCTCATCCACCACAGTTGTTTTCCGTGGTCTTCCGGGTCTTTTGTTGTTGCTGAGCTCACCGGTGCGCTCCTTCTTTTTAAGAATGTTCCAAACAGTTGTTTTGGCCGCGCCTAATGTTTTTGCTATCTCTCTGATGGGTTTGTTTTGTTTTTTCAGCCTAATGATGGTTTGCTTCACTGATAGTGACAGCTCTTTGGATCTCATCTTGAGAGTTGACAGCAACAGATTTAAAATGCAAATAGCAGACTGGAAATGACCTCTGGACCTTTTATCTGCTCATTGTAATTGGGATAATGAGGGAATAACACACATTTGGCCATGGACCAGCTGAGAAGCCAATTGTCCCATTACTTTTGGTCCCTTAACAACTGGGAGGCACATATGCAAACTGTTGTAATTCCTACACCGTTCACCTGATTGGGATGTAAATACCTCAAATTAAAGCTGACAATCTGCAGGTAAAGCACATCTTGTTCGTTTCATTTCAGATTCATTGTGGTGGTGAATAGAGCCAAAAATGTTATAATTGTGTCCATGTCCCAATATTTATGGACCTGACTGTATGTACAAGAATATAACTACTATAATACTGCCTCCTATGTACAAGAATATAATTGCTATAATACTGCCTCCTATGTACAAGAATATAATTGCTATAATACTGCCTCCTATGTACAAGAATATAACTACTATAATACTGCCTCCTATGTACAGGAATATAACTACTATAATACTGCCTCCTATGTACAAGAATATAACTACTATAATACTGCCTCCTATGTACAAGAATATATCTACTATAATACTGCTCCTATGTACAAGACTATAACTACTATAATACTGCTCCTATGTACAAGAATATAACTACTATAATACTGCTCCTATGTAAAAGAATATAACTACTATAATACTGCACCTATGTACAAGAATATAACTACTATAATACTACTCCTATGTACAAGACTATAACTACTATAATACTGCTCCTATGTACAAGAATGTAACTACTATAATACTGCTCCTATGTACAAGAATATAACTACTATAATACTGCTCCTATGTACAAGAATATAACTACTATAATACTGCTCCTATGTACAAGAATATAACTACTATAATACTGCCTCCTATGTACAAGAATATAACTACTATAATACTGCTCCTATGTACAGGAATATAACTACTATAATACTGCTCCTCTGTACAAGAATATAACTACTATAATACTGCTCCTATGTACAAGAATATACCTACTATAATGCTGCTCCTATGTACAAGAGTATAACTACTATAATACTGCTCCTATGTACAAGAATATAACCACTATAATACTGCTCCTATGTGCAAGAATATAACTACAATAATACTGCTCCTATGTACAAGAATATAACTACTATATTACTGCCCCTATGTACAGGAATATAACTATTATAATACTGCTCCTATGTACAAGAATATAACTACTATAATACTGCTCCTATGTACAAGAATATAACTACTATAATACTGACCCTATGTACAAGAATATAACTACTATAATACTGCTCCTATGTACAAGACTATAACTACTATAATACTGCTCCTATATACAAGAATATATCTACTATAACACTGCTCCTATGTACAATAATATAACTACTATAATACTGCTCCTATATACAAGAATATAACTACTATAATACTGCCTCCTATGTACAAGAATATAACTACTATAATACTGCCCCCTATGTACAAGAATATAACTACTATAATACTGCCTCCTATGTACAAGAATATAACTACTATAATACTGCTCCTATGTACGAGAATATAACTACTATAATACTGCTCCTATGTACAAGAATATAACTACTATAATACTGCTCCTATGTACAAGAATATAACTACTATAATACTGCCTCTATGTACAAGAATATAACTACTATAATACTGCTCCTATGTACAAGAATATAACTACTATAATACTGCTCCTATGTACAGGAATATAACTGCTTTAAAGGGGTTTTCCCATCACAATGATCACTGTTAAATTTGTTAATGATTTAACAGTGATCATTTTTGTAAATACATTTTATTACCCAATTCCCACCCTTTTTGAGAAAATAAGTCCCCTCTTACCTGATTGTTGTCTTTCGTCTCCCCTGGTTACGGCCACCTCTCGCCTGTAGAATCCCGTGGCCGCGCTTGCGCAGAAGACAGAAGATTTTCTCCCGGCCAAGTCGCGCAATGTCCTGAACGCGCACGCCGCCGCGCATGCGCCATGATGACTTCTTCCTGGACAGTATAGTACAGAGCCGCGAATGCGCACGCCGGCTCTGTACTATACAGGCCAAGAATAAGTCACCATGGCGCATGCGCAGCGGCGTGCGCATTGAAGACAGCGCACTGCCCTGCCGGGAGAAGACGTCAATCAAGCTGACTGAGCCCGCCCAGCCGAATCCAGGAAGTGAACGTCGCGCTCGCCGCAGGTAAGTATGAAAGCGGTTGATGGGAAAACCCCTTTAATACTGCAGACGGAAGGTGTCTCTTGCATCATACATTGTGGATTGGAATAGCATTTCATTTATTTTTTATCATTGCCACTTTTGGTGATATTGTAGAAGGTCCTTATTATTAGCAGGACACTATAGCGGCTTTATTACTATGGAGCAGAGTTTAGTGGTGCGCTTTGGCCCCCAGGGCATTATTTAGCTTGGGGCCACAGTAATGTCAGCACTCTATGTTTATATATTACCGGGACTGAGGTTGTGGTATTCAGTGTGGAGAGCAGTTGCTGCAGTGAATGTTTCATAATCTTTGGTTTTGTTGGTTGCATAACGACCTTGCATAAAAGAAGCTGCTGAAACCAAATAGACTCCGATGAGCGGAGGAGCAAGAACCTGGAGCACTGCTGGAGGGAGACCGGCCGGGTGAGAGCAAAGAACTGCAAATACAGGGGCCAATATGGTGGTGGGGGTGTTGTAATGTAGTGGATGTCACCTGCAGTCCTATGTAACACCACAGATAACACAGAGATAACTCTTTGAGTACAGATAATGTAGTAGATATCACCTGCAGTCCTATGTAACACCACAGATAACACAGTGATAACTCTCTGAGTACAGATAATGTAGTAGATGTCACCTGCAGTCCTATGTAACACCACAGATAACACAGTGATAACTCTCTGAGTACAGATAATGTAGTAGATGTCACCTGCAGTCCTATGTAACACCACAGATAACACAGTGATAACTCTCTGAGTACAGATAATGTAGTAGATGTCACCTGCAGTCCTATGTAACACCACAGATAACACAGTGATAGCTTTCTGTTTACAGATAATGTAGTAAATGTCACCTGCAGTCCTATGTAACACCACAGATAACACAATGATAACTCTCTGAATGCAGATAATGTAGTAGATGTCACCTGCAGTCCTATGTAACACCACAGATAACACAATGATAACTCTCTGAGTGCAGATAATGTAGTAGATGTCACCTGTAGTCCTATGTAACACGACAGATAACACAGTGATAACTCTCTGAGTACAGATAATGTAGTAGATGTCACCTGAAGTCCTATGTAACACCACAGATAACACAGTGATAACTCTCTGAGTACAGATAAGGTAGTAGATGTGACCTGCAGTCCTATGTAACACCACAGATAACAGAGTGATAACTCTCTGAGTACAGATAATGTAGCAGATGTTACCTGCAGTCCTATGTAACACCACAGATAACACAGTGATAACTCTCTGAGTACAGATAATCTAGAAGTTGTCACCTGCAGTCCTATGTAACACAACAGATAACACAGTGATAACTCTCTAAGTACAGATAATGTAGTAGTTGTCACCTGCAGTCCTATGTAACACTGCAGATAAAACAGTGATAACTCTCTGAATATAGATAAGGTAGTAGATGTCACCTGCAGTCCTATGTAACACTGCAGATAACACATTGATAACTCTCTGAGTACAGATAATGTAGTAGATGTCATCTGCAGTCCTATGTAACACCGCAGATAACACAGTGATAACTTTCTGATTGCAGATAATGTAGTAGATGTCACCTGCAGTCCTATGTAACACCACAGATAGCACAGTGATAACTCTCTGAGTACAGGTAATGTAGTAGATGTCACCTGCAGTCCTGTGTAACATCACAGATAACACAGTGATAACGCTGAGTATTGATAATGTCGTAGTTGTCACCTGCAGTCCTATTCAACACCACAGATAACAGTAATAACTCTCTAAGTACAGATAATGTAGTAGATGTCACCTGCAGTCCTATGTAACACCACAGATAACACAGTAATAACTTTCTGAGTACAGATAATGTAGTAGGTGTCACCTGCAGTCCTATGTAACACCACAGATAACACAGTGATAACTCTCTGAGTACAGATAATGTAGTAGTTGTCACCTGCAGTCCTATGTAACACCACAGATGACACAGTGATAACTCTCTGAGTACAGATAATGTAGTAGGTGTCACCTGCAGTCCTATGTAACACCACCGATAACACAGTGATAGCTCTTTGTGTACAGATAATGTAGTAGGTGTCACCTGCAGTCCTATGTAACACCACCGATAACACAGTGATAGCTCTTTGTGTACAGATAATGTAGTAGGTGTCACCTGCAGTCCTATGTAACACCACAGATAACACAGTGATAACTCTCTGAGTGCAGATAATGTAGTACATGTCACCTGCAGTCCTATGTAACACCACCGATAACACAGTGATAACTCTCTGAGTACAGATAATGTAGTAGATGTAACCTGCAGTCCTATGTAACACCACAGATAACACAGTGATAACTCTCTGAGTACAGATAATGTAGTAGGTGTTACCTGCAGTCCTATGTAACATACTTTGTATATCTTGTATATGTGTCCAGTGTGTAATGCCTGGTTTGTACCTTTCTTGCTATGTTGATATTCTTTCACCTTGTGTGTATTTGTATTGTTTGGAGGTTGGGGGTGGGGGTATTGATATCACCCTCATCATCTGTCATGTCCTTGCTCTGTAGCACCAGCGGGGGCTCGCTGCTGGACTTTTGAACCGTGGACGCGTTCTTTTTAGTGAATTTTTTGCCTCGTTTTACAACTTTATAAACCAAGAACAGAATAAAGCTCATTGCTGCCCTCAGGACACGGGTGAGGGCGCAGACCTGTCCCCAATCACTGCACCCCGCGGACCCTCCATGTCTCCCAGTAAACAAACCCTTCTCCCACATTTTCAACATTAAAAAAATAACAGCCCTAAAGTGTCAGTTTTGAGGTTTTGGGACAGTGTATCTCTGCGCAGTCCGGAGCCTCGCAACATGTTAGCAAATATGTAACAAATATTTACACGTCATTGACTGGAGACATATAGTGCAGACTGAACACGCCTCACAGCTGAGGTTTTGTTATAGGAAAGCAGAGAGATATGCGCATATCTCTCTGCTTTCCTGTAATAAAACCTCAACTGTGAGGCGTTTACCACACAGAGACTGTAGGCAATTGAAACAAAACCTCAGCTGTGAGAAGTATTAGGTGTGTATAAGGCCTCATGCACACGACCATGTCATTATTTTAGTCTGCATCTGCAAAATACGGAAACCTTGTATGTTCGCTCCGTATTTTTCTCACTCCTATCACAAGCAACAATAAGAAGTATAATTTGCGGTGCGGACAGCAGATGGATTATGGATGGTGTGAATGAGGCCTAAGAGTTGCCAGATACCGCCAAGCATTGCCGGATCTGATGGGGGATCTGGGGCAGCTTACTGTACGCAGCGGTATTTGTCTGACCAAGAGGCAGTATTCACACGGGAAAGCCGCTGGATCCCATTATAGTCAGCGGGGATCCGGTCATGCTGGATACAGTAAAGCCCAGCAGTCTGCTCCTCGCCAGAACAGATGTGAACAAAGTCTAAGTCAGGTTATTGACACTTGTTGCAGCGGACGGTCAGGGTAGCGATTTGCTGTTTTCAGGCATTTCTTGGTTTCTCCACCGGTGATCTTCGCTGAGGTTTCAGGTGCCTCGCTCCTCATCCTTCCTCCCCGTGCAGAGTCGTCTATAACTATGGGGCAGTATGTGAATATCCGTGCCTTGTGGTTGCAGGGTGTTAAAATATTTGCATCCTGTGGCTGTGAAGTGGCTCCATCATCCTGCTCACTGAGGGCATCAAGGCTGTCACCTACACCCCCATCATCCGGGACGGCCCCAGCCTCCGAGGCTTCATCTATCTGATTCTCACCCACATTTTCCCAACAACAACCTGGAAATATCAGCCACATAGGCTGACAACTACTATCACAGTGCTCACTGGTTGTCAGCCTTCCACAGACCCAGAACAATGTTCACATTTCCACCGGTATGCAGCTGATAGTATTGCAGTATCGATCACATACAATGTAAATGTCTCTGCACTCCATGAGCAGAATAATGAGTTCAGCTCTGCAGTATAATAGAGGATGTAACTCAGGATCAGTACAGGATAAGTAATGTATGTACACAGTGACTGCACCAGCAGAATAGTGAGTGCAGCTCTGGAGTATAATACAGGATGTAGCTCAGGATCACTACAGGATAAGTAATGTATGTACACAGTGACTGCACCAGCAGAATAGTGAGTGCAGCTCTGCAGTATAATACAGGATGTAACTCAGGATCAGTACAGGATAAGTAATGTATGCAATGCACACAGTGACTGCACCAGCAGAATAGTGAGTGCAGCTCTGGAGTATAATACAGGATGTAACTAAATGATTTTCCTATTCCATGACGTAAAGTCATAGTTTTATTAAAGACACGGAGGCGAGTATTGCTTTCTCCTTCTTTACTGTCCACCAATAGCAGCAAAAAATTTACATACAGGAAACCATAGCAACCAAGGTCCCTCCCCACTGGCCCCTATAATAGGCCGCTCTTCCTCTGGACCTTCCTCTTTCTTTGAAAACCTGGTGCTGACATCCCGAACATCCCAACGGTAACTCCGAACTGTAACTGGAACGGAAAGTCCAACGCCAACGAAGCGCATTCAACTAGCCAACCTGGCTAAACTGTAAGAGACATCAACCGGGAACACGGCATCTTAGAATGGAAAGAACTTCATCCTGGCCTAGGTGAAACAAACATGTCAGGACAGAATGTCCGGAAACCATCTACTCAACTGACTCAACAGGTGTCAAGTGACTGAAGAACAATATAAATTGCAATAAATAACATGAAATACAATGGCAATGAAGCAAACATTAGGACAATAAATACCTAAAACAAAATACCTTAAAAGGTTAATAATACATAGAGGCAATACTACATGACCCCTGTAACAAAAAAACGTGAGAAAACCCAAGGGAGGGAATAGGGCGGGCAATACTCGCCTCCGTGTCTTTAATAAAACTATGACTTTACGTCATGGAATAGGAAAATCATTTAGTTTTACAGCAAGACACGGAGGCTTCATATTGCAAGTTCAAAGCCTGTCTATAATAGAAGCAAACAAATTAGACGGAGGGCGAAAATAAAATTCTCTGAACGTGGTAACACTCGACCAATCAGCCAAACGCATGACATCCTCCAATCTGGCCCCCAATACCGCCAAGGCGGTGGCAGAGGCACCACGCGCAGAATGGGCCGTGAAGATAGAAGTGTCAATACCTGCTAGAGACATGACCCATTTAAGCCAACGTGCCAACGTAGGGCTAGAAACTGGACCAAAAGGATGTCGGATCGAAAGGAACAATTGGGAAACGGCGGAAGACCGGTGTGACAAAGTTCTGGATTCGTACTCCTTAAGGCAAGCCACAGGGCACAAAATAGGAGAGGAAGGAAAACTGGGATAGGAGACAGACCGGATGTTAGTCTTGGTTCGACGCGAAATGTTAAAGGTGATCCCATCCGGGGTAAACGAACGAGCGTCGTAGTCAAGGGCCCTCACATCCGAGACCCTTTTACAAGAAATAAGGCAAAACAATGCCAACAATTTTGCGGACAATTGCCTAAGCGTAAGGGCAGAATTCTCGGGTCAAGAGGATAAAAAGGATAGGACCAGGGAGACGTCCCACGTAGTGGAAAAACGAGGCCAAGGAGAGCGAGCCAACCGTGACCCACGCAAAAGGCGAGACACAGAAGGATGTTGACCAGCCGGGACACCCTCGTACCCAGCATGGGAAGAAGAAATAGCGGACCTGAAAAGGTTGATGGTCCGATACGCCTTCCCCGCCTCAAAGAGAGAGGTAAGGAACTCCAGCAGGTGGGCTACAGGTGCCGAAACGGGATCCAAGTCCCGTTACACACACCAATTAGCCCAAGTTCTCCAGACTGCCCGGTAAGACTTTCTGGTACCGGGAGCCCATGCGTTATCCAGTAACTGTCGAGTCGCTGCTGAAATGCCCTCGACAGCTCCAGGTGTCCGGAGATCCGGCATGCCAACAGCCGTAGGGATCTGTCGAGGAGAAGTGGATGGTCTAGACCCTGAGGGTTGCGTAGGAGATCCGGTCGGGTCGGGAGGAGAAAAGGTACTTCTACTAGGATCCTCATCAACGAAGGGAACCAGACCTGAGACCCCCAGAACGGAACCACCAACACCACATCCGCCAGGTGACGTTGGACCTGGAGGAGAGTCCTCGGAATAATCGAGAAAGGAGGAAAAGCGTAGAGGCGGGATACCGACCAATCTTGGAGAAAAGCATCCACCGCCACCGCTTCCGGATCTGGACGCCAGCTGAAAAACCGGACGAGTTGCCTGTTGAGCCGAGAGGCAAAGAGATCGACAGACATCGGACCCTATATCTCCGAGATTGCTGAGAAGATCTGTGGATCCAACTGCCAATCGCTGCCATCCGCTAGGTAGCGTGAGTTCCAGTCCGCACGAACGTTGCTCAGCCCCGGTAAGTTTTCCGCCTGTACCATGATGTCCCTGGACAGGCAAAACGACCAAAAATCCTTGGCTAACCGAGCCAAGGTTGCCGAGTGAGCACCTCCCAAACGGTTGATATACCGGACCGCCGATATATTGTCCATCCGTAGCCTGATGCACGCGTTGGCGATCCCGTTGGAGAAACTCCTCACCGCAAACGAACCGGCTAGTAGTTCCAAGGCATTGATATGGAGGAGGGATTCCTCCGCCGACCAGGCTCCCCCCGTGGAGACCCCATTGCAATGGGCACCCCAGCCCTGAAGGCTCGCATCCGATTCGATGGTCAATTCCGGCAGAAATCCGAAGATCGCTCTGCCGTTCCACGCCTCCAGATTGGCGATCCACCAACTCAACTCCTCTCGGGCCTCCGAGTCCAGAACCACCGCGTCCGCAAAGGAGGCACCGGTCCGAAGATGGGCGATCTTCAGCCACTGTAGAGCCCGGTAGTGCAATGGGGCCGGAAACACAGCCTGAATCGATGAGGCCAACAAACCGATGATGCGAGCTAGGTGGCGTAATGAGAGGCTGGGAATGAGAAGAGCATGCCGCAACTCCTTGCGGATGGCCCGCAACTTCGCCGCTGGCAGACTGAGGGACTCCGAGAGCGAGTCCACCATGAATCCCAGGAACTCCATCCTCTGGGATGGGATGAGAGAAGACTTCTCCTTGTTGAGGAGGAAACCGAGATCCGACAGTAGGTTCGCTGTCCACTGAAGATGTTCCAGTAGTCCCATCCTGGACTCGTGCATCAGCAAGATGTCGTCCAGGTAGATGATAAGGCGCACGCCCCGTGTCCTCAACCATGACACGACCGGACGCAGCAACTTGGTGAAACACCAAGGGGCAGATGACAGTCCGAAAGGTATACAGGTGAACCTCCAGATCTCTCCTCTCCACCGGAACCGGAGAAGATCCCTGGAATGAATGGCCACTGGGACCGTCAGGTAAGCATCCTTCAGATCCAGCTTTACCATCCAGTCCCCGGGAACTAACAAGTCCCGAAGGAGGTGGATCCCCTCCATCTTGAAATGTCGGTAGCGTACTACCGAATTTAGAGCGCGAAGGTTGATGACAGGTCTCATCTGACCCCCTTTTTTCTGGACGAGGAAGATGTTGCTGACCACCCCTCCCCCATAAGGGGGCGCTCCTTCTATCGCCTGTTTTTGCCTGAGAGAGACCAGTTCCGCGTCCACCAGAGCGCAATCTGGGCGCGACAAAGGTATGGGTAGAGGGGAGGGGATTAGGGAGGGGGAACCCGTGAGTTCTATGTGAAATCCCCTGAACGTGGTAAGTACCATGGATCTGCGGTGATGAGACTCCAAGCATGCGAAAAAAGATGGAGTCTGCCCCCTACACAAGGTACCATAGAATCCCCAATCTGGGGAGGACTTACCCAAGGGTCTGCGATAGCTTGGATTTCCTCTGAAGGAACGAGATCTCCATTGATTTTCTCTGGTGGAGAAGAAAGGTGACGGGTTGCGCTGGTCCTGGAATGACGGTCGTTGACCACCGGAACCTCTGTTCGTGCCACGGGCCTGAAAGTTTGCACGGCCGGACAGGCGGCCCCTACTACTGCCGGCCCGATGAGAGACCCGTCCCTGGAATACCCTGCGCATATTGGCTTGGGCCTTGTCAAGTGCGGTAAAGGTACCCACAAATCGGCTCATATCTTTAATGAAAGAGTCCCCGAAGAGGAGACCCTGGGCGTCCTTACCCGCCTCTGTGAGAGCCAAATTCGCCAACTTGGGATCGATCTTAAACAAGATGGCTTTGCGCCTCTCAATTGCCAAGGAGGTATTGGCGTTACCAGCAATGCAAATTGCCCTTTGGGTCCAACCCCGCAATTCTTCGGGGTCTATTGGAGAGCCCTCATTTCTAGCTGCCTCAGCTAATTCAAAAATCTTTGCCAGCGGGCCAAAGATATCCAAAACCTTGTCCTGGCAGCTGCGGAGAGCTGAATCCAGGCCCTTCTTAGGGTTCCAGCCAGTTTTGGCCAAGAATTGTGACATCTTGGGGTCCACTATGGGGGTGTCACACACTTTGTTGGGCACTAATGGCCTGGGGCACTCGGCCCTAAGCTTGTTCCGTGTCTCACGGCTAAGCGGGTGACGTACCCAATGTTCTAAATAAGACCCCACATTGTCAGTGGGAAGCCAATCAGCAGAGCGCGGGTGATGCAGAGTCTCAGGGTCGAACATCGGTTCGCCTGACGCATCTAGCAAAACCTCTGAACGATTAACGTTAGATGAGGATGCCACATCTTTGGCAGAGGAGGCCGCAGTAGCGGATAGGGGGGGATCCTGAACTGGGGGGACGACATCCTCCTCTGACCCATAATCGAAGTCCGCAATAGCCTCCTCGTCTGATGCTCTATCTGAGTCAGACCTCTCCGGTGATTGTGCTCTAGCGCACTTCCATGTCCGCGCCCGTTCTGCCTGGCGGGAAAAGGCCCTTTTCCGTGAACTATGCACGGTCTCTGGGGTGGCATGATGCGCACCAGTCAAAGTCTCCTGTGGCACAAGAGGGTCATTAAAGGTAGGCTGCGGAGAAGTACTATGGTCTGGCAATGACCTACTAGCTGGCTGGGCGGATAGAGCATGGGTAATGGTTTGCGACAAAATAGTCGACATGGAACCCATGGCCGCCATGATAGCGTCTGATACAGAGCGCTGCAGGGCCAGCGCCTGCGCATCCACCTCAGTGGAATTGTGACCCTCAGGGGGGGAGGGGGGCATATTACTCGCAGGAGGTGTAGGGGTAGACATGATCCCACAATAAGGCCTGACGCTTAAACAACCTGGGGTAATACTAGGCGCTGGCTAAAACTAATGGCACCTGAATAGACAGTGACCGCAGTTAAAGGCAGAGAGCAGGAGCCGCCGACCGCAGAGCACAGCTGTATGCACGCAGGGCCGGAAGTAACGGAGGAACCGGAAGCTCTACTGCAAAGCCCGCGAAATGTGGTAAGCTAATACAGGACGGCCGCTGAGATCTCGCGAGATCTCGCAGCCGGCTGGGTCACTGAAGGTATTCCAAAATGGTCGTCGAGATCTCGCGTCCGCTCTGACTACCGGAGGCGCCACCGTCCCCCAACGTCCAGGGATGAGAGGAGACTGCTCCGGTGAGTGAAAGAAGGGGGGGGGGGGGCGCCGCACAAGCAATACGGATCGCCGCAGTAAGCGGCTGTCAGTAGTGAAGGGGAGCGCAGGGAAGCGCAAGTGGAGGCACAATAAAGCGCAGGGAATAAGCGCAACGGCCCTAACAAACTAAGCCGAGGCAAAAGCGGGCAAACAAGCAAAAGGGGTAGCGCAGCTAGCAAAACAGGGTTAGTCACCCTGGGATAAGAGCGCAAATACACAGCAACACAAATCACTGAAAAAACACAAGTCACTGATAAAGAAATCTCACAAGTGCACTTATCTGGTGGCAGCAGCAAAGAAAGACGGAGGTCCAGAGGAGGAGCGGCCTATTATAGGGGCCATAGGGGAGGGACCTTGGTTGCTATGGTTTCCTGTATGTATATTTTTTCTCTTTGCTGCTATTGGTGGTTCAGTAAAGAAGGAGAAAGCAATACGAAGCCTCCGTGTCCTGCTGTAAAACT
Source organism: Bufo bufo (assembly GCF_905171765.1). NCBI lineage: Eukaryota > Metazoa > Chordata > Amphibia > Anura > Bufonidae > Bufo > Bufo bufo. Next base: position 8,547,824 of record NC_053397.1, on the reverse strand, counting down.
CAGGATCAGTACAGGATAAGTAATGTATGTACACAGTGACTGCACCAGCAGAATAGTGAGTGCAGCTCTGGAGTATAATACAGGATGTAACTCAGGATCAGTACAGGATAAGTAATGTATGTACACAGTGACTGTACCAGCAGAATAGTGAGTGCAGCTCTGCAGTATAATACAGGATGTAACTCAGGATCAGTACAGGATAAGTAATGTATGTACACAGTGACTGCACCAGCAGAATAGTGAGTGCAGCTCTGGAGTATAATACAGGATGTAACTCAGGATCAGTACAGGATAAGTAATGTATGTACACAGTGACTGCACCAGCAGAATAGTGAGTGCAGCTCTGGAGTATAATACAGGATGTAACTCAGAATCAGTACAGGATATGTAATGTATGTACACAGTGACTGCACCAGCAGAATAGTGAGTGCAGCTCTGGAGTATAATACAGGATGTAACTCAGGATCAGTACAGGATAAGTAATGTATGTACACAGTGACTGCACCAGCAGAATAGTGAGTGCAGCTCTGGAGTATAATACAGGATGTAACTCAGGATCAGTACAGGATAAGTAATGTATGTACACAGTGACTGCACCAGCAGAATAGTGAGTGCAGCTCTGGAGTATAATACAGGATGTAACTCAGGATCAGTACAGGATAAGTAATGTATGTACACAGTGACTGCACCAGCAGAATAGTGAGTGCAGCTCTGGAGTATAATACAGGATGGGGATCAGTACAGGATAAGTAATGTATGTACATGGTGACGGCACCAGCAGAATAATGAGTGCAGCTCTGGAGTATATGTCAGGATGTAACTCAGGTTCAGTACGGGATAAGCAATGTATGTACACAGTGACTCCACCAGCAGAATAGTGAGTGCAGCTCTGGAGTATAATACAAGATGTAACTCAGGGTCAGTACAGGATAAGTAATGTATATACACGGTGACTGCTCCAGCAGAATAGTGAGTGCAGCTCTGGAGTATAATACAGGATGTAACTCAGGGTCAGTACAGAATAAGTAATGTAATGTATGTACACAGTGACTGCACCAGCAGAATAGTGAGTGCAGCTCTGGAGTATAATACAGGATGTAACTCAGGATCAGTACAGGATAAGTAATGTAATGTACACGGTGACTGCACCAGCAGAATAGTGAGTGCAGCTCTGGAGTATAATACAGGATGTAACTCAGGGGCAGTACAGGATAAGTAATGTATGTACACAGTGACTGCACCAGCAGAATAGTGAGTGCAGCTCTGGAGTATAATACAGGATGTAACTCAGGATCAGTACAGGATAAGTAATGTATGTACACGGTGACGGCACCAGCAGAATAATGAGTGCAGCTCTGGAGTATATGTCAGGATTTAACTCAGGGTCAGTACGGAATAAGTAATGTATGTACACAGTGACTCCACCAGCAGAATAGAGAGTACAGCTCTGGAGTATAATATAGGATGTAACTCAGGATCAGTACAGTATAAGTAATGTATGTACACAGTGGCTGCACCAGCAGAATAGTGAGTGCAGCTCTGGAGTATAATACAAGATGCAAGTCAGGATCAGTACAGGATAAGTAATGTATGTACACAGTGACTGCACCAGCAGAATAGTGAGTGCAGCTCTGGAGTATATGTCAGGATTTAACTCAGGGTCAGTACGGGATAAGTAATGTATGTACACAGTGACTCCACCAGCAGAATAGTGAGTGCAGCTCTGGAGTATAATACAGGATGATGTAAGTCAGGATCAGTACAGGATAAGTAATGTATGTACACAGTGACTGCACCAGCAGAATAGTGAGTGCAGCTCTGGAGTATAATGCAGGATGTAACTCAGGTTCAGTACGGGATAAGTAAGGTATGTACACAGTGACTCCACCAGCAGAATAGTGAGTGCAGCTCTGGAGTATAATACAGAATGTAACTTAATGATTTTCCTATTCCATGACGTAAAGTCATAGTTTTATTAAAGACACGGAGGCTCATATTGCTTTCTCCTTCTTTACTTTTCCACCAATAGCAGCAAAGAAGAAATTTACATAATTATAACAATAAAGGCCCCTCCCCTGACAGATCCTATAATAAGCAGTGTCCTCTTCAGTAACTTCCTCTTTCTTTGTATCCGCGACAACAACCGCATAACCGTAACTGGAACCGTAACCGGAAACTGGAACTGGACCCGAGTAACGACAACCATTCTGGTCCATCAAACTGTAGAATTTACGCCAACTTGGCTAACACTTCAGGAAACCTGGAACAACGTAGAATTCCATACGCCATGGAAACTTCAACCTGAAACAGAGCAAATAATATAGCTAGAGTAAGGATCAGGCAGAAACTGAACAAGATCGACCCTGGAAACGGTCGTACACCGTAAGGTCGCTGATAAACAGAACCATAAATATTCAGTAATATAAATATACGTAATAAATAACAATAAAAGACAATGTAAACAGTCAATAAAAATCACACAGTAAAAGGGCGGGCAGGAAAAACCCAGGGCGGGCAATACTCGCCTCCGTGTCTTTAATAAAACTATGACTTTACGTCATGGAATAGGAAAATCATTAAGTTTTACAGCAAGACATGGAGGCTCATATTGCAAGTTCAAAGCTGATCAATAATAGATGAAAACACATGAGGAGGTGGACGAAAATAAAACTCTCTGAAAGTCGTGGCCCTAGACCAGTCCGCCAAACGCAAAATGTCCTCCAAACGAGCCCCCGAAACAGCCAGGGCAGTGGCAGCCGCGCCCCTGGCCGAGTGAGCGGTAAAGACCGCCGTATCAATTCCTGAAAGGGAAATGACCCACTTCATCCAACGCGCCAAAGTGGGACTAGTCACCGGGCCAAAAGGATGGCGAATAGAGAGGAACAGTTGTGGGATGTCCGCAGAGCGGTGAGTCCAAGTACGCAACTCAAATTCCCGCAAGCAGGCTACAGGACAAAGCGCCGGAGAAGATGGGAAACAGGAATAAGACACATACCGAATATTGGTCTTGGTGCGCCGCGTAATGTTAAATGTGACGCCCTCGGGAGTAAAGGATCTCGCATCATGATCCAGAGCCTTGACATCGGAAACCCTCTTAAAAGAAATGAGGCAAAAGAGGTTCAACAACTTGGCTGACAGTTGACGGAGGGAAAGAGCCGCGTTTTCAGGCCACGCAGAGAAGAAAGACAGGACCATGGAAACGTCCCACGTAGTGGTGAAGCGTGGCCGAGGAGGCCGCGCCAAGCGTGAGCCATGTAGTAGGCGTGACACCGAAGGGTGTTGACCCGCCGGAACACCATCAAAACCCTGATGAGTAGAAGAAATCACTGAATGGAACAAATTAATGGTCCGATAAGCTTTTCCTGCTTCAAAAAGAGACGTAAGGAATTGTAATAAATGGGTCACAGGCGCCGAAATGGGATCCAGGTCCCGTTCCACGCACCAGCTAACCCAAGATCCCCAAGCTGCCCGGTAAGACTTTCGGGTGCCGGGAGCCCAAGCGTTGTCCAGGAGGCGTCTAATTGCCTCCGAAATTCCCTCGACCTCTCCGGGAGTCCTGAGATTCGGCACGCCAGAAGTTGAAGGGAGCCGTCGACCAGCAGGGGATGTGGAGCACCCAGAGGGTCCTGGAGGAGATCCGTCTGATCCGGAAGAAGGAGAGGTACATCCACCAGGAGTTCCAGGAGGATCGGGTACCAGGCTTGAGTCCCCCAGAAGGGGATCACCACCACCAATTCCGCATCCTGACAACGAGTCTGTAGCAGCATCCTCGGGATCATGGCAAAAGGTGGAAACGCGTAATGTAGAGCTGATGACCAGTCCTGGAGAAACGCGTCCACCGCCTCCGCCTCCGGATCCGGGCGCCAGCTGAAGAACCTGGTAAGGTGAGTATTGAGCCGTGACGCAAAGAGGTCTATGGCGCAAGGACCTCAGGTGTCCGAGATCGTGGAGAACATCTCCGGTGCGAGCTTCCAGTCGCTGCCGTCCGTGAAGCATCTGGAACTCCGATCCGCTCAGTAGTTGTGTAGACCCGGAAGGTACTCCGCCTGTATCATGATGTCCCTGGAAAGACAGTAGGACCAGAACTCTTTCGCCAGCCGGGCCAAGGTAGCCGATTGGGTACCGCCCAGGTGATTGACATAGCGGACCGCCGACACATTGTCCATGCGTAATCGGATGCATGCATGTGCGATGCCATTGGTAAAACTCCGGATGGCAAACGAGCCCGCCAGGAGTTCCAGAGCGTTGATGTGAAGTTGGGTCTCGGCCTCCGACCATCGACCCCCTGTGGAAATACCCTCGCAGTGGGCACCCCAGCCTTGGAGACTCGCGTCCGACTCCACCGTGAATTTTGGTTGAAATCCGAAGATTGCTCTGCCGTTCCAGGCTTCCAAGTTGCATATCCACCAACGAAGTTCCTCCCGCGCCCGCGTCTGCGAACCAGGCCCCGGGACGAAGGTGGGCAATCTTCAGGCGCTGTAGGGCCCGATAATGGAGAGGAGCGGGGAACACCGCCTGGATAGAGGAGGCCAGCAGGCCAATGATGCGAGCCAGGTGGCGTAGGGATAGGGAGGTAGCTGAGAGGGCATGTCTCAACTCATAGAATGTGTCGGCAGATAAGAACCATTTGGCCCATCTAGTCTGCCCAATATACTGAATACTATGGATAGCCCCCGGCCCTATCTTATATGAAGGATGGCCTTATGCCTATCCCATGCATGCTTAAACCCCTTCACTGTATTTGCAGCTACCACTCCTTGCGTATCGTCCGCAACTTCTCTGACGGAAGACTGAGAGATTCCGCAACAGAGTCCACCGTGAAGCCCAGGAACTCCATCCGTCGAGACGGCGTGAGGCAGGATTTCTCGGGGTTCAGCAGAAAACCAAGAGCCGTAAGGAGGTTCGAGGCCCACTGAAGGTGTTGTAGCAGCGTCGACTGACATTGGTGCATAATGAGGATGTCGTCTAGATAGATGACTAGACGGACACCCCGACTCCGTAACCAGGCCATGACAGGGCGCAGAAGCTTGGTAAAGCACCAAGGCGCCGAAGAAAGGCCGAATGGCAGGCAAGTGAAGCGCCACACTTTGCCCCTCCACAGGAAGAGCAGGAGATCCCTGGACGAGGAGGCAATTGGGACCGTCAGATAGGCATCTTTGAGGTCCAGCTTCACCATCCAGTCCCCCGGAATCAGCAAGTCCCGAAGGAGGTGAATTCCCTCCATCTTGAAGTGGCGATAGCGTACCACAGAGTTCAGGGCACGGAGATTTATCACCGGACGCATTTGTCCACCCTTTTTCTGCACTAGAAAAATGTTGCTGAGTACACCCTCCGGAGTAGGAGGGGCCCTTTCTATCACCCTTTTTTGAAAAAGGGAATACAGTTCTAAATCCACGAGCTCCCTGTCTGGTAATGCCAGAGGAAGTGGTGGGGTAGAAGGGATAAGATCTGGCGATTCCGTAAGTTCTATGTGGAACCCCTGCACAGTGGTCAGCACCCATGGGTCTGATGTAATGCTCGACCAAACGTGGGAACAAAGATGGAGTCTGCCCCCGACACAAGGAACCAAAGAATTCCCCACTGGGGAAAGACTTACCGAAGGATTTTCGGAAATTCGGATTCCCTCTAACGGATCTTGAACGCCATTGGCCGCCTCTGGCCGGGAAGAATGGAGGAGGATTCCTTTGGTCCTGGAAGGGTGGTCTTTGGGTGAAGGAGCCTCTGCCCGAGCTGCGGGCCTGGAAACTTGAATGACCGGACAGACGGCCCCTACTACTGCCGGCCCTAGTGGAGACCCGTCCCTGAAAAACCCTACGCATAGAGGACTGGGCCTTGTCCAGGGCAGTAAATGCTCCCACATATCTACTGAGGTCCTTGATAAAGGAATCCCCGAAAAGCAGATCCTGTGCATCCTTCCCTGCCTCAGTAAGTGCCAGGTTGGCCAATTTAGGATCTATTTTGAATAGTATGGTTTTACGCCGTTCAATGGCCAGGGAGGAGTTGGTGCTGCCCGCAATACAAATGGCTCTCTGTATCCAGCCAGTAAGCTCCTCCGGATCTATCGGAGAGCCGTCCGCTCTGGCCGATTCGGCCATTTCAAAAATTTTGGCAAGGGGGCCAAAAATGTCAAGGAGCTTGTCCTGGCAGCTCTTAATTGCCGAATCCAACCCCTTACGGGGGTTCCAGCCGGATTTCGCCAAGAACTGTGTCATCTTGGGATCAACTGCCGGCGTTTCACAGACCTTGTTGGGGATCAATGGTCTGGGGCACTCAGATCTGAGCTTGCTGCGCTCCTCTTTGCTCAGAGGACGGCGCACCCAATGCTCTAAATAATCGCTCACATGAGCTATAGGCATCCACTCCGCTGACCTAGGGTGGTGGAGGGCATCAGGGTCGAATAAGGGGGTGCCAGAGGGATCCACCAGGGTAGATGCCGCATTAGGGGCGGTGGAGGCAGGACCCACGGACCCAGAGGTGGAAGGCCTAGGGCCAGTAGTGCCTGGAATATCATATTCCATCTCCTCCTCGGAATGGCAGCTCGCCTCCGCATAAGCCTCCGTATCAGAATCCAAGTCTGATTCCACATTGCTAGTTTGTGCTCTAGCACATTTCCACGTGCGCGCCCTTTCTGCCTGGCGCGGTAAGGCTCAATTGCGTGATCTATGCACGCTATCAAGGGTGGCTGAGATCACACCAGTCAGGTTCTCCTGTATATTAGGAGTATCATAAACAGCAGGCTGCGGATGAGGTATAGCAGGCGGCTGACTAGAGGGGCCAGGGGCATGGGCAGACAAAGCCTGGGAGATGGTCTGGGATATCATGGATGATATGGATCCCATAGCCTCAATTATTGCGCTAGATACTGAGCGCTGCAACTCCAGGGCCTGTGCATTCATCTCAGACCTTCTGGGCTCCCCAGATGGAGGGGTGGTAGGCCCAGATGGGGATCGGTCGGATGACATGCTTAGACTATTCAGATAATAATGATAAATAATAAATCAGGTCTACAGCTGCAGGTAACCTAAGGGGGAGCTAAAATGGCAAGTGCTAGCCTAACAACCCCCCAACTAACCAAAACGAGGGGTTAATCACCCCAGGAGCCGCAGAGATGGAGCCGAGACCGTCCGGTGTAGAGGCAGTGCCGAAATCCCGCGAGAACACGCGCGGGAGCTCTAAAATGGCCGCCGAGATCTCGCGACCCGCGGGAAATAAGCAGAGCCGGCGCCGGAGAGAGACGGTGAACGGAGCACCAAGGAGAAGAGAGGAAAGAGTGGAGGAACACCTCCGGACGCCGGAGCAGGCCGCAGGTAACGGACAGAATAAGGGTGGGAATCGGAAGCCCAAAATCGCAAACGGAAAATAATACAGGGAAAAACAAAACGGGTAACAACAAGAAAAATGGGGGGGGGGGGGGGAGAACCCCCCAAGCAAGGGAAAGGGGCCTAGAATGAATCCCTAAGATATGAAGGCCTAGAAACAATATACAAATATATATAAGGGGAATAAACTCAATTAAGAGACACAGTCTGACATACAGCAGTCTGAGCAAACAGAAGCTCCGAGCTTAACTCTTAAATCACAGCAATCAGGCCACAAAAATATACTGAATAGATGTTACTTATCTTGGTGGAAGCAGCAAAGAAAGAGGAAGTTACTGAAGAGGACACTGCTTATTATAGGATCTGTCAGGGGAGGGGCCTTTATTGTTATGATTATGTAAATTTCTTCTTTGCTGCTATTGGTGGAAAAATAAAGAAGGAGATAGCAATAGGAGCCTCCGTGTCTTGCTGTAAAACTCAGGATCAGTACAGGATAAGTAATGTAATGTACACAGCGACTGCACCAGCAGAATAGTGAGTGCAGCTCTGGGGTATAATACAGGATGTAACTCAGGATCAGTACAGGATAAGTAATGTATGTACACAGCGACTGCACCAGCAGAATAGTGAGTGCAGCTCTGGAGTATAATACAGGATGTAACTCAGGATCAATACAGGATAAGTGATGTATGTACACAGTGACTGCACCAGCAGAATAGTGAGTGCAGCTCTGGAGAATAATACAGGATGTAACTCAGGATCAGTACAGGATAAGTAATGTATGTACACAGTGACTGCACCAGCAGAATAGTGAGTGCAGCTCTGGAGTATAATACAGGATGTAACTCAGGGGCAGTACAGGATAAGTAATGTCTGTACACAGTGACTGCACCAGCAGAATAGTGAGTGCAGCTCGGAAGTATAATACAGGATGTAACTCAGGATCAGTACAGGATAAGTAATGTATGTACACAGTGACTGCACCAGCAGAATAGTGAGTGCAGCTCTGGAGTATAATACAGGATGTAACTCAGGATCAGTACAGGATAAGTAATGTAATCTACACGGTGACTGCACCAGCAGAATAGTGAGTGCAGCTCTGGAGTATAATACAGGATGTAACTCAGGATCAGTACAGGATAAGTAATGTATGTACACAGTGACTCCCCCAGCAGAATAGTGAGTGCAGCTCTGGAGTATAATACAGGATGTAACTCAGGGGCAGTACAGGATAAGTAATGTATGTACACAGTGACTGCACCAGCAGAATAGTGAGTGCAGCTCTGGAGTATAATACAGGATGTAACTCAGGGGCAGTACAGGATATGTAATGTAATGTATGTCACATGCTTGTAGGGGCCAATCACCATGGTAACCTAGTTCTTTACCAAAGTGCTGGGGATGTACAGTAGGCTGGTGTTAACCGAATAGAGGAGAATTAATATGGAGAAGTTTATTCCAAGATTTAGAGGTTATGGTAAAGGTGATGGACTCCAACACAGGAAGGGGAGTCGACATCAGGTCAAGAACATCTCAAGACCAGGGGCAGCACGGTGGCTCAGTGGTTAGTGGTGGCTCAGTGGTTAGCACTGGTGCCCTGCAGCGCTGAGGTTTGTATGTTCTCCCCGTGTTTCTTCCAGGTTCTCCGGTTTCCTCCCACCCTCCAAAGACATACTGATAGGAACTTAGATTGGGAGCCCTATTGGGGACAGTGTGATGCTAATGTCTATACAGCGCTGCAGAATATGTAAGAGCCAGGGGCGTTGCTAGGGTCTCAAAAGATCCGGAGCCCAAGCACCAATGCATATGGCCCAATTCTCTAAGTTGAACAACCGACCCCAACCCCTGCACACACTAGCAATGAAGACATTTTCCTGTACTCACTATACAGCAGCACATACCTTTCACATCCAGGGCCTCCAGGTGACGTCTCCTGTCATGTAGATCTTCTCTGTCATCATCTTCTCTCAGCCGCCTCGTCTCTGCAGAGTGAGACACACAGACATCTTAGCTTCCTCACTTTTCTGTACCCCCAAATACTATCCTAAAGAAAAATGAGTGCCCCCTATAGTAATAGTACTCCTCATAGTCCCACCAATAGTATTTCCCTTCTAGAATGCCCCCATTAGTAATACTGCCCCCAACAATGATAATGCACCACAAGAGTGCCTCCATTAGTAGAAGAGCCCTCCAGTATTAATAATACCCTCACAGAGCCCCCAGTAGTAATAAGGCCCCCTATTGTTCCCCTAGTGGTAATGAAGCTCTCTACAGACCCCTCAGTAGTTATAAGGCCCCCATAGTGCTCTTAGTAGAAATAATGCGGATCTATAAATCCCTCCTATAGAGCCCCCAGTAGTAATAAGAACACCTATTATGTCTCCTGGATTTAAAATGCCCCCACAGTGCCCGCTGTATTTATACTGCCCCCTATTGTTATAATGCTTGCCCTGAAGTGCCCCCAGTATTTATAATGCCGCCTGCAGTGCCCCCTGTAGTTTTATTCCTCCGTTTAGTGTCCTCAGAAATTATAATTCCTCAGCCCCTCCGCCATAGAATCCCATTATTATTATTTATTATTAAAGCGTCATTCATTCCATAGCGCTGTACATATGAGAGGAGGTATACATACATAATACAGACATTGCACTAATCATAAACAAGACTGGTACAGAAGGAGAGAGGGCCCTGCCCGCGAGGCTTACAATCTACATGGTATGGGAGAAGGACACAGTAGGTGCGGGTGAAGCGGGTCATGGCGGTATAGAGGCAGCAGGGTCACTGGTTGTAGGCTCGTCTGAAGAGGTGGTTTTCAGGTTTCTTTTGAAGGATTCCAATGTAGGTGAGAGTCTGATATGTTGGGGCAGCGAGTTCCAGAGTATGGGGGATGCACGGGAGAAATCTTGAAGTCGATTGTGGGAAGAGGTGATAAGAGGAGAGAAGGAGGTCTTGTGAGGATCGGAGAGTGCGTGTGGGGGTGTATCGGGAAAGTAGCTCAGAGATGTAGGGAGGAGACAGGTTATGGACTGCCTTGTATGTATTTGTTAGTACTTTGAACTGAATTCGCTGGGCAATGTGGAGCCAGTGAAGGGATTGGCAGAGGGGAGAGGCAGAGGAATAACAGGGTGAGAGGTGGATTAGTCGGGCAGCAGAATTGAGGATAGATTGGAGGGGTGCGAGAGTGCTAGATGGAAGGCCACAGAGGAGGATGTTGCAGTAGTCTAGGCAGGAGATGATGAGGGCATGTACAAGCATTTTCGCAGATTCAAAGTTAAGGAAAGCACGGATGCGGGAGATGTTTTTGAGTTGGAGGTGGCAAGTGGTGGAAAGGGCTTGGATGTGCGGTCGGAAGGAAAGGGCAGAATCCAAGGTCACTCCAAGGCAGCAGACTTGGTTGACCGGTGAGAGTGTGCAGCCATTGATCGTGATAGATAGGTCTGTTCCGGGGGGGTTGAGCAAGATGGGGGAAAGATGATGAATTCTGTTTTATCCATGTTGAGTTTTAGAAAGCGAAAGGCGAAGAAGGATGTTAAAGAAGATAGACATTGTGGGATTCTGGATAGTAAGGAGGTGATGTCTGGACCAGAGAGGTAGATCTGTGTGTCGTCAGCGTAGGAGTGATACTGAAAGCCATGGGACTCTATGAGCTGTCCCAGGCCAAAAGTGTAGATAGAGAAGAGCAGGGGTCCTAGGACAGAGCCTTGCGGGACACCAACAGAGAGGGAATGAGACGAGGAGGTGGTGCGGGAGTGGGAGACGCTCTGTGAGGTATGATGTGATCCAGGAGAGGGCAAGGTCAGTGATGCCAAGAGATGAGAGAGTTTGTAACAGAAGGGAGTGGTCAACAGTGTCGAAGGCAGAGGACAGGTCAAGGAGAAGGAGGACAGAGTATTGTTTCTTGGTTTTGGCTGTTAGTAGGTCATTGGTGACTTTGGTAGGGCAGTCTCAGTCGAGTGGTGGGGTCGGAAGCCAGATTGTAGGCGGTTAAAGAGGGAGCAGGAGGAGAGGTGAGAGGACAGTTCTGAATGGACATGTTGTTCAAGTAGCTTTGAGGTATATGGAAGAAGTGATATGGGGCGATAACTGGACAAAGAAGATGGGTCAAGTGAAGGCTTTTTGAGGATGGGTGTAATGGTGGCATGTTTAAAAGAAGAGGGGAAGACACCAGAGGTTAGTGATAGGTTGAAGAGATGAGTTAGGGCTGGGATAAACACTGTGGTGAGGTTAGGGATGAGGTGGGATTGGGTCAAGTGCACAGGTGGTGAGATGTGATCTGGAGAGTAGAGTGGAGAGTTTTTCTTCTGTAATGGTGGAGAAGCTGGTTTTGGGAGAAGAGTACCGAGCAGTTGTGTAGAGGGTCTGTGGGGACTGTGCGCTGAAGCTTTCTCTGATGTTGACGATCTTTTGTTTGAAGTATTTGGCAAAGTCCTCAGCTGAGAAGAGAGGAGAGGGTGGGGGCGCTGGGGGACGGAGAAGGGAGGTAAAAGTGTTAAAAAGTTGTTTAGGGCTGTGGGCCAGGGAAGATATGAGAGATGAGAAGTCGCCTGTTTTGCTTCAGCGAGTGAGGATTTAAATATCAGGAGGGATTGCTTGTATGCAGTGAATTGATCTTTAGAATGAGATTTCTTCCTTCACCGCTCAGCAGCCCTGGAAGCTTGTCTGCGTTTTTTGGTCAGGTTGGTGCCAGGGTTGTCTGCTGATTTTTCAGAGTTTGTTGTGTGTGAGGGGGGCAGCAGTGTCCAGAGCTGTACTTATTGTGGTGTTATACAGGGTGGTGGCAGCATCTAGGTCTTGGAGGGAACAGATGGTAGAGAGTGGGAGAAGAGAGTCAGAAAGCAAGCGAAAGTCGAGATGTTTAAGGTTCCTGCGGGGGGGGGGGGGGGGGGGGGTGTTAGTGTGTGGACCGGGGGAGCAGCAGAGTGTAGTAGCCAGGAGCCAGGTGTTAAAGTGGTCAAGAAAGATGGTGGCTGGGCCTGGGGGGCGGTAAATGACAGCTCAAAGGAAGGTGTCGCGCTGCCTCACTTGGCCCTGATTCAAAGGGCTTGATCAGGATAGGATACGACAGCTTTTAGGTGATGCCAAACAACGAGGTTCCACAGGAGGATAATCTCGGTCACAAAATCACCCCTCTGACCGAGATTATTCTCCTGTGGAACCTCGTTGTTTGGCATCACCTAAAAGCTGTCGTATCATATCCTGATCAAGCCCGCTTCACACGGTAGTCTGCAACGCCAAAAAAGAAGAAAACACAGTGGTGAACGCTATCTTTTTTATTTTATTTTTCTGTTGTGTTATTTGTTATTTTATTTTATTGAATGGTAAATGACAGCTACTTGGAGGTTGGAGGGAGAGTAGATGCGAACAGAGTGTACTTCAAATGAGGTGAGTGTAATGGAGGGTGGCAGTGGAGTTGGGCTGTAGGAGCAGGTGTCTGATAGGAGAAGACCAACTCCTCCACCATGTTTGCAGCCGGGGCGGGGGGTGTGAGTGAATTGAAATCCACTATCTGAGAGTGCAGCAGGGGAGGAGGTGTCAGAGGGTGTCAGCCATGTTTCTGTGAGACCCAGAAAGGAAAGTTTTTGAGAGATGAAAAGTTCATGAATGTAGGACAGTTTGTTACAGACAGAGCGTGCATTCCATAATGCTCCTGCAAGAGGAACCAAAGGAGCAGGGGTCAGAGGAATGGTTATTAGGTTGAACGGGTTGCAGAAATTTGTAGAAGGAGATTTGAACTGGGACATGGAGGTGATAGTGGGGATTTGCTGGGGGGGGGGAGGGGGGCCGGATTTTGAGAGATATCACCAGCAATAAGGAGAAGCAGAGAAAGTGTTAATAGGTGAGAATAAGAGAGGGCATGAGGTATCTGTGTGTTTGGGAAGGCAGTGTTTTATGTTTGTGCAAGCTGTCAGATGAGAAGGTAAGATGGAGGGAGAGATGAATAGTTCCTTGCTGGGTGAATGGATGTGGGGATATTTCAGGAGGTTGTGGAAAAGTGAAAAGTGTAAGATGAAACATTTAAACATTGTTTGCAGTAATTATGTATGTAATCACCTGTGGCCCCTTCTGGTCCAATTCTGGTATAATTCAGTATGTGCACTTAAGAGTTGCACTTGAGAGATGTTGCATTTGGAAAGACCCATGTAAATAACACTATTTCCCTCCCTCCGCCATAGAGTCCCATATAAATACCATCACACCATCTCTCCAGCCCCCTCCAAAATACAGTCCCATGTAAATAACATCACACCATCTCTCCTGCCCCTTCCAACATACAGTCCCATGTAAATAACATCACCCCCTCCCCAGCCGCCTTCAACATACAGTCCCATGTAAATAACAGAACCTCCTCAATATTCAGTCCCATATAAATAACATAACTTCCTCCCCCAGGCACCATAAACATTCAGTCCCATGTAAATAAAATCACCCCCTCCCCTGCCACCTCCAACATGCAGTCCCATGTAAATAACATTATCCCTTAACATTCAATCCCATGTAAATAATAAAACTCCCTCCCATAGCTGCCTTTAACATGCAGTCCCATATAAATAACATTACCCCTCAACATACAGTCCCATGTAAATAACATCACCCTACTCCAACTACTTCAAAATTTCAATCCCATGTAATTACCATCACTCCACCTCACTGTCCCATGTAAATAACTTCCCTCACTTCAGCCCTAACAAACAGTCCCAGTTAAATAACTACAACTCCCAACATTGCTCTGCCTCTCACACTGAGTAATCTTCACTTACCTCTCCTCATGTAGCAGACCTCACCTCAGCCTCTTCCCAGGACTTCTCTTCACTGCTGAGCCGTTGTTCTGCCAGATTCCAATACCTTGCCAGAACACTATACCGGAAGTGACGCGGCCGCACAGGAATCAGCTGGAGGAGGGTGTGTGCGGCGCAAGCGCACATCCACTGGATCAGCAAAAAATCATTGCAGCGCCGCGGGAGAAGGTCTTCATGTGCATGCGCGAAACCGTACACCGCGCGTGCGCACTTAGGGGTAGGTAGATTTTCCAGTGCAAAATGTTCCATCAGATCTCCCTACCCCTGAGTGCGCACAAATCATCAGGAGCAGTTCATCCTTACCGCAGAGCTGAGTGCAGAATATCGAGGTCACCACATAGCAGAGCTGAGTGCTGGATATTGGAAAATCTACCTATTCCTAAGTGCGTACGCGCGGGGTACGGTTTCGCGCATGTGCATGATGTCTTTTTCCCGCGGCGCTGCAATGATTTTTTGCTAATCCAGTGGATGTGTGCTTGTGCAGCGCCGCACACACCCTCCTCCAGCTGATTCCTGTGCGGCCGCTTCACTTCTGGTATAGCGTTCTGTCAAGGTATAGGAATCTGACAGAACACCGTCCTCTCCTGCACTGGTCACATGATGTTGACATCATCCCAGGTTCAGCTACTGCATTTAGAACTTATCACATGACCTGTGATGTCATCACAGGTCCTTCAGCTCTTGCAGTGCATTAGATTCAATTGTATTGCTGTCCTGAGGGTGGCAATACAGTTATATCTAACAGGCAGGCAGGACATTTGGGGCCTGGGACAAAACATCAGGGGCCCAGGCCCCGAATGTTTTGACCTAGCAATGCCCCTGGTCAGCGCTATATAAGTGCATAAAAGGCCTCATGCACACGACCGTTGTTCGGGTCCGCATCCGAGCCGCAGTTTTTGCGGCTCGGGTGCGGACCCATTCACTTCAATGGGGCCGCAAAAGATGCGGACATCCCTCCGTTTTGCAGACAAGAATAGGCATTTCTACAATGGGCCGCCCGTTCCGTTCCGCAAATTGCGGAAGCCACACGGGCGGCTTCTGTTTTTTGCGGATCCGCGGTTTGCGGACCGTAAAAAACGGAACGGTCGTATGCATGAGGCCAAATAATAATAATAAGGCGCAGACTACGACCAGTTGTGGATTGGAACTTCTTTCTTGGATTCTCTGAGAATCGTGGTTTGTGCCTTGAGATCTTCTTGACCCGATGTTGACTCTCCTTCCTGTGTTGGCGTCCATCACCTTTGCCATGTCTGCGTCTCCTCCTGACGGTTGGCACCCAGTGAGGATTCATCTATGGCACCGGCCGTTCCATTCACCTCGACAGGAGATGGGCTATTAGCACCGCCCTAGGAGGTGAGCGTCTTCAGCACCGATCCCATCACTACGCGCTGACCCTGGGAGCGCCTTTCTTTGTTTGGCCCAATTTGCAGTTTTAGAGGTTGGAAACCCCCTGTACCGTAATTCCTGGGTGCGGACAGTATACGGAGCCGTCAGCTCTCTGCACTTTGTGTCATTATTGGCATAAGGACCAGATTTAGAGTCCTATTGGAAAGCTTCATGTTCGCATACATGGAGGGGGTAGTGTCCGGGACAGGATTTTTCGGAGCAGCTGTTGATTCCAGGTCTCCAGGTGGACAACAAAAACATTTAAACAATAATGATTTGTGACCAGTAGAAGCCGACTTGGCAGGGTAAGATGCAGAGGTAAGTAAATGGTACTGATGGGCTTCAGTCATATTACTGTATATTTGCCTTTTACTCCAGTTACATCCAGAGCTGCATTCACAAGACTTACCAGAGAGCAGTGGGTTGAGGGAGGTCAGGAGACACTTACATAAAAATTCTTAGCGCAGGGATGCTCAACCTGCGGCCCTCCAGCTGTTGTAAAACTACAACTCCCACCATGCCCTTCTGTAGGCTGATAGCTGTAGGCTGTCCGGGAATGATGGGAGTTGTAGTTTTGCAACAGCTGGAGGATTGCAGGTTGAGCATGCCTGTCTTAGCGCATATGATTGAATGTAAAGAGGAATAAAACTACCGTTTGTTTTTTTTTCTTTGCAAAGTTGTTGATACAGCTTTAGATGTGACTAGAGTATAAGACAGGATGTTTCTCAGCATCAATGAAGAGTTACTTAACATTTTATGCCGACATATTCTATAATATGCTGAGCTTTGGTCTTTTAGGTACTAGCTGGGCGCTTTGAGGTGGGGTGACCCCAATAAGTGGGAGGAAAATACTGGGATACAACATCGAAACGTTGCCAGCGTTATACAGTATGTCCAAAAAAACACTGGAGATTGGATGACCTTTTCACATTCTATAACTATAATTTCTGCACTGTAGGCACAGTATGGCAGAGTTATGTGTCATTACATACATATGGATGTTAGAAAGGTATGGCAGGATTATTTGGACATTGTATTACTGTATGAAGTGGTAATATACAGTACAGACCAAAAGTTTGGACACACCTTCTCATTCAAAGAGTTTTCTTTATTTTCATGAATATGACAATTGTAGATTCACACTGAAGGCATCAAAACTATGAATTAACACATGTGGAATTATATGCATAACAAACAAGTGTGAAACAACTGAAAATATGTCATATTCTAGGTTCTTCAAAGTAGCCACCTTTTGCTTTGATTACTGCTTTGCACACTCTTGGCATTCTCTTGATGAGCTTCAAGAGGTAGTCCCCTGAAATGGTTTTCACTTCACAGGTGTGCCCTGTCAGGTTTAATAAGTGGGATTTCTTGCCTTATAAATGGGGTTGGGACCATCAGTGGCATTGAGGAGAAGTCAGGTGGATACACAGCTGATAGTCCTACTGAATAGACTGTTAGAATTTGTATTATGGCAAGAAAAAAGCAGCTAAGTAAAGAAAAACGAGTGGCCATCATTACTTTAAGAAATGAAGGTCAGTCAGTCAGCCGAAAAATTGGGAAACTTTGAAAGTAAGGGCTATTTGACCATGAAGGAGAGTGATGGGGTGCTGCACCAGATGACCTGGCCTCCACAGTCACCGGACCTGAACCCAATCGAGATGGTTTGGGGTGAGCTGGACCGCAGAGTGAAGGCAAAAGGGCCAACAAGTGCTAAGCATCTCTGGGAACTCCTTCAAGACTGTTGGAAGACCATTTCAGGGGACTACCTCTTGAAGCTCATCAAGAGAATGCCAAGAGTGTGCAAAGCAGTAATCAAAGCAAAAGGTGGCTACTTTGAAGAACCTAGAATATGACATATTTTCAGTTGTTTCACACTTGTTTGTTATGTATATAATTCTACATGTGTTAATTCATAGTTTTGATGCCTTCATAGTCATGAAAATAAAGAAAGCTCTTTGAATGAGAAGGTGTGTCCAAACTTTTGGTCTGTACTGTACATGCATATGGCATTATTATATAGACACTGTACAACAATGTCATGTGGATGTTCTATCGCAATATTTAGACAGTATGTGACAGTGGCAGCTATATGGTATTGGGATTTGGCATTGAACTGTAGTATAATTAGACACATAGTGTGTGCAGTGAGCCCCCCCCCCCTACTGATGGCTGTATAATCTGTACGTAGTGAGCTCCCTCTAGTGGTGGCTGTATAATCTGTATGTAGTGAGCTCCCTCTAGTGGTGGCTGTATAATCTGTATGCAGTGAGCTCCCTCTAGTGGTGACTGTATAATCTGTATGTAGTGAGCTCTCTCTAGTGGTGGCTGTATAATCTGTATGTAGTGAGCTCCCTCTAGTGGTGGCTGTATAATCTGTATGTAGTGAGCTCCCTCTAGTGGTGACTGTATAATCTGTATGTAGTGAGCTCCCTCTAGTGATGGCTTTATAATCTGTATGTAGTGAGCTCCCTCTAGTGGTGGCTGTATAATCTGTATGTAGTGAGCTCCCTCTAGTGGTGGCTGTATAATCTGTATGTAGTGAGCTCCCTCTAGTGGTGGCTGTATAATCTGTATGTAGTGAGCTCCCTCTAGTGGTGGCTGTATAATCTGTATGTAGTGAGCTCCCTCTAGTGGTGGCTGTATAATCTGTATGTAGTGAGCTCCCTCTAGTGGTGACTGTATAATCTGTATGTAGTGAGCTCCCTCTAGTGGTGGCTGTATAATCTGTATGTAGTGAGCTCCCTCTAGTGGTGACTGTATAATCTGTATGTAGTGAGCTCCCTCTAGTGATGGCTATATAATCTGTATGTAGTGTGCTCCCTCTAGTGGTGGCTGTATAATCTGTATATAGTGAGCTCCCTCTAGTGGTGGCTGTATAATCTGTATGTAGTGAGCTTCCTCTAGTGGTGGCTGTATAATCTGTATGTAGTGAGCTCCCTCTAGTGGTGGCTGTATAATCTGTATGTAGTGAGCTCCCTCTAGTGGTGTCTGTATAATCTGTATGTAATGAGCTGCCTCTAGTGGTGGCTGTATACTCTGTACGTAGTGATCTCCCAATAGTGGTCACTGTATAATCTGTATGCAGTGATCTCCCTCTAGTGATGGCTGTATAATCTGTATGTAGTGAGCTCCCTCTTGTGATGGCTGTATAATCTGTATGTAGTGAGCTCCTACTAGTGGTGACTGTATAATCTGTATTTAGTGAGCTCCCTCTAGTGGTGTCTGTATAATCTGTATGTAGTGATCTCCTCATAGTGGTGGCTGAATAATCTGTATGTAGTGAGCTCCCTCTAATGGTGGCTGTATAATCTGTATGTCTTGAGCTCTCTCTAGTGGTGGCTGTATAATCTGTATGTAGTGAGCTCCCTCTAGTGGTTGCTGTATAATCTATATGAAGTAATCTCCCTCTAGTGGTGACTGTATAATCTGTATGTAGTGAGCTCCCACTAGTGGTGGCTGAATAATCTGTATGTAGTGAGCTCCCTCTAGTGGTGGCAGTATAATCTGTATGTAGTGAGCTCCCTCTAGTGGTGTCTGTATAATCTGTATGTAGTGAGCTCCCTCTAGTGGTGGCTGAATATTCTGTATGTAGTAAACTCCCTCTAGTGGTGGCTGTATAATCTGTATGTAGTGAGCTCCCACTAGTGGTGGCTGAATAATCTGTATGTAGTGAGCTCCCTCTAGTGGTGGCAGTATAATCTGTATGTAGTGAGCTCCCTCTAGTGGTGTCTGTATAATCTGTATGTAGTGAGCTCCCTCTAATGGTGGCTGTATAATCTGTACGTAGTGAGCTCCCTTAAGTGGTGGCTTTATAATCTGTATATAGTGAGCTCCCTCTAGTGGTGGCTGTATAATCTGTACGTATTGAGCTCCCACTAGTGGTGGCTGTATATTCTGCATGTAGTGAGCTGCCTCTAGTGGTGGCTGTATAATCTGTATGTAGTGAGCTCCCCCTAGTGGTGGCTGTATAATCTGTATGTAGTAAGCTCCCTCTAGTGGTGGCTGTATAATCTGTATGTAGTGAGCTCCCTCTAGTGGTGGCTGTATAATCTGTATGTAGTGAGCTCCCCCTAGTGGTGGCTGTATAATCTGTATGTAGTGAGCTCCCTCGAGTGGTGGCTGTATAATCTGTATGTAGTGAGCTCCCTCTAGTGGTGGCTTTATAATCTGTATGTAGTGAGCTCCCTCTAGTGGTGGCTGTATAATCAGGTGATTTTCCTATTTCATGACGTAAAGTCATGATTTTATTAAAGACCCGGAGGCTCGTATTGCTATTCTCCTTCTTTACTCTGACCAATAGCAGCAAAGAAAAATATTGAAACATATGATCAGCCCCTCCCCATAGTCCCAGTATAACAGGCCACTCCGCCTGCAAAACCTCCTCTTTCTTTGTAAATCGAGTCCAAAAATCCAACAGAACCGGAAACCAAGAGTCCCACAACATCATGGGAAAACAACCGCCTTCCATCCGGAAGCGAACCGGGAACAACTGGAAACAACACTGCAGGATGCTCCTCGTCCTGTCCACATCAAACCGAACTGCCGACGACGTAGACCAATGGATGCAGCACACCAGGCCGGTCTCAACCTGAAAAGGTGAAAACAGAGAATGATAGAAACCAATCGGGACATGGTATCCAAAATCAAATGGTTGCGACAAACCTACTCAGGAAAAAACTCATAGAGTTAAGATCAATATGCGTATGACAAACAAATCAATATCATCCGTAGTAATAAACATCATCCATAGTAATAAACATATACATAGGGAGGGAAAACATAGGGTGGGCAATACTCGCCTCTGTGTCTTTAATAAAATCATGACTTTACGTCATGAAATAGGAAAATCACCTGATTTTATTACAAGACCCGGAGGCTCGTATTGCAAGTTCAAAGTTAAGACAAATTATCAATGATTGATGAGAAAACGTGAGGACCTGGCCGAAAATAAAATTCTCTGAACGTGGATACTCTGGACCAGTCCGCCAACTTCAAAATGTCCTCCAGTCTGGCACCAGAAACCGCCAAAGAGGTAGCAGATGCCCCCCTAGCGGAATGCGCTGTGAAGATTGATGTGTCCACGCCCGCCAATTCCATGATCCACTTCATCCACCTAGCCAGCGTGGGAGTGGTCACCGGGGCAAAAGGCCGAATGGTAGAAAGGAAGAGATGAGGAAACTCCCGCGACTGATGAAGAGAAGTGCGAGCTTCATATTCCCTGAGGCATTCCACAGGACAGAGAGAAGGCGAGGCCGGGAAAGCAGGGTAAGCGACCGAACGTATGTGGGTCTTAGTCCTCCTAGAGATGTCAAAGGAGACCCCCTCCGGGGTGTACGAGCGTGCATCATAGTCCAAAGCCCGGACGTCGGACACCCGCTTGCAGGAAATCAGACAGAAAAGGGTAACAAGTTTTGCCGACAGTTGCCTTAAGGAAAGGTCTGTATTCTGAGGCCAAGAAGACAAAAATGAAAGGACACAAGACACGTCCCAAGTGGCAGAAAACCTAGGCCTCGGAGGTCGAGACATAAGAGAGCCGCGCAAGAGATGGCATACCAAAGTATATGGTGGGCTCAGCATGCATGTTGGTACTTGCATCCCTGGATCCGATGAAAGCTGTAATGGCACCGGACGGGGTTAAAAGCAGAGTGTGCTTGGCGTGCATGCTGACCTACATTCCCTGGATTTTGTGTGGCTGTCATGGCCCATAAGCAGGTAGGAACTAGTGTTAGGGACCACTCCATAGAGGCGACCTAAAAGTGAGCACACGCCTGACATTTCTGTAAATATTTTATTTTATCTTTTCCTGGGACAACACTGAAGATCTGACCCTTTGATACAATGTACAGTAGTCAGTGTACGGCTTGTATAACAGTGTAAATTGGGCGTGCCCTCAAAGTATCTTCACACACAGCCATTAATGTCTAAACCGCTGGCAACAAAAGTGAGGACACCCTTAAGTGAAAATGGCCAAATTGTGCCCAAAGTATTTTGTGTGGCCACCATTATTTTCCAGCACTGCCCTCCCTCTATTTGGCATGGGGTTCACTAGATCTTCACAGTTTGCCACTGGAATCCTCTTCCATCCTCCATGACGACATCACAGACCTTGCGCTCCTCCACCTACCGTTTGGGTCAGATCTTTAGTGTTGGAAAAGATAGAATAAAATATTTACAAAAATGTGAGGGGAGGACTGACTTTTGTGAGATACTGTAAATTTCAAAAATGAAAGGAAGTTTTATATTTGACAGCAGTGATAAAAATCTAAAATGATATTTCTTCCTTTCACACCTGCGTTTTTAATTCAGGTATTGAGATCCGGCAGAGGATCTCAAAATCTGAATGAAACGGATCAGTTTGTGCCCCTTTATTGTTAATGAGGGCAAAACCCATCAGGATGCATCAGTTGAGTTCAGCGGCGTTTTTGTGCCGGAGCCAAAACTGTTGCAAGCTGCGTTTTTGTGTCTCGTTTGCAAAACGCAACAAACCAGATCCGGCATGAAAATCAATGTAAGTCAATGGTGCCTGATCCGTTTTTTTTTCCTAACCGAAAGCGGTTTGTTATGTTTTGATTTAACGCAACTGGATCCGGCTGAAACTGAGCCATCTGGATGTGTTAAATGCACTGGATTCTCTGCCGGATCTCAAAACCCGAATTAAAAACTCAGGTGTGAAAGTAACGTGAATCTGTCCCCTTCCAACAAACCCTCCTCCAGTTATAGATTTGTGCATCTCCGTTGATTCCAGTACACTTGGTGCCATCCTGATCCACGGCCCCTATTTAGAGAAGTAACACTTTTTAGTTTATGCTAATTAACCCTTTGGTGCAATGAGGGCATTGCCGTTGAACCTCGTTGCACCCAAAGGCTCCACTCCTTTTCCTTGTTGGCCACGCCCCCACCACTTTGACTGACGGGACCTGGCAGTGTAATCGTGCCCGGCCCTGGAATCTCACAGCAGTCCAGACATTAGGACATTTTACCAGATGTTAGACTGAAATAGCAGCTCAGAGCGTGGGAAGCCGTCAGAGAAAATATGAAAAAAATGCAGGTCTGAAAGTGCAGAAATAAATGAATGAATAAATAAATAAACTAAATAACAAAACATCAAAATAATAATAAAAAGAATAATAATGTTTTTAATGTTACTTAGTTATGTTGTGTAATTTTTTTTAAATATTTATTTAAAGGGGTTTTCCGAGCTCCCGATATAAATGACCTATCCTCAGGTCATTAATACTCAATCCGAGAGTGCCCGACCCCCCGGACCCCCACCTATCAGCTGTTCCCTGCAGCCTCTGGTACTAGTTCTGTGAACAGGAAGCACAGCACCGCTCAAAGTCTAGTGGTTGTGCCGGGTTACTGCAGCTGAGTTGCACTTGAAATGAATGGACGCTGGACTGCAGTAACCCGGCACGACCACTACTCTTTGACACTGCACTTTGCGCTGTACTTGCTGTTCCATTTAGGGCTCATGCACTTGAGTGTGTGTACCCCGTGCCCATATTGTGGACCGCAAACAGCCAATTGACTTGAGTGCGTCCACAATCCTCAATATACAGAGCGGTGGCACAAAAGCTCAAAGAAGCACTACGAAGCGCATCCATGGGATTTCAGTCCATGTCCCCACACCGCCAAAAAATAGAACATGTCCTATTTTTTTGCGTTGCTGACCGTCTCTTACAAATCACAGACCCATTAAAGTCAATGGGTCTGCATCCGCAAATGGCATGCACACGGACAGTGCCCGTGCGTTGCGGACCACTATTTGGGGTCCACAGCACAGGCACAGGACACACACGCTCGAGTGCATAAGCCCTTAGGCTACGTCTACACGACGACAATAAGTCGCGCGACATATAGGGCACAACTACACTGCAACATTTGTCGCGCGACAATTTTTATAATGGCAGTCTATGGTGTCGCACTGCAACATGCAACATGCTGCGACTGCGACGCAACAGTCGCAGAAAAATCCATCTCAAATGGATTTTCTGCGACTGTTGCGTCGCAGTCGCAGCATGTTGCAGTGCGACACCATAGACTGCCATTATAAAAATTGTGGCGCGACATTAGTGCAACAAAATGTCGCGCGACAAATGTCGTCGTGTAGACGTAGCCTTAAAGTGCTGGTTCCAGCTCCTGGGGCTGCAGGGAACAGCTGATTGGTGCAGGTATCAGTCATCTGAGCCTAGAAAAGCCCTGTAATATTTATTCTCATTCACACTTTATCCAGGTAGAATTATCATTTATCTGTTAAACCATTGATTGATTTTTTTAAAAAGTTTATTTGTACTTAGTTATTGATAGTTTTCATTATATTATTTTTTATATGATTATAATTCTATTTATTTTTTATGACTTATTATTGTATTCATTATACTTTTACTTACTGAAAGTTTTTCATTCATATTTTTATTCATTATTGTTATTTGTTATTTTGTGATTATTTATTACCTTCTGTAGCTCATTCGGGTCCATCCCTGTGATGCAGTTTTTAGGTGCACATTACGCGTGAGGTGAATGTTTGGGGTATACAGCAGGAAATTCTCATAGTCGTAGGCCATGATTGCTCAGCTCTATGCCGAGGGAGTGCCATAGACTTTTTAGTATCGTATAACTGCAATAAACCCTGTATACTGTACGATACGTTCTCTTTCTGACAGATGCATACAGCTGTAGAGCTGTAGAGGTGTCTGGGGCTTTGGTTAATTTTTGCTTTTTTAATCATTCTGGTATCTGCCATTATATGAGAACAAGTCAGAAGCATTTTGCACCCCAAACCCTGTGCCCGACCGTTCTGCTACTTTCCTTTCTGGAGGATTCCCCGGTAATCCTAAGCAGATGTCTCATTTTGCCAAAGGTTAATTCACACTGAATGCAAGTTATCATGCGTTAAAGGGGTTGTCCAGGAATTAAATATTGTCGATCTTTAGGAAAGGTGATACATATCAGATTTGTGCAGGTTCGACTCCCAGCGCCTCCTCTGATCTGCTGTTTGAAGGCGCTGCGGCGCTTCGTTGAGTGTTGTGGTCCCTTCCTCGCCCTGTGATGTCACTTCCTCGCCCTGTGATGTCACTTCCTCGGTCACATGATCTTTCTGCAGCTCAGTCCTAGTGAAAGTTTTCCGGATTCAGAGCTGAACCCGGACATTCCTCCATTTTCACCCCCGTAATATGAGCATCGGAGCATTTCATGCTCTGATGCCCTCCTTTGCCCATGCGCTTAATCGCGCAGGGAAAATACTTTTTAAGGAGATCCGGTGACGTGCTGGGCCCTCCATAGGGTAAGCTAGGCTTAAGGCACTGCCCTAGCTGTTTTACAGGCTAGGGCAGCGCTAAAGGCCGCCCATCAGTGCTGGTGACGTCACCGGGGACACTGCTAGGCAGAAGCCTCCACCCAGCAGTGTCAAAATATAAACAAACCAATATACAAATATAAACAAAATGGGGTTATGTCCGGGTCCAGCTCTGAGCCGGAGTGAGCTGCAGTACTATACAAAGGATGGCGCTGTGCTTGGTATAGTATGACTAGGCTACAACACTGCGACCCCTTCCGACAGCTGATCGCGTGGGTGTCCGGAATTGGATCCTTACCTATCTGATATTGATGACCTATCCTGAGGATGGGTCATCTGTATTTAATTCCCAGAAAAAATCTTTTGGAAAAGTGAGGCATCTATATGGGATACAAATAACGCCTCCAGAAAGTAGACGAGCAGAACGGTCAGAGGGTGGTAAAAAGAAATGACCTTGTGTGAATATATGTGTGTGCGTATATATATATATATTTGTGTTAGGTGCTTACGGTAGTACAGAGAAGAGCCCTGGGAAGCAGGGAAAGAAATGCAGTCGGTTGTGGTGTGCCGAAACCGAGGACGAGGTAGGCCTAAGAAAGAAGAGGGCCCACCCAAGGAAAAGACATAAAAGAAATGAGTTGAAAATGAGTGGAGTGGTGGGAGGGACAAAGCTCAGACCTCAGACGGTGCAGGAGCCAGGTAAGGGGGGTGCCCTAAATAGGCTGGAGGCGGACCTCAGCCCCTCCCACAAATCCAGGCAAATGCCTTAATACTTGTGTTAGGTGCTTACGGTAGTACAGAGAAGAGCCCTGGGAAGCAGGGAAAGAAATGCAGTCGGTTGTGGTGTGCCGAAACCGAGGACGAGGTAGGCCTAAGAAAGAAGAGGGCAAAAATGGAAATAAACCAGTTTATTTGTAACCAATAAAACATGTAAACAGCTCAACCCGACATGCTTTGGAAAGCCACCCTTAACTCTTGCGCTGGATTGGGAATGTATCGTGCGTAAGCGGACGACTTCCAGCGTCCCAATTTCTTGATAACATGGGCAGGGATGTTGGCACTGGAGGCCGTGGATGCAGCTCCGATGCGAAAGGAGTGCCCCGAGTAGTTGGCCGCGTCCAGGCCCAGTTGGGTGAGAAATGATCTGACATGGATCATGAAGGTGGTCGTGGTGAGCACCGATCCATGAAGTTGAAGTAGCGGTTGAGAGGGTAGGAACCTGTGAAGCTGACTGTATGTGTCCAGCACCCTCACCGGACACCATTAGTTGTGCGTGGGGTAATATGAGATGTTGACAGGTGAACGCTGACTACTCTTGGAGTGAGGTAAGGTCAGGACGTAGTGATCCAGGTGTTTAGATAAGTGGGAGACAAGAAGACAAGATGAGGTTTGGGATGCGGAGGTGGTAGTGAATTCCCCGGGCCTCAGGAACCCGTAGAAGGCCAAGTAAATAGCAGCTTTGATGACCGCGTTGGTATTTGTATCAAAAGGCGTGGCGTCCAGCAGGTCGGATAATGCCTTGAAAACATGACTGTTGATGGGCAGCCTTTGGGCTGGACGTGCGGGTTCCGTCTTCTGAATGCCTCTGAGTATTGTTTTGATTTGGTGGGAGGCCATGAAGCTGGTGTAGTTAGGGTGCAAGATTAGCATATGATGTTGAATGCCAGTAAGATACAGTTTGATGGTGTTGTATGACATTTTTAGTTTGAGGTGGCAAAAGGAAGCAAATCCCAAAACAGACGTCATGATGAAAGGGTGCGTGATGTTGTGTTCTACCAGGAATCTGTTGAACAGCGTGAATGCTCTGTTGTATGCTCTATGTGTATTGACTGATAGTGAAAAGTGGGACAAAGACTGGCTATGCCGCATGATGGCCTCTAGTCCAGAATGAGTTGCTGAAATGACGGGGTGCTGGAGGCAGTGGGTGATGCTGATGGGAGATCCTGATGAAAAGCCTGAAATTTGAAGCGAGATAAATTGTCAGCAGCCGAATTGCACACCCCTGGGACATGGAAACAATGCAGGAAAAAATTGTTGCAGGCGGCCAGCCAAGTAAGTCTTCGCATGAACCTCATGATTGTGAGGGATTTGGAACGACCTTTATTTATAATCTGGCAGGTTGCTTGGTTGTCCGAGTAGCAGCGGACCGCCAGATTTGCCCATAAATGACCCCACGCCACGGCAGCCGCTACGATGGGATAGATCTCAAAAAGCGCTGAGGTAGTGGAGAATCCTTCCAGACCCTGGACCTCAGGAGGCCAGCTGCCCCACAGCCAATCGTCCCCAAATATGGCCGCAAAGCCTGTGGTAGATGCCGCATCTGACCAGATAGAGGGGGAAGAGTCCGACAGCTGAGGGAGAAACAAGCTCCTACCATTCCAGGTGGACAGAAATCTCCTCCACATACCCAGATCCGCCGCAGCGTGGGCATCCAGGGACAATCTGTGCGAGTCGTGTAGGAACAAGGGGAAGAGGTGCAGAAGCCGTGAAATAAACGAGCGACCCTGGGGTATGATGCGCATGGCAAAGTTCAGGGAGCCCAGCAGGGACTGTAGTTCTCTGCGGTTGCAGGTGCCGAGTTGAAGATAGCCGTCTATGTGGGTGAGGATGTCCTGGATCTTCCCGGACGGCAAACTGGCTTGCATCGAAGCTGAATCCAACTGGATACCCAGGAAGGTGATGATCGTGTCCGGCCCCTCTGTCTTCTTGGTGGAGAGGGGGACCCCCAGTTCCTTGAACAGCTTGATGGTGGCTCTGAGGCTGGAAGGAGGGGAAGTGTTTTCTTCCACCAATAGGAAGTCATCAAGGTAATGCAAAACCAGCGGGCACCTTGCTATATTCAATAGCAACCAGCATAATGCTTCCGCAAACACGTCGAAGATGGCCGGGCTGCTTTTGGACCCGAAGGTCAATCGGGAGAAAAAATAATAATCCCCAGACCACTTGATGCCATGCAGGTGCCACAGTGTAGGGTGAATCGGAAGTAATTTGAAGGCGTTGGCGATGTCGGTTTTGCTGAGCCATGCCCCCACCCCTGCTTGACTGATGGCCGTGATGGCGTGATCTATGGTGGTATACTGCAGAGAGAATTCCTCCGAGGGAATGAGGGAGTTGAGACTGGGGTTGCCCGTCCCGTGAGGTGCCGATAGGTCAATGATGAGCCTCTGTTTCTGGGAAGATTTCCCAGTGACGACGCCAATGGGGTTGGTGCGCCATGTGGCGAATGGGGGAGTTTTGAAAGGACCTAGCACAAAACCCTCTGTTACCTCTTGGGCTATGAGGGCGTCAATGGCGGTGGGGTTGTGTAGAGCGGATAAAAGATTGGGACATTCCAGGGTGCCTGTTGGCATATACAGGATGCCCGTGTGAAATCCTTCTGTCAATCCTGAAACGAGGAAATCTGACAGATGCCTGGAGGGGTGTTGCGACATGAGCGCGGTAAAAACTGGCATGTTGATGGTCGTTAGATACGGTTTGGTAAACATTTTATTTGGACACATGGACTTGGCATGTGCCCGGAAACATTTGGTGCATATGTGTAACAATTTACATCCGTTATAATTACAGGACCCCTCATTGAAATTATTGCAAATCATCGATTTGCCTAGAAATTTGATCGGCCGACCCAGTTTGTCCCGGGCCAGTTTCTCCGGGACCCCGGAGGGACCAGCTGCCTGGGAGGGGCCCTGTCTGACCGACGTGTTCGGGCAGAAATTGGTGGTGTGGGCCGTGGAGGAGCAGTGCGCACAGGCTGGGGTCCTAAGGCCTGCGAAGTGGCGACAAAAAATGACCGTGTCGATCCTCGCCCAGTTGGAGCGGACTCCGTACTGGGAGAAAGCCCCTGCCACCTTTGCCGAAAAAGACCTGTGATAGTCATAAAACGCTGACCCTCCGTATTTGTTGCCCAAATCCACCAGTTTGTGTAAGTAGAGGTCGAATTCCTCCCTTCTGTTGGGGTAGACCGCACAGATGACCTCTCTGTAGATTCCGAAGGCCAGCACGAATTCGGGAATGGTCAATTTCCTGTTGAGCCGGGCATCCCTGGACTT
The DNA here is from genome assembly GCF_905171765.1 of Bufo bufo. Taxonomy (NCBI): domain Eukaryota; kingdom Metazoa; phylum Chordata; class Amphibia; order Anura; family Bufonidae; genus Bufo; species Bufo bufo. Next base: position 8,518,975 of record NC_053397.1, on the reverse strand, counting down.
GACCACAACTGACACCTCGTCATAGGCGTACGTCGTGTTTTCGACCACGTCCTGGGAGGCAATCAGAAGGGAGGCCAGGTTTATATCCTTACCTTCCAGGATATCCCGTTTCAAGTGCTCAGGAATCATATGCGCCGGGTTGACTTCCCGGTCCTCCACGTTAGTGGATGGTGTGACCACCGGCAAACCGACCGGTGCCGGTGATGCCGCCGGTGGCGGACCCGCCACGGAGAGGGTCGTGGTGACCGTTTCCAGCCTCTCCAGCCTGGCGTTGATTGTTGACATGGATGTCATCAGAGAGGCCAGCATGGCATGGATGTCCCCGGTGCCGGACTGGCTGGGTCCTTGCCCCGCATCGCTAGTAACGGTTGAAGCGCGTAACAGCCGGAACAGCTCCGCTTTCCTAGCCGTGGCGGGGAAGGGAACATGCCGTTTCCTCAACTCCGCCGTGATGCGAGGAATTGTCCAGGACCGGATGGACGCTGGACTGGCTAGATCGTCTCCCGAAGTGGCAGTGACAGATCTAGCAGGGGTGCCAGGTAGGGAGAAGTTTCCCAACCCATCCAGCGACATACTACAATAAAAAAAAGTTGATTAATTTGAGGCCATGCAGGATCGTGCTGGCTAGCTAGGCCAAATGGCGAAAAAATTACACTTGCATGGTGACAGATGAGGCCCTGCTAATTGCCAAGCGGCTTTGAGAGGCTCTACCTATGATTTGGCGCGAGGGGGTAATGAGGCCACTCGTGGTAGTGGCAGGAGCGTTGGCCTCTCGGTGACTGTAAGACAGGACTAGGGGAAGGGAGTGACAGGTGAGGCCCTCTCTATGCAACATGCGAGGCGGCTTACTAACGAGGTGGCGCGTTGGGCAGGTGCCTCCGTACGTTTGAGGCGGGGTGTCGGCCTCGCGGGACCACTAACTGTCGGCGAAGCCAAGAAAGGGGGGGGGGGGTTACCTAGTGGGATGATCGTGCCCCTAAAGCCAGCACGCTGACCCTAACGGGACCATCCGAAATGTAAGGAAGATTTTGGTAAATGAGCAGGTGAACGTACCTGGTACCAAGAAAAATTCTCCGGATACACGGTAGTGTAAAACAGTATAGGTTGACCGCCTAAAAAATAAGGGGGAGGGTAAACATGACATAGCGTGATGAAAAGCGTAAATGCATGTGGTACATATGTATGACCGGGAGGATCATGGCGGTTACACATGAAATGATAGCTTGCGCCTGATGTGAACGAGACCAGTGCATGCCGTGGCCATGGGCTGGCGGAAAGTGTGCGCCTGCAAAATATTTTTCTCTTTTTTTTTTTTTTTTTTTTTTGGAACATTCTGGACCGTGCCCCCGCAATTCCCACATGTTTATTGAATATGAAGCAAAATATATATTATTTTTTTTTTTTATTTTTTTTTTGAACATGGTTGTGAAAAAGGTGACGACCCCGTTGGAGACAGTCACTTGTAGCTGAATGCGGATGGGAAGTCTATGCCCCTCCGGCGATCAGCATGGTGAGATCATGTACGATTTTGGCCAAGAGGGGCCTGCTCATGATTCCCTGTTTGTTATTTCATGGGTGTGATGTGTTTCCCTGTCTTTATTGGGGCTCCTGGGGAATGTGTAACAAGGGGGGCATGTTGTGGCCTCCCCTGCCGCCCGGCGGCGGCCCCCCCGGACACAGATGCCGCGCGCACGGCCGCCGGGACACCGCGCATGCGCCGACATACCGTTGCGCATGCGCAGAACCCCGGCCGCGCACGCGCAGAACAGGCCCCAGGACGCGGCCGGCCGCGCGGCAGGGGGAGCGGCAACCAGGCAGCAGGTGGTGAGGGGACGTTACGGCCATGGTGAGCCCAGTGCAGGTAATGAATGGAAGAGGGGGGGGGGGGGGAGATTGTGTGGTTGCACTGCTGCTGGCCCCCACGACTGCGCACATGAATGACCGGGGGGGGGTGTGACTGAGGAGTGACATGTGGGGGCTGGGAAGAATCAGTGCTGCCCGACGGCGGCCCCCCGAACACAAGTGCCGCGCGCACGGCCGCCGGGACACCGCGCATGCGCCGACGGAATAGCCGCGCATGCGCAGAACCCCGGCCGCGCACGCGCAGACCATGCACCAAGGATGCGGCCGGCAGGGGGAGCGGTACCAGCCAGGAGGTGGTGAGGGGATGTATCGGCCGCGGTGAGCCCAGTGCATGGTAAATAAATGGGAGGAGAGGGGGGGGGGGGTGGGGGTGTGCGGTATCACCGCCTCTGGCCCCCGCGACTGCGCCCGTGATTGACCGGGGGGGGGGGTGACATGGAGCCAGGGAAAAATCCATGTATTTGAACATATGTGTCCGGAGTCGTCGGGACACTGCGCATGCGCCGACGAAATCGCCGCGCATGCGCAGAACCCCGGCCGCGCATGCGCAGACCAGGCCCCAGGACGCGGTCGGGCGCCATCGGCCGCGCGGCAGGCGGAGCGGCAACAGGCAGGAGGCGACGGGGAGGAGACGATCGCTAGAGAAAGTGAAGTGAATGGGGGGGGGGGGGCACCGCAGCTGCCCTTGTGATGTACATGATGAATGTTCGTTTGGGGTGAACCAGACCGGGTAGTGGGCTGAGATTAGCAGGTTGCTGGCCGGCGTAACGGTCCTGTGGGGAGATGACAGAGGGCCTGAGAAATGAGCTGCTGGTGACTGGGCAGCCGTGACATGAATGCAGCGTGTGAAAGAACATCAGAAAAAAGAGGGGGTTTTAAACCAGGAACCATTGCCGCATGCTGCCAGAGTGTGACCAGAATGATGGTGCAAATCGTGGATGAGAACGTATGAACAGGTGTGACAGAAATGAATGATGGTGACTTGTATGAACCATGACATTAGTGCGCCTTGATGAAATGAGATGAACCGGTACTGGGGCAACCGTGAGGCCCTGCTGACCCGTACGAAATAACTCACAGTTTGACGGGCAAACGCGACCCACAGTGAACCGAGTGAAGCTGGGAAAAGAACAGCAATGCTCCAAAACCAGAACCAGACGGCGACGAAAAAAGGCTCTCAGAAAATCAGCGGCTCGTAGGTAAATTCCTCAGAACTCCAACAAGCGACTTCCTCTCACAAAGCTCAGACCTCAGACGGTGCAGGAGCCAGGTAAGGGGGGTGCCCTAAATAGGCTGGAGGCGGACCTCAGCCCCTCCCACAAATCCAGGCAAATGCCTTAATACGTATAGAGAGAAGGGGGAGGGGGAGCGCTGGGCTCGGAGCTGTGCATCCTGGGAAATCTGGGAAGTAGAGATCATAGGTTTTTTTTCCAAAGGGGAACTCTAACTAAAAAATAAAGATCATTTTGTAAGTGAATGGACTGCCCTGCCCCCTCTACATTAGTAGGAATTATCCTGTCAGGGGTCGTTGTTACTTTGTTTCCATTTTCTCTCTTTATTTTCTATTAGGCCTAGTTCACACGACCGTATGGCTGTTTTTTGCGGTCCGTTTTTCACGGATCCGTTGTTCAGTTTTTGAGTTCCGTTCTGTTCCCGTTTCCGTTCTGTTTTTCCGTTCCGTTTTTCAGTATGGCATATACAGAATACAGTAATTACATAGAAAAAATTGGGCTGGGCATAACATTTTCAATAGATGGTTCCGCAAAAACGGAACGGATACGGAAGACATACGGATGCATTTCCGTATGTGTTCCGTTTTTTTTGCGGACCCATTGACTTGAATGGGGCCACGGAACGTGATTTGCGGGCAATAATAGGACATGTTCTATCTTTCAACGGAACGGAAAAACGGAAATACGGAAACGGAATGCTTACGGAACACATTCCGTTTTTAATGCGGAACCATTGAAATGAATGGTTCCGTATACGGAACACAAAAAAACGGCCCGTACACTCGCAAAAAAAACGATTGTGTGAACTAGGCTTTACTTTGTAGCATTTGCTGCATCACCTGATACATTTCTCCATCACCAATGGGATTTTATCTGTTCAGGGAAAAACTGGTGGTTGCGTGTCGTGTGTGCGTTTTTTCCGTACGGATTGTTTTCGGATTGCGTGCATTTTTCACACCTGAGAAGAAAAACTGAAGAATAATAATCTGCATCTAGCAACCATCAGTGAAAAATGCATTGCTTTCGGAGGCCTTCCATTTTTCATGCAGCCCCTTAATTACTATGCGTGAAAAACGCACAATATAGAACATGCTGCGGTTTTCCCTGAAAGCAAAGATGATCCGTGAAAAATGTCGTCCATGTGCACAGACCCATTGAAATGAATGGCTCAGCATTCAGCCCTGATGCTGTGGGTTCGCTACACGTATCGCATTCTGACGGAAAACTTGCTCGTGTGAAATTAGCCTAAATAAACAGCTTGTTTTCTTGCCGGCGGAGTCTGCTGCTAGGAAGTCATTAGGGATTTGGGGAGAGGAACTCTTTACTGACTTCCCCTCCACCATTAGAAACCTTACAGAACATCGTGCAGTTTGTCACCAGCGTTACACCAGATAGTAATGGGCGCGGCCCGAGCAATGCTGATCCATGGGGTCGACATCTGAGGTCTGTGGGCTGAGAACACGCCAATGCACACGTAAGTGGTTAGTATGCGGGCTGAGAACACGCCAGTACACATGTAGGCGGTCATTTTGATCCTCTTTGCACTTGCTCACACATTTTATTATTTGAATTACTATTTTTTGGCGTCCTCTAGTGCCAGTGATAGGCAAACTGCGGCTCTCCAGCTGTTGCAAAACTACAACTCCCACCATGCCCTGCTGTAGGCTGAAAGCTGTAGGCAGTCTTTGCATGCTGGGAGTTGTAGTTCTGCAACAGCTGGAGAGCCGCAGTTTGCCTATCACTGCGTCTAGTCTGACAGCAGGATCTACAGCAGGATCTACCCAACCGCTGCATCATCCATGACCCTGGCCTGAGCCCAGGACTTCCACATGGAAGACATTTGGGAGGAACGCGCTTCATGTTTATTGCACTTTATACTGATTTATGGTAAATCGACATCAGCCCCTCGTATCCCTTGTCTCACCAGCTGAGATTATATGGAGGGGCGCGCTGCAGTCCTTACAAACTCTATGGGACTGATAGACATGGCCAAGACCCTTAGTGTGGTCTTGGGGGGCTGGGTCCTCTATCCTAGTGATCAGAGGGGGCCCGCTATTTAACCTATTCAGTTTTATGACATGCATTTCAATGCTGCAGATTTTGTGACAATTTGGGGAGTTTTCCTGAGGGAAGTGACTGGCGATCCCTGCGGCAGTTCTTCAATGTCCCGCTATGCTGTATTATTTGCGCTGCATTATTACATGCACACTGTATGGTAGGGTTAGATGTGCACTGTGTCGGTGTGATATACATATATGTGCATTGTATGATGAGTTGAGCACTGCATGGTGTGGCTGTATGTGCACTGTGTAAGTGCAGTTCGTGGACACTGCATTGCTATATGTGCACTGTATGAAGGCGTTATTTCAGCATTGTATGGCACGGCTATATGTGCGCTGTGGATTATGTGAGCTCTGTATGATGCAGCACAAGGGACGTGGCATCAATACAAGAAACTTTACAAAACACCATCAGTCGGTGACATTTTTTTGAAGGGGCATTTAGTAAAGCCCCTTGCAGACGAGCATGTCCGGATTAGGTTGCGTCTGCTATCAGGGAAAATCGTGCAAGTAGGTACCCAATCGCAGTTCGTTTTGACTGTTGCGTTGCGATGTTCAGTTTTTATCGCGCTGGTGCAATGCATTTTGCACGCGCATGATAAAAAACTGACTGTGGTACCCAGACCCCAACCCCGGACTTCTTCACTGAAGTTCGGGTTTGGGTTCGGTGTTGTGTATATTTTATTATTTTCCCTTATAATATGGTTATAAGGGAAAATAATAGCATTCTGAATACAGAACGCTTACTAAAATGTGGCTGGAGGGGTTAAAAAACAAACAAACAAAAAAACACATTGCACCCGCGCAATAAAAAAACTGAACATCGGAAAGCAATCGCAGTCAAAACTGACTACAATCGCGTACGCACTCGCACGATTTTCCCTGATCACAGACGCAATGCATCTGGACCTAATAGGGACGCACTCGTCTGCAAGGGGTCTTTGTACATGAGCGTTTTTTATTCACGCATCACTTCTGCTTTGCGTGAAAAATACAGAATGTTCTATATTCTGCGTTTTAACACCGCCCTGGGCCCATAGAAGTGAATGGTGCTTCAGTGAAAAACACATTGCATCCGCAAGCAAGTGCAGATACGATGTGTTTTTCACTGATGGTTGCTAAGGCCTCTTTCACACGGGCGAGAATTCCGAGGTGAGCTGAACGCATTGCACCCGCACTGAATCCGGACCCATTCATTTCTATGGGGCTGTGCACATGAGCGGTGATTTTCACGCATCACTTGTGCGTTGCGTGAAAATCGCAGCATGCTCTATATTGTGCGTTTTTCACGCAACGCAGGCCCCATAGAAGTGAATTGGGCTGCGTGAAAATCACAAGCAAGTGCGGATGCGGTGCGATTTTCACGCACAGTTGCTAGGAGATGATCATTATTATTTTCCCTCTTAACATGGTTATAAGGGAAAATAATAGCATTCTGAATACAGAATGCATAGTACAATAGCGCTGGAGGGGTTAATAAAAAATAATTTAACTCACTTTAATCCACTTGTTCGTGCAGCCGGCTTCTCTTCTGTCTTCATCTTTGCTGTGCACAGGAAAAGGACCTGTGGTGACGTCACTGCACTCATCACATGGTCCGTCACATGATCCATCACCATGGTGATGGACCATGTGATTGGACCATGTGATCTGACGTCACCACAGGTCCTTTAGCCGGCAGCTCATGATTAAAGAAGTAAGAAGAGATCGGCAGCTACGCGATCAAGAGGAGGAGGTGAGTTAATTCTTTTTTATTTTTTAACTCTCAATTGACCTTGAGAGTTAAAAAATGCATTATTTTCCCTTATAACCATGTTATAAGGGAAAATAATAACATCTACACAGCACCGAACCCAAACCTGAACTTCAGTGAAGAAGTTCGGGTCTGGGTACCACAGTCAGTTTTTTATCACGCGCGTGCGAAACTCATTGCACCCGCGCAATAAAAACTGAACAGCGGGTTTGCCGCAACGCATCCGGACCTTATCCGGACACGCTCGCGTGAACTCAGCCTAAGAGATCTTGTTTGTAAACCTTCAGTTTTTTATCACGCGCGTGAAAAACACATCAAAATGCATTGCACCCGCGCGGAAATAACTGAACAACTGAACGCAATCGCAGACAAAACTGACTGAACTTTCTTGCAAAATGGTGCGAGTTTCACTGAACGCATCCGGACCTGATCCGTCACGCTCGTGTGAAAGAGGCCAAAGAGCAGTTATCTTTACAGCACAGGCACCATGATGTACTAAAAATTATAAGCCGCAGCGTGAATACTGGAAAGTGGAGGGAATCACAGGGCGCGGGTGACGAGCTGCTGCTCGGACTTACATTTCAAAAATGAAAGCAAATGTTATATTTGACAGCAGTGATAAAAAATATGTAAAAAATGTTTCCTAAAGGGAATTTGTCTCATGTCACGTCCTCAGTCACATGATCTTACTGCAGCTAGTGAAGTGAGCTGCAATACCATGCGCAGCCACTACACAATGGGCGGCGCTGTGCTTGGTATAGTATGACCGCTGCGGCCCCTTCCAACAGCTCATCGCATGGGTGTCCGGAGTTGGCCCCCTACCTATCTGATATTGATGACCTATCCTGAGGCTGGGTCATTGCCATCAGTATTTAATTCCCAGAAAATAAAACCTTGAAACTTCTTTTTTGGAAATGTGAGGCATCTATATGGGATACAAATAACACCTCCAGAAAGTAGAGGAGCAGAACGGTCAGAGGGTGGTAAAAATGAATGACCTTGTGTGAATATATATATATAGAGAGAGAGAGAGAGAGAGATAAGGGGGAGGGGGAGCACTGGGCTCGGAGCCGTGCATCCTGGGCAATCTGGGAAGTAGAGATCATAGATTGGTTTTAAAGGGGAACTCTAAAATATAAAAATCATTTTATAAGTGAATGGACTGTCCTGCCCCCTCTACAGTTAGTAGGAATTATCGTGTCAGGGGTTGTAGTTACTTTGCTTCCATTTTCTCTCTTTATTTTCTGTTACTTTGTAGTTCCATTGGCAGCCATACATGCCCACACCATGACACTGCCACCACCATGCTTCACTGATGAGGTGGTATGCTTAGGATCATGAGCAGTTCCTTTCCTTCTCCATACTCTTCTCTTCCCATCACTCTGGTACAAGTTGATCTTGGTCTCATCTGTCCATAGGATGTTGTTCCAGAACTGTGAAGGCTTTTTTAGATGTCGTTTGGCAAACTCTAATCTGGCCTTCCTGTTTTTGAGGCTCACCAATGGTTTCCATCTTGTGGTGAACCCTCTGTATTCACTCTGGTGAAGTCTTCTCCTGATTGTTGACTTTGACACACACACACCTACCTCCTGGAGAGTGTTCTTGATCTGGCCAACTGTTGTGAAGGGCGTTTTCTTCACCAGGGAAAGAATTCTTCGGTCATCCACCACAGTTGTTTTCCGTGGTCTTCCGGGTCTTTTGGTGTTGCTGAGCTCACCGGTGCGTTCCTTCTTTTTAAGAATGTTCCAGACAGTTGTTTTGGGTTTGTTGTGTTTTTTCAGCCTAATGATGGCTTCACTGATAGTGACATCTCTTTGGATGTCATCTTGAGAGTTGACGGCAACAGATTCCAGATGCAGATATCAGACGTGAAATGACCTCTGGACCTTTTATCTGCTCATTGTAATTGGGATAATGAGGAAATAACACACACCGGGCCACGGAACAGCCGAGAAGCCAATTGTCCCATTACTTTTGGTCCCTTAACAAGTGGGAGGCACATATGTAACTGCTGTAATTCCTGCACCGTTCACCTGATTTGGATGTAAATCCCCTCAAATTACAGCTGACAGTCTGCAGGTAAAGCACATCTTGTTTGTTTCATTCCAGATCCATTGTGGTGGTGAATAGAGCCAAGAATGTCAGAATTGTGTCCATGTCCCAATATTTATGGACCTGACTGTAGAACTGGAAGGTTTTCCAGATAAAAGCATCTTGTTTTTTTTGGCAGATTTCTTTACCCTTTCCTGGAATATGGCAGCAGCCTCTGCCAGGAAGAGGTCATTAGGGATTTGGGGAGATTAACTCTTTCCTGACTTCCCTTCCACGATGGAAACATTACAGAAGATGGTGCAGTTTGTCACCAGGCTGCGGATAGCGTTACACAAGGATTTACATGGATAATAACGACATGAAACTAGTGGGAAACATGAGTTCAGGGACATGGGATCAGTCGGTGATGTCACAGGGTCAGGTAGTAATGGGCCCGGCAGGGGGTAACATGCAGACTGCTGAGCCCTGGGGTCGACGTCTGCTCAGAGCTGCAATCACATGAACTGTGATCCTACCTGGCGCAGCCGTGTGTGGGGGACATGACACCGAGCTGCTGTTCCTGAATAACCAGTAATGTCTCAGAATATCCAGAAGATGAGAGAATTCACATAGAGATACATCGCGAGATACTGAGGGATACGAGAACGCACACAGGGGCGCACCACCAATGAGGCCAGGTGAGGCGATCGCCTCAGGCAGCACCAGGTAGGGGCGGCGGAAGGGCCATGGGCAATGAACACTTTGACAAAGGGGTTAGGTTATTATTATTAGGCAGCAAGTGAACTGTCAGTTCTTTAAGTTGCTGAATTGGAAGCAGGAAAATGAGCGAGCGTAAAGGATCTGAGCGAAGGACTAAATGTGATGTGTGGACGACTGGGTCACATTTCCTCCAGAATGGCGGGTCTTGGGTGTTTCCGGTATGTAGGGTTAGTACCTGCTAAAACTGATACAAAGGAAGGTCAACCAGTGAACTGGCGACAGGATGCCCAAGGCTCATGGGACGTGAAGGAGAAGAGCTACTGGAGAGGGAACTGCTGGTGTCAGGACAGACAGGGCCCCACAGCTTGCTGTGTACCCGCAGAGTGGTCAGAATGTCCCTGCCCATCACTGAAAGCTGAAACAATGGAAGAAGGGGAGGACTGGGTGTGTGCGCTATGGGAGGAAGACGGTCTGATCCAGTGGCGTAACTACCGGCGAAGCGACTGCTTCGGGGCCCGGGCTGACAAGGGGCCCTGTGCCCGACAGCGTGTCAGTCAAGTTTAATCTTTTTTATTTATATGCAAATTACCTTCCTAACGTGCCCAAGAGGTTGTCCCTCTGGCCGTTTGTGCCCAGCCGCGCCCATTATCGCCAAGCCCACCACCGCCCCGCTGTTAATTATTCACTGCTGTCCTCGTCTTTTTTTTTTTATAAGTGCGCCGTAGTCTCGCGCATGCGCCGATGTTACTCACGTCCGAGCCCGCGCTGTGTCCTGGCAGCAGCCTCAAGTAGTGTAATCACGCATGCGCGCCAGCCTTCTCCGCTTTCTGGCGCATGCGCGATTACATTACTTGAGACTACTGCCAGGACACCGCGCGGGCCCGCACGTGAGTAACATCGGCGCATGCGCGAGACTACGGCGCACTTATAAAAAAAAAAAGACGAGGACAGCAGTGAATAATTAATAGCGGGACGGCGCTGGGCTTGGCGATAATGGACGCGGCTGGGCACAAACGGCCGGAGGGACAGCGCTTTGGGCACGTTAGGAAGGTCATTTGCATATAAATAAAAAAGATTTTTATCAAAAATAAAAAGGACAGGTGGGGTAAAAATAGTATATCAAAAATTGGGCGGGGGGCTGGGGGGGCCCATACAAAAATTTGCTGTGGGGCCCAGTCACTTCTAGTTACGCCCCTGGTCTGATCTGATGAATCAGGTTACATCATGTGGACAGCTAGGATGTATATGCGCCATTTACCTGAAGACAGAAGATGGCACCAGGTGCACTATGGGTGGAAGACAACCCGGTCTGATGAAACACGTTACATTATGTAGACAGTTGGGCGCGTGTGAGTCGCTAACCTGGGGAGCAGATGACAGCAGGTTCACTATGGCCTGGTCTGATGAATCGCATTACATGATGTGCACGGCTCAGTGGGGGGGACAACACCTACCTGGGAAAGCGATGACAACAGGTGCACTATGGAAGAAGGATGGCCTAGTCTGATGAATCACATTACATGATGTGGACAGCTGGATGTGTATACATCACTTACCTGGAGAAGAGATGGCACCAGGTGCACTATGGGTAGAAGACAACCTGGTCTGATGAATCACATTACATGATGTGCATGGCTCAGTGGGGGGGACAACACCTACCTGGGAAAGAGATGACACCAGGTGCACTACGGCAGGAAGGAGGCCTGGTCTGAGGAATCACATTAGATCATGTGGTCAGCAGGGCCGTCTTTAATATTGATTGGACCCTGGGCAAAAATGTACTTGGACCCCTGGATCCCTCCTTCCCACACCGTAACATGCAATCACGCCCTCCACCGCAACACAATGTGCAGTTTGTGAGTGTATTACAGATCACCTCATCAATACAATGCACAGGAATGTATATCATTGCCAACCACTGCTTTCCCATAGGGTGGTCAGCTGGGTGCATGTGCGTCACTTACCTGGGGAAGAGATGACACCAGGGGCACTATGGGAAGGAAACATTAATAAGAAAGGTGCACTACTGTGGATGCAAACAACCAAATCTGACTAAACCCTCAAACTGGTGTTACAATTGACAATTTAGCCAATATATCCTTATATTAAGGACATATCTGAGCCTGAGTACCGCGCCAAGGTATCTCAAGTAGCCCAGGACCTAACGCTAACTACCTGTGCCGTATGGGCAATACCAGGACCCAGTGGGCGAATTACAGGAGCATGAGGCCGACTCACAGCAAACTCCCAGTTACCTCCAGCATGCAGCCATGCTACCAATGGAAGGAGCTGACCTTGCAGTCTTCTCCACAATCCGTTTTTATCTTGATTTATGTATGTGGGGTTATGTATTTATTATTTTAACTTCATTTAAGTATATTTTAATTCCAAGGCATGCATGAGAATATAGAGAGATAGCAATCCAATCCATCCCGCATATTAGGACATGCACAGAAAAGTGGAATTGTGGGTAAGAAAATTTCATTTATAAGGAGTGAGAATCCACTCACTCGGTTGTCCACTGAGGAAGGGGGTGTAAGACCCTGAAACGCGTCTGGCATTACAGAGTGAGCGTGGATTCATAAAGAGAAAAAGGAAGCCAAACATTAAAGAAAAAAAAGCGTACGAGATCTGCTTTCATCAAAGATCTGGAGTTACAGTCGCACAGCAGTGACGTCAGCTGAGCGTCCATCCGGTCCCCTAGACAACCAGGTCACGTGGGACGCCACGCACGGCCAAGTACACCACGTGGGACGCTGCGAGTGTACGGCTACCTGTGAACAGCGCTGCGGTCAGGCAGTGAAGAGGGGTAAGACCGGGCTCGTACTTGAGCATCGCAAGTTGCAAGAGACTGTAAGTAACTTTACTATCAGTCCCACTGTGAAGCCAGCAATAGTAACTGCTATCCACCATTGAACGCTCATATTACCGGACACTGGTATTGGGCTGTACTATTATTATTACTGCTCTATCTGGATTTGGCCATAGTGCCATTGCTATATCAGCACAATTCGTACCATATGGAATTAGGACTCTAAATGGGACATTGTCGGCACGTTACCCCACGATACATTGGATTGGGACATTGCCGCCACATTGATTTATAGTCTCAGAGATCATGCAAGCTATTTAGCACATGTCCATTCTATGTTTATTGTGCAGGATTGTGCACACAACGTTATATATACGATTGATGTGCGCTTTTATGTATGTTTTATATTATTTTTAGGGGTGTGTTTTTAAAGTATTAAAGTACCATATTATTATCCACCATTGTGTTTCCCTTCTGAGTGTGCCCCCTCATATCTGCTTATACCTCATTTGCCCTTTGTAGGTCCTGATGGTAGGACCAGAGGGTGAGCACCTTATCCATACGGAGAAGGGGTGAGCCGCTGTATCTTTTCACTTTATATTTCTTATCAAGACTTTGTTACAAGAAATGGGTCATTTTAATCCCAACAGCTTTTGTAATAATGTTTCAGTGCAAAACGAAACTGACAAAAAGTATTCTAATATTCATATGAGTCATATGAGCTTCACCTGTGACTAATAATGGATCCATTAGGTCTCAGGTGTGTATAAAAAGAACCCCAGTGCACTAGACCTTCACATCAACTGCAACTAGACCTCTGCAAACAGGCCTAAGATTCACCCGGAGACTAAAGTGTTGATTATCAAGAGGCTGAAGACCAGATCCTCTGCTGATGTGGCAGACACCTTCAATGTGTCTCAGCGTCAAGTTCAGAGGATAACAAAAAGATTTGAAGAGACTGGAGACGTTTTGGACAAGGCCAGGTCAGGCCGACCCCGCAAGACAACTGCTCGAGAGGACCGTTTGTTGGCTCGAAAGTCCAAGGCCAGCCCATTTTCCACTGCAGCAGAGCTCCACGAGACCTGGTCCCCTGAAGTCCCTGTGTCAACCAGAACAGTTTGTCGGATTCTGTCTCGAAAAGGCCTCCATGGTCGAATCAGTGCCCATAAGCCAGCACTAAACAAAAGACAATTGAAAAACCGTGTGGCATTTGCCAAGGCCCACAGCCTGCTAAAAGGATGGACGCTGGACAAGTGGCAGAAGGTGGATTTTTCAGATGAATTTTCTGTTGAATTACACCACAGTCACCGCAAATATTGCAGGGGACCTACTGGAACCCGCATGGAGCCGAGATTTACCCAGAAAACCGTGACATTTGATGGAGGCAAAATCATGGTCTGGGGTTACATCCAGTATGGGGGTGTGCGAGGGATCTGCAGGGTGGAAGGCAACATCAATAGTCTAAAATACCAAGAAATCTTAGCTACCTCTTATATTCCCAACCATAAAAAAGGCCAAATTCTGCTGGTGGATGGTGCTCCATCGCATACTTCCATCTCCACATCAAAGTTCCTTAAGGCGAAGATGATCAAGATGCTCCAGGATTGGCCAGCCCAGTCACCAGACATGAACATCATTGAGCATATGTGGTGTAGGATGAAAGAGGAAGCATGGAAGACGAAACCAAAGAATATTGATGAACTCTGGGAGGCATGCAAGACCTGATGACTTCATCAATAAATTGTATGAATCCTTGCCAAACTGCATGGATGCTGTCCTTCAAGCCAATGGAAGTCATACAAGATATTACATTTGGATCTCACAGCACCACTACTTAATTTCCTGACATATTTTTGGATTTGCAGTAAAGTTGTTCAATTTCTGTATAGGCGACAAAACTTTGACCTTTCCGTCTTGATTAAATGATAAAACTTTTTTCAGTGAAACTAATTTATTTCAGTGCATTAAACATCATTTGGGAGGGCTTCAGCTTTTCATATCAGCTATTTCTAACACCAATTGATTAATTAAAAGTCAGGTTAATAGCAGGAGTTTCTACAAAATAGAGAAGTGACAAGACTTTTGTCAGGGACTGTATATCTGTACTGTATACAGAGGTGTGCACCCTAAAGCACAAATACACACACTGCGCGCGTATGTATGTATGTATATATATATATATATAGCCTTTATGCCTCATTAGCACCCTTTATGCCTCTCATTAGCCCCCATTATGCCTCATTAGCCCCATTATACCTCTCATTAGCCCCCATTATACCTCTCATTAGCCCCCATTATACCTCTCATTAGCCCCCATTATACCTCTCATTAGCCCCCATTATACCTCTCATTAGCCCCCATTATACCTCTCATTAGCCCCCATTATACCTCTCATTTGCCCCCATTATACCTCTCATTAGCCCCATTATACCTCACATTAGCCCCCATTATACCTCTCATTAGCCCCCATTATGCCTCTCATTATGCCTCTCATTAGCCCCCATTATACCTCTCATTAGCCCCCATTATACCTCTCATTAGCCCCCATTATGCCTCTCATTAGCCCCCATTATGCCTCATTAGCCCCATTATACCTCTCATTAGCCCCATTATACCTCTCATTAGCCCCCATTATACCTCTCATTAGCCCCCATTATACCTCTCATTATGCCTCTCATTAGCCCCCATTATACCTCTCATTAGCCCCCATTATACCTCTCAACCTCTCATTAGCCCCCATTATACCTCTCATTAGCCCCCATTATGCCTCTCATTAGCCCCCATTATACCTCTCATTAGCCCCCATTATACCTCTCATTAGCCCCATTATACCTCTCATTAGCCCCCATTATACCTCTCATTAGCCCCCATTATACCTCTCATTAGCCCCATTATACCTCTCAACCTCTCATTAGCCCCCATTATGCCTCTCATTAGCCCCATTATACCTCTCATTAGCCCCCATTATGCCTCTCATTAGCCCCCATTATGCACCCAGCAGCCTCATTTTTTATAAAATAAAAACCACTCACCTCTCTGCTCCTGGACGCCGCCGCTCCTCGCCGCCCGCGATTTTCTTCCTCCTGATGTCGGCTCTGGGCTGTGCGCTCTGAACTGGCGCGCCCAGCGTGATGTCACAAAGCGCCTCACGCTCTGCGCTTCCCTGCACAGCCGACAGACAAGAACCCGGAAGCAGTAAGTACAGAGCGTTCATTGCTTCCTGGTCGTCCGGTACTAATGAGCGCTTCCAAAATGTAAGCGCTTCATCAGTATTCGCCGGCCGGCAGGCTTGATTAGGGTGTGCACAGGCACCCCCGCCACACCCCATGCGCACGCCTATGACTGTATATAATGTATGTATTTGTATATGTATTAACCTATAATGATCTCTGTGTGTGTCCTGGCTGCAGATATCTCGTGTGTAGCCGTGTAATCAGGGCGTTATCATTATGTATTATTTCATGCTGATAATTCTGTCTCTTCTCCTCTGCAGATCATGCCCGGAGCAGCGAGTCTCCTCTTATTGTTGTCGTGTTGTCAGGTGTTTGCGTACGGTAAGTTCTCTATAGTGCACGTTGTGTATACACAGTGTAATATCTATATCTATATTGTTCACATTTCTTTATCACCTCTTCATTCAGATCGTATCGCTGTATATAACAGAGACAGATGGCAATGCTCTTTAGTTTCCCCGGTTACTAATAACAATATGCTAGTAATAGTACTACTGATAAAAGAATACTACTGATACTACAACTAACTAGTATTGCTGCTAATAGTATAATGTAACTAATAATCACAAATAATATTCTACTACTACACTGCGTGCAGAATTATTAGGCAAATGAGTATTTTGACCACATCATCCTCTTTATGCATGTTGTCTTACTCCAAGCTGTATAGGCTCGAAAGCCTACTACCAATTAAGCATATTAGGTGATGTGCATCTCTGTAATGAGAAGGGGTGTGGTCTAATGACATCAACACCCTATATTAGGTGTGCATAATTATTAGGCAACTTCCTTTCCTTTGGCAAAATGGGTCAAAAGAAGGACTTGACAGGCTCAGAAAAGTCAAAAATAGTGAGATATCTTGCAGAGGGATGCAGCACTCTTAAAATTGCAAAGTTTCTGAAGCGTGATCATCGAACAATCAAGCGTTTCATTCAAAATAGTCAACAGGGTCGCAAGAAGCGTGTGGAAAAACCAAGGCGCAAAATAACTGCCCATGAACTGAGAAAAGTCAAGCGTGCAGCTGCCAAGATGCCACTTGCCACCAGTTTGGCCATATTTCAGAGCTGCAACATCACTGGAGTGCCCAAAAGCACAAGGTGTGCAATACTCAGAGACATGGCCAAGGTAAGAAAGGCTGAAAGACGACCACCACTGAACAAGACACACAAGCTGAAACGTCAAGACTGGGCCAAGAAATATCTCAAGACTGATTTTTCTAAGGTTTTATGGACTGATGAAATGAGAGTGAGTCTTGATGGGCCAGATGGATGGGCCCGTGGCTGGATTGGTAAAGGGCAGAGAGCTCCAGTCCGACTCAGACGCCAGCAAGGTGGAGGTGGAGTACTGGTTTGGGCTGGTATCATCAAAGATGAGCTTGTGGGGCCTTTTCGGGTTGAGGATGGAGTCAAGCTCAACTCCCAGTCCTACTGCCAGTTTCTGGAAGACACCTTCTTCAAGCAGTGGTACAGGAAGAAGTCTGCATCCTTCAAGAAAAACATGATTTTCATGCAGGACAATGCTCCATCACATGCGTCCAAGTACTCCACAGCGTGGCTGGCAAGAAAGGGTATAAAAGAAGAAAATCTAATGACATGGCCTCCTTGTTCACCTGATCTGAACCCCATTGAGAACCTGTGGTCCATCATCAAATGTGAGATTTACAAGGAGGGAAAACAGTACACCTCTCTGAACAGTGTCTGGGAGGCTGTGGTTGCTGCTGCACGCAATGTTGATGGTGAACAGATCAAAACACTGACAGAATCCATGGATGGCAGGCTTTTGAGTGTCCTTGCAAAGAAAGGTGGCTATATTGGTCACTGATTTGTTTTTGTTTTGTTTTTGAATGTCAGAAGTGTATATTCGTGAATGTTGAGATGTTATATTGGTTTCACTGGTAAAAATAAATAATTGAAATGGGTATATATTTGTTTTTTGTTAAGTTGCCTAATAATTATGCACAGTAATAGTCACCTGCACACACAGATATCCCCCTAAAATAGCTAAAACTAAAAACAAACTAAAAACTACTTCCAAAAATATTCAGCTTTGATATTAATGAGTTTTTTGGGTTCATTGAGAACATGGTTGTTGTTCAAAATTAAAATTAATCCTCAAAAATACAACTTGCCTAATAATTCTGCACTCCCTGTATTATTAAGCCTACTGATATAACTAATCTGCTATTTGTACTAGTACTAGTAGTCAATCTGTCTGTTGTCGTGGCTTTGACCAGTAATCACTTCTATCAAATTTGGTGAACACATGTCATCACTGCAAGTTACATCCTTAATTATACTCCAGAGCTGCACTCACTATTCTGCTGGTGCAGTCACTGTGTACATACATTACTTATCCTGTACTGATCCTGAGTTACATCCTGTATTATACTCCAGAGCTGCACTCACTATTCTGCTGGTGCAGTCACTGTGTACATACATTACTTATCCTGTACTGATCCTGAGTTACATCCTGTATTATACTCCAGAGCTGCACTCACTATTCTGCTGGTGCAGTCACTGTGTACATACATTACTTATCCTGTACTGATCCTGAGTTACATCCTGTATTATACTTCAGAGCTGCACTCACTATTCTGCTGGTGCAGTCACTGTGTACAGTCGTGGCGAAAAGTTTTGAGAATTACATAAATATTGGAAATTGGAAAAGTTGCTGTTTAAGTTTTTATAATAGCAATTTGCATATACTCCAGAATGTTATGAAGAGTGATCAGATGAATTGCATAGTCCTTCTTTGCCATGAAAATTAACTTAAGTCCAAAAAAACCTTTCCACTGCATTTCATTGCTGTCATTAAAGGACCTGCTGAGATCATTTCAGTAATCGTCTTGTTAACTCAGGTGAGAATGTTGACGAGCACAAGGCTGGAGATCATTATGTCAGGCTGATTGGGTTAAAATGGCAGACTTGACATGTTAAAAGGAGGGTGATGCTTGAAATCATTGTTCTTCCATTGTTAACCATGGTGACCTGCAAAGAAACGCGTGCAGCCATCATTGCGTTGCATAAAAATGGCTTCACAGGCAAGGATATTGTGGCTACTAAGATTGCACCTCAATCAACAATTTATAGGATCATCAAGAACTTCAAGGAAAGAGGTTCAATTCTTGTTAAGAAGGCTTCAGGGCGTCCAAGAAAGTCCAGCAAGCGCCAGGATCGTCTCCTAAAGAGCATTCAGCTGCGGGATCGGAGTGCCACCAGTGCAGAGCTTGCTCAGGAATGGCAGCAGGCAGGTGTGAGCGCATCTGCACGCACAGTGAGGCGAAGACTTTTGGAAGATGGCCTGGTGTCAAGAAGGGCAGCAAAGAAGCCACTTCTCTCCAAAAAACCATCAGGGACAGATTGATCTTCTGCAGAAAGTATGGTGAATGGACGGCTGAGGACTGGGGCAAAGTCATATTCTCCGATGAAGCCTCTTTCCGATTGTTTGGGGCATCAGGAAAAAGGCTTGTTCAGAGAAGAAAAGGTGAGCGCTACCATCAGTCCAGTGTCATGCCAACAGTAAAGCATCCTGAGACCATTCATGTGTGGGGTTGCTTCTCATCCAAGGGAGTGGGCTCACTCACAATTTTGCCCAAAAACACAGCCATGAATAAAGGATGGCACCAAAACACCCTCCAACAGCAACTTCTTCCAACAATCCAACAACAGTTTGGTGAAGAACAATGCATTTTCCAGCACGATGGAGCACCATGCCATAAGGCAAAAGTGATAACTAAGTGGCTCGGGGACCAAAACGTTGACATTTTGGGTCCATGGCCTGGAAACTCCCCAGATCTTAATCCCATTGAGAACTTGTGGTCAATCCTCAAGAGGCGGGTGGACAAACAAAAACCCACTAATTCTGACAAACTCCAAGAAGTGATAATGAAAGAATGGGTTGTATCAGTCAGGAATTGGCCCAGAAGTTGATTGAGAGCATGCGCAGTCGGATTGCAGAGGTCCTGAAAAAGAAGGGCCAACACTGCAAATACTGACTCTTTGCAAAAATGTCATGTAATTGTCGATAAAAGCCTTTGAAACGTATGAAGTGCGTGTAATTATATTTCACTACATCACAGAAACAACTGAAACAAAGATCGAAAAGCAGTTTAGCAGCAAACTTTGTGAAAACTAATATTTGTGTCATTCTCAAAACTTTTGGCCACGACTGTACATACATTACTTATTACATTCTGGTTGCAGACTCCTCCGGGTCACACACGGTTCAGCAGCAGATTACAGGGGATCAGTCACTTGAGCAGGCAGCAAACATTGATGACACTTCACGACCTTGAGATGGTATTTTCAGACCTCCGCAGGTCTCTGCTGCAGCTTCAGACTCGGCTGTGTGCTCGGCTCTGCTGAGCGTCTCTGTCCAGGCCATTGCTGTCCATGGTGAAAAGAGAGAGGAAAACAATGTGAATAAAATATGTAATCAAATGTACGATAAACTTCAGACTGTTACAATCTGTCACTCATTATGGCTGTGCTCTGATAAAGCAGGGCTGCAGTGTAAAGCATGAGGGAAGCAGTAGAGCAAGATTCTCTGATAAGGCAGCAGGTGAATTGAAGACTACATCAGCCACACACAGCCCAGCGCCTCTGGCTCTCCAGTCTGCTACTACAACTGAGACCAGCATCATTGTGGGGAGTCTGGTTCATCCTTTGCTTTGTCTGTTTCAGTTTTCACTGTATTACATGAACCAGGTAGCTCTGGATGAACAGGCTCCATTGTCAGGGATATTTTGTCATTCATATTCAGCTTGCAGTTTGGTGGGATTTTTGGCGCTTGCTCTGGGGCAGCGGGTCAGAGCTGCGGTGGGATCTGGCATCATCCGCTGATACGACATCTGCACTGAGCGGAATATTAGGATTCTGCTTCTTGTTATTTCTTTATCTCTTTGTCCAAGATTTTATACAAAGCTTTTCCAGTGTTAAGAAAAAAACGTCACAAATAACATGCGAGTGAGAGCACAAAAAGCTCATGAGCGATGCATGTGAAACCCACATCGCAAAGTGAACACCCCGATTATAGACACAGCCCCCGAGACAGGGATCTGCATCTGCCCGACCCTCGCTATCAGGTAGTGCTGCTCTCCGGCTGTTGCAAAACTACAACTCCCAGCATGCATTACTCTCGGGTTATAAAGAGATTTTGTAGAGGAGATGTATAATTCTCTGCGACCGTCCTCCTGTCTGTAATAAAGATAAATATCTCTTATATATAGATGTGATTGAACCACCACAGGAGGTGAACATTGCTGTGCCCATCCTGGGGTCCATAACCTTGACCTGGAAACACAGCGTCGCCCCCCAGAACAAAAAAGTAAAATACGTGGTGAAGGTCATCACCCCAGAGAAGACAGAAGAAATCAAGGTGAGATTCAAACCAGCTGTACATATACAATTATATACAGGAGATACCCAGGTTATACCAGCTGTACATATATAATTATATACAGGAGATACCCAGGTTATACCAGCATGGTCCATATCACTATATACAAGAAGATGTATAACTTATACCAGCTGTACATATATACAGGGAGTGCAGAATTATTAGGCAAGTTGTATTTTTGAGGATTAATTTTATTATTGAACAACAACCATGTTCTCAATGAACCCAAAAAACTCATTAATATCAAAGCTGAATATTTTTGGAAGTAGTTTTTAGTTTGTTTTTAGTTTTAGCTATTTTAGGGGGATATCTGTGTGTGCAGGTGACTATTACTGTGCATAATTATTAGGCAACTTAACAAAAAACAAATATATACCCATTTCAATTATTTATTTTTACCAGTGAAACCAATATAACATCTCAACATTCACAAATATACATTTCTGACATTCAAAAACAAAACAAAAACAAATCAGTGACCAATATAGCCACCTTTCTTTGCAAGGACACTCAAAAGCCTGCCATCCATGGATTCTGTCAGTGTTTTGATCTGTTCACCATCAACATTGCGTGCAGCAGCAACCACAGCCTCCCAGACACTGTTCAGAGAGGTGTACTGTTTTCCCTCCTTGTAAATCTCACATTTGATGATGGACCACAGGTTCTCAATGGGGTTCAGATCAGGTGAACAAGGAGGCCATGTCATTAGATTTTCTTCTTTTATACCCTTTCTTGCCAGCCACGCTGTGGAGTACTTGGACGCGTGTGATGGAGCATTGTCCTGCATGAAAATCATGTTTTTCTTGAAGGATGCAGACTTCTTCCTGTACCACTGCTTGAAGAAGGTGTCTTCCAGAAACTGGCAGTAGGACTGGGAGTTGAGCTTGACTCCATCCTCAACCCGAAAAGGCCCCACAAGCTCATCTTTGATGATACCAGCCCAAACCAGTACTCCACCTCCACCTTGCTGGCGTCTGAGTCGGACTGGAGCTCTCTGCCCTTTACCAATCCAGCCACGGGCCCATCCATCTGGCCCATCAAGACTCACTCTCATTTCATCAGTCCATAAAACCTTAGAAAAATCAGTCTTGAGATATTTCTTGGCCCAGTCTTGACGTTTCAGCTTGTGTGTCTTGTTCAGTGGTGGTCGTCTTTCAGCCTTTCTTACCTTGGCCATGTCTCTGAGTATTGCACACCTTGTGCTTTTGGGCACTCCAGTGATGTTGCAGCTCTGAAATATGGCCAAACTGGTGGCAAGTGGCATCTTGGCAGCTGCACGCTTGACTTTTCTCAGTTCATGGGCAGTTATTTTGCGCCTTGGTTTTTCCACACGCATCTTGCGACCCTGTTGACTATTTTGAATGAAACTCTTGATTGTTCGATGATCACGCTTCAGAAGCTTTGCAATTTTAAGAGTGCTGCATCCCTCTGCAAGATATCTCACTATTTCTGACTTTTCTGAGCCTGTCAAGTCCTTCTTTTGCCAAAGGAAAGGAAGTTGCCTAATAATTATGCACACCTGATATAGGGTGTTGATGTCATTAGACCACACCCCTTCTCATTACAGAGATGCACATCACCTAATATGCTTAATTGGTAGTAGGCTTTCGAGCCTATACAGCTTGGAGTAAGACAACATGCATAAAGAGGATGATGTGGTCAAAATACTCATTTGCCTAATAATTCTGTACAGGGTGTAATTATATACAGGAGATACCCAGATTATACCAGCATGGTCCATATCACTATATACAAGAAGATGTATAATTTATACCAGCTGTACATCTATAATTATATACAGGAGATACCCAGGTTATACCAGCATGGTCCATATCACTATATACAAGAAGATGTATAACTTATACCAGCTGTACATATATAATTATATACAGGAGATACCCAGGTTATACCAGCATGGTCCATATCACTATATACAAGAAGATGTATAACTTATACCAGCTGTACATCTATAATTATATACAGGAGACGCTCGGGTTATACCGGCTCATGTATATATGAACAGTTGATATATTTCCCTCTTGTCTTGTAGACGTCTAAGAATTACTCCACCCGCTATATGTTGGCGCTGCACGGAGGTCTCACCGCTCAGGTTGCTGCACTGACATTTGACTCCCAAGACTATACTTTGCCAAATATGAATGAGATCATGAAGAAGACGTCTGTGGTTCTCCCTCCGTATCCGGGTAAGCTTCGTCCTTCCTGTTTCATTTGTTGAAGATAATCCTGAGTTTTTATTACTGCGCAGAGTATTTCATGGGCGCATTGTTATATCGCAGCCGATGACATCACATATATATATAAAAAAAAAAAAAGCTAAACTCTCACAACGGGGGTGGGTGGGAAGCAGGGGGATTATTGAGAGGCTACTTCTTCATGCAGGTTTGCACTATCTGGAATGGGTTGCACAGAGAGGCCAGCCAACAGCACAGAGTATTTCAGGAGAGGATCTTACAGGAGGTCTCAGAATAGCTATTTTATATTTGAAAAATCATGGGCCCCCAGCAGTACAGAGCATTTCAGGAGAGTGTGAGCTAATTTTATGTAATGTGAGAGACTGAGAGTTATACAGCAGCCTCCTCCAGCAGCACAGAGTGTTTGCAGCAAATCATTGCACTTCTCCTGTGACTATGTTTGTCATGTTCTTTACAGGAGCTGAAGGAACATCGGCCACTGATTTATCCTGTCAGATTCTTATAGACTCATCAGGAAAATGTCCCCTCAGCTGTAAATGGGCCCCTGGGGCCAAGGCTCCAGCGGATACAGAGTATAACCTTTACTACAGGTACAGAGCAGTCTTATCGTAATGAGGATATTAGGGATTGTAGTCACTAATGGATACAAAATGTATCAATAAAGTTGCAAAATAAACCAAATATATATTAAGAAATACAGCAAAGCCCTATATAGTATGGGGTACAGGTAGTGGCGGGGGGAGGGGGTACAGGTAGTGGCGGAGGCATAGCTATAATGGAAGCAGGGGAAGCGGATGCGATGGGGCCCGAACTCAGAAGGAGCCCGCCCAGGTAGAGGAGCAAACGATTTAATGGTCAGTATTATACAATGAAATCAAACAGTGACAACATATCCAGTGACATGACATACAGTATATACATGGAGCGTCTGCCGGGCCTGGTCTGACAGAGCGATCTTAACTACCTGCAAAAATGTTTTTTTTTTCATGAAGAAGTTTCTGGAGGGGTCACTGACCATGTATACTACCGGAGAGGAGCAGGTAGTGGGGTACACTGACCATGTATACTGCCAGAGGGGAGCAGGTAGTGGGGTACACTGACCATGTATACTACCGGAGGGGAGCAGGTAGTGGGGTACACTGACCATGTATACTACCGGAGAGGAGCAGGTAGTGGGGTACACTGACCATGTATACTGCCAGAGGGGAGCAGGTAGTGGGGTACACTGACCATGTATACTACTGGAGGGGAGCAGGTAGTGGGGTACACTGACCATGTATACTACCGGAGAGGAGCAGGTAGTGGGGTACACTGACCATGTATACTACTGGAGGGGAGCAGGTAGTGGGGTACACTGACCATGTATACTGCCAGAGAGGAGCAGGTAGTGGGGTACACTAACCATGTATACTACCAGAGGGGAGCAGGTAGTGGGGTACACTGACCATGTATACTACTGGAGGGGAGCAGGTAGTGGGGTACACTGACCATGTATACTACCGGAGAGGAGCAGGTAGTGGGGTACACTGACCATGTATACTACCGGAGGGGAGCAGGTAGTGGGGTACACTGACCATGTATACTACCGGAGGGGAGCAGGTAGTGGGGTACACTGACCATGTATACTACCGGAGGGGAGCAGGTAGTGGGGTACACTGACCATGTATACTACTGGAGGGGAGCAGGTAGTGGGGTACACTGACCATGTATACTACCGGAGAGGAGCAGGTAGTGGGGTACACTGACCATGTATACTACTGGAGGGGAGCAGGTAGTGGGGTACACTGACCATGTATACTGCCAGAGAGGAGCAGGTAGTGGGGTACACTGACCATGTATACTACCGGAGGGGAGCAGGTAGTGGGGTACACTGACCATGTATACTACCGGAGGGGAGCAGGTAGTGGGGTACACTGACCATGTATACTACCGGAGAGGAGCAGGTAGTGGGGTACACTGACCATGTATACTACCGGAGGGGAGCAGGTAGTGGGGTACACTGACCATGTATACTACCGGAGGGGAGCAGGTAGTGGGGTACACTGACCATGTATACTACCGGAGGGGAGCAGGTAGTGGGGTACACTGACCATGTATACTACCGGAGGGGAGCAGGTAGTGGGGTACACTGACCATGTATACTACCGGAGAGGAGCAGGTAGTGGGGTACACTGACCATGTATACTACCGGAGGGGAGCAGGTAGTGGGGTACACTGACCATGTATACTACCGGAGGGGAGCAGGTAGTGGGGTACACTGACCATGTATACTACCAGAGGGGAGCAGGTAGTGGGGTACACTGACCATGTATACTACCAGAGGGGAGCAGGTAGTGGGGTACACTGACCATGTATACTACCGGAGGGGAGCAGGTAGTGGGGTACACTGACCATGTATACTACCGGAGAGGAGCAGGTAGTGGGGTACACTGACCATGTATACTACCGAAGGAGAGCAGGTAGTGGGGTACACTGACCATGTATACTACCGAAGGAGTGCAGGTAGTGGGGTACACTGACCATGTATACTACCAGAGGGGAGCAGGTAGTGGGGTACTCTGGCCATGTATACTACCGGAGGGGAGCAGGTAGTTGGGTACACTGACCATGTATACTACCGGAGAGGAGCAGGTAGTGGGGTACACTGACCATGTATACTACCGAAGGAGAGCAGGTAGTGGGGTACACTGACCATGTATACTACCGAAGGAGTGCAGGTAGTGGGGTACACTGACCATGTATACTACCAGAGGGGAGCAGGTAGTGGGGTACTCTGGCCATGTATACTACCGGAGGGGAGCAGGTAGTGGGGTACACTGACCATGTATACTACCGGAGGGGAGCAGGTAGTTGGGTACACTGACCATGTATACTACTGGAGGGGAGCAGGTAGTTGGGTACACTGACCATGTATACTGCCAGAGGGGAGCAGGTAGTGGGGTACACTGACCATGTATACTACCGGAGGGGAGCAGGTAGTGGGGTACACTGACCATGTATACTACCGGAGGGGAGCAGGTAGTGGGGTACACTGACCATGTATACTACCGGAGAGGAGCAGGTAGTGGGGTACACTGACCATGTATACTACCAGAGGGGAGCAGGTAGTGGGGTACACTGACGATGTATACTACCAGAGGGGAGCAGGTAGTGGGGTACACTGACCATGTATACTACCAGAGGGGAGCAGGTAGTGGGGTACACTGACGATGTATACTACCAGAGGGGAGCAGGTAGTGGGGTACACTGACCATGTATACTACCGGAGGGGAGCAGGTAGTTGGGTACACTGACCATGTATACTGCCAGAGGGGAGCAGGTAGTGGGGTACACTGACCATGTATACTACCGGAGGGGAGCAGGTAGTGGGGTACACTGACCATGTATACTACCGGAGAGGAGCAGGTAGTGGGGTACACTGACCATGTATACTACCAGAGGGGAGCAGGTAGTGGGGTACACTGACGATGTATACTACCAGAGGGGAGCAGGTAGTGGGGTACACTGACCATGTATACTACCGGAGGGGAGCAGGTAGTGGGGTACACTGACCATGTATACTACCGGAGAGGAGCAGGTAGTGGGGTACACTGACCATGTATACTACCGGAGAGGAGCAGGTAGTGGGGTACACTGACCATGTATACTACCGGAGGGGAGCAGGTAGTGGGGTACACTGACCATGTATACTACCGGAGAGGAGCAGGTAGTGGGGTACACTGACCATGTATACTACCAGAGGGGAGCAGGTAGTGGGGTACACTGACGATGTATACTACCAGAGGGGAGCAGGTAGTGGGGTACACTGACCATGTATACTACCGGAGGGGAGCAGGTAGTGGGGTACACTGACCATGTATACTACCGGAGAGGAGCAGGTAGTGGGGTACACTGACCATGTATACTACCGGAGAGGAGCAGGTAGTGGGGTACACTGACCATGTATACTACCGGAGGGGAGCAGGTAGTGGGGTACACTGACCATGTATACTACCGAAGGAGAGCAGGTAGTGGGGTACACTGACCATGTATACTACCGGAGGGGAGCAGGTAGTGGGGTACACTGACGATGTATACTACCAGAGGGGAGCAGGTAGTGGGGTACTCTGGCCATGTATACTACCGGAGGGGAGCAGGTAGTGGGGTACACTGACCATGTATACTACCAGAGGGGAGCAGGTAGTGGGGTACTCTGACCATGTATACTACCGAAGGAGTGCAGGTAGTGGGGTACACTGACCATGTATACTACCGGAGGGGAGCAGGTAGTGGGGTACTCTGACCATGTATACTACCAGAGGGGAGCAGGTAGTGGGGTACTCTGACCATGTATACTACCGGAGGGGAGCAGGTAGTGGGGTACACTGACCATGTATACTACCAGAGGGGAGCAGGTAGTGGGGTACTCTGACCATGTATACTACCGAAGGAGTGCAGGTAGTGGGGTACACTGACCATGTATACTACCGGAGGGGAGCAGGTAGTGGGGTACACTGACCATGTATACTACCAGAGGGGAGCAGGTAGTGGGGTACTCTGACCATGTATACTACCGAAGGAGTGCAGGTAGTGGGGTACACTGACCATGTATACTACCGAAGGAGTGCAGGTAGTGGGGTACACTGACCATGTATACTACCGAAGAGGAGCAGGTAGTGGGGTACACTGACCATGTATACTACCGAAGGAGTGCAGGTAGTGGGGTACACTGACCATGTATACTACCGGAGAGGAGCAGGTAGTGGGGTACACTGACCATGTATACTACCGGAGGGGAGCAGGTAGTGGGGTACACTGACCATGTATACTACCGGAGAGGAGCAGGTAGTGGGGTACACTGACCATGTATACTACCGGAGAGGAGCAGGTAGTGGGGTACACTGACCATGTATACTACCGGAGGGGAGCAGGTAGTGGGGTACACTGACCATGTATACTACCGGAGGGGAGCAGGTAGCACAGCTCAGCAAATAGAGTTACTAATGGGAGGTCAGGGGCCTGGGAAATCTGGGTGACTGCTTGGAGCAGACATAATAGTTATCATGCATATTAGTGGCAGATAAAGTGTACCCATAAAAGTGCCAGCCTCAGTATCCTGATAACAGTGCCAGCCTCAGTGCCCATAATAAAAACATCAGTCTAGGTGCCCTATAAGAGATGCAGCTTCACTGCCCCCAATAACAGTGCCAGCCTCAGTGCCCTGTGAGTGCCAGCTGCAGTTTTCCATTAACAGTGCCAGTAGCACCCCATGAGTGAATTCTCAGATCACATACATAGTGTAGGCGGGAGGCTGGCACGCCGCTCCTTGCTGCCATCACTGAACATGTGAAAATCTGGGATGAAAAGCCCATCTCCACTGGCGCTCCAGGTGTCGCAGGATGGAGGTTGGTTGGCAGCAGGGTTGCCAACAGTCCAGAAGAATCTGGACAGTCTTTAAAAATTGACAAATTTATACCTCTGTCCATGAAAAGAAATAGACGTGTCTGTGATTTTTTGAGGCTGGTGGTTCTCCCAGTAATTGCCGGTAATGAGGTCTTATCTATATACTGAGCAATAGACACTTAGAATATTTATCAATTTTCCAAATTGACTGTAAAAATTGTTGGATGTCCGTGATTTTGGGATAATTTGTCCAGAAAAAAGAAAAATTCTGGTTGGCAGCCTCACATAATACTGGTCTCCTGCAGGTGTGATACAGAGATTGAGAGGTGCCTGGACTACACGACAGAACCCGGGGGCCAAAGACGGGTCGGGTGTTGGACTCTCTCCAAATACATCTCCACCAGCAGCGACAAACCATTCCTGGTTCTCATCAATGGGACAAGCAAGAGCCTAAAGATCAGAGCAATGGAGAAGATATTCACATCAGGTGAAATAGGTGAGGAAATACCGCAAGAAGCTGCAGGATAGAAGGTGGGGGGGGGGGGGGCACTGAACCTCAACATAATGTCCTCATACCTGCAGATCTACAGAAATTATAATGTGACAGGTCATGTGATCATCCAAAATGTGTCCTCCTTCCAGAGACCATCCCACCCGTCCAGAAACTGACACTGAATAAGACGGGATTACACTGGAAGAACCCTGTCCCCTCCTTACCAGAAACATGCTTCCAATATGAAGTCAACATCGGGTCAAAGGGCAGAAATGAAACGGTAAAAAAAAAGCAACACATTATAAACCAGAGAAAAGCTATAGGGGGAAAGTATTCTGAGAGCAGTATTATAGTAGTTATATTCTTGTACATAGGACGCAGTATTATAGTAGTTATATTCTTGTACATAGGAGCAGTATTATAGTAGTTATATTCTTGTACATAGGAGCAGTATTATAGTAGTTATATTCTTGTACATAGGAGCAGTATTATAGTAGTTATATTCTTGTACATAGGACGCAGTATTATAGTAGTTATATTCTTGTACATAGAAGCAGTATTATAGCAGTTATATTCTTGTACATAGGAGCTGTATTATAGTAGTTATATTGTTGTACATATGATCAGTATTATAGCAGTTATATTCTTGTACATAGGATCAGTATTATAGCAGTTATATTCTTGTATATAGGAGCAGTATTATAGTAGTTATATCCTTGTACATAGGAGCTGTATTATAGTAGTTATATTCTTGTACATATGATCAGTATTATAGCAGTTATATTCTTGTACATAGGATCAGTATTATAGCAGTTATATTCTTGTACATAGGAGGCAGTATTATAGTAGTTATATTCTTGTACATAGGAGGCAGTATTATAGTAGTTATATTCTTGTACATATGAGTAGTATTATAGTAGTTGTATTCTTGTACATAGGAGCAGTATTATAGTAGTTATATTCTTGTACATAGGAGCAGTATTATAGTAGTTATATTCTTGTACATAGGAGCAGTATTATAGTAGTTATATTCTTGTACATAGGAGCAGTATTATAGTAGTTATATTCTTGTACATAGGAGCAGTATTATAGTAGTTATATTCTTGTACATAGGAGCAGTATTATAGTAGTTATATTCTTGTACATAGGAGCAGTATTATAGCAGTTATATTCTTGTACATAGAAGCAGTATTATAGTAGTTATATCCTTGTACATAGGAGCTGTATTATAGTAGTTATATTCTTGTACATATGATCAGTATTATAGCAGTTATATTCTTGTACATAGGATCAGTATTATAGCAGTTATATTCTTGTACATAGGAGGCAGTATTATAGTAGTTATATTCTTGTACATAGGAGGTAGTATTATAGTAGTTATATTCTTGTACATATGAGTAGTATTATAGTAGTTGTATTCTTGTACATAGGAGCAGTATTATAGTAGTTATATTCTTGTACATAGGAGCAGTATTATAGTAGTTATATTCTTGTACATAGGAGCAGTATTATAGTAGTTATATTCTTGTACATAGGAGCAGTATTATAGTAGTTATATTCTTGTACATAGGAGCAGTATTATAGTAGTTATATTCTTGTACATAGGAGCAGTATTATAGTAGTTATATTCTTGTACATAGGAGCAGTATTATAGCAGTTATATTCTTGTACATAGGGGCAGTATTATAGTAGTTATATTCTTGTACATAGGAGCAGTATTATAGTAGTTATATTCTTGTACATAGGAGCAGTATTATAGTAGTTATATTCTTGTACATAGTAGCAGTATTATAGTAGTTATATTCTTGTACATAGGAGCAGTATTATAGTAGTTATATTCTTGTACATAAGAGCAGTATTATAGTAGTTATATTCTTGTACATAGGAGCAGTATTATAGTAGTTATATTCTTGTACATAGGAGCAGTATTATAATAGTTATATTCTTATACATAGGTGGCAGTATTATAGTAGTTATATTCTTGTACATAGGAGCAGTATTATAGTAGTTATATTCTTGTACATAGGAGCAGTATTATAGCAGTTATATTCTTAAACATAGGTGGCAGTATTATAGTAGTTATATTCTTGTACATAGGAGCAGTATTATAGTAGTTATATTCTTGTACATAGGAGCAGTATTATAGTAGTTATATTCTTGTACATAGGAGGCAGTATTATAGTAGTTATATTCTTGTACATAGGAGGCAGTATTATAGTAGTTATATTCTTGTACATAGAAGCAGTATTATAGTAGTTATATCCTTGTACATAGGAGCTGTATTATAGTAGTTATATTCTTGTACATATGATCAGTATTATAGCAGTTATATTCTTGTACATAGGATCAGTATTATAGCAGTTATATTCTTGTACATAGGAGGCAGTATTATAGTAGTTATATTCTTGTACATAGGAGGTAGTATTATAGTAGTTATATTCTTGTACATATGAGTAGTATTATAGTAGTTGTATTCTTGTACATAGGAGCATTATTATAGTAGTTATATTCTTGTACATAGGAGCAGTATTATAGTAGTTATATCCTTGTACATAGGAGCAGTATTATAGTAGTTATATTCTTGTACATAGGAGGCAGTATTATAGTAGTTATATTCTTGTACATAGGAGCAGTATTATAGTAGTAATATTCTTGTACATAGGAGCAGTGTTATACTAGTTATATTCTTGTACATAGGAGGCAGTATTATAGTAGTTATATTCTTGTACATAGGAGCAGTATTATAGTAGTTATATTCTTGTACATAGGAGCAGTATTATAGTAGTTATATTCTTGTACATAGGAGCAGTATTATAGTAGTTATATCCTTGTACATAGGAGCAGTATTATAGCAGTTATATTCTTGTACATAGGAGCAGTATTATAGTAGTTATATTCTTGTACATAGGAGCAGTATTATAGTAGTTATATTCTTGTACATAGGAGGCAGTATTATAGTAGTTATATTCTTGTACATAGGAGGCAGTATTATAGTAGTTATATTCTTGTACATAGGAGGCAGTATTATAGTAGTTATATTCTTGTACATTGGAGCAGTATTATAGTAGTTATATTCTTATACATAGGGGCAGTATTATAGTAGTTATATTCTTGTACATAGGAGCAGTATTATAGCAGTTATATTCTTGTACATAGGAGCAGTATTATAGTAGTTATATTCTTGTACATAGGAGCAGTATTATAGTAGTTATATTCTTGTACATAGGAGCAGTATTATAGTAGTTATATTCTTGTACATAGGAGGCAGTATTATAGTAGTTATATTCTTGTACATAGGAGGCAGTATTATAGTAGTTATATTCTTGTACATTGGAGCAGTATTATAGTAGTTATATTCTTGTACATAGGAGCAGTATTTTAGTAGTTATATTCTTGAATATATTGTTATCTGCTAAATCTTGATATTTGATACTAACTGTTTTAATTTAAAAAAATGATATTTTTATTTGTATGACAGTTTACAGTAGCAGATTCCAGCTACTCAATTGACTTCCTGCAAAAACCCTCTACTAGGCATGTCATCCGTGTGAGAGCAGTTGGAAAGGAGCCATGTTGGTTTCGTAACAATGTGCACAGCCCTTGGACGGACCTTTTAGACTCTAGGGAAGGTGAGGTGATCATAGATTACAGAATTGTATTAGAAGGTTGTGAAAATTACACCATTTTGAAGTTAAATGTGAAATTATTTATGACAACTTATCAATAATTGAAGTGTCTGAATCTTTGGGAAAAAAAACATGTCTGTAGAGACCGGACATCTTTTATGAATAACACACTTGAAAAGCTCTGCTGGTTTGGCCATAGGGTTGGAATTTGTTCATACCACAATCCTGCTCTATCACCTCCTAAACCACAGAACGAGAGAGAGAGCTTCCTGTGATTGGTAGTCAGGAGGCTGTACTGAAAACCTGACCAGCAGACATAAGCCTACCTTTTCTGTGATTTTAATATTAATGGGCTATCCTCAGGGTAGGCCATAAATATCTGGTGGGCCGGCCATCTGACCACTCGCCTGCACTTAAGGCTAGGCCATAAATATTAAAATCCTAGAAACCCATTTAAGGATGTGTAAAGGGGCAACCTCAGTTTCGTGTCCTGTCTAAGGACGGCGTGCCCCATTCATGATGGTGTGTATTAATATAACACTTTTCCTGCTTCTCCTTAGATGTTGACAGCAGTGACACCCTTGGGATCATTCTGTCTGTCTGCCTTGGTGTATCGGTCATCCTTACACTTCTTTTGTGCATTAGGTAAGGCATATAATGTATCTGCTGTACATAAAGTGATACATTGTTTCACCTACTTTAAAATCTATTTATTCTTGCAGGTTTTGGGGACGTTTATTTCCACAGATTCCAAAACCCAACAATGACCTCAAGGACATTTTCCAAAATGTACAAAACCAGGTATCAGTGTAATGAGATGTAGCATGCAAAATCTGCTCTTCTGTTACATTGTATCATATTGCACAAAGCAGAATGAAAGTTATCATGGGGCATTTAATATCATCCTTTTTTTCATGAACCCTCCAAAAACAGGAAACAGTAGAATGTTTGTCAAGGACGTTTTAAGATTCAGGACAGCAGAATAGATGCTGTAGAATTAAGAGGTTTTCTCAGGTACTATTAGGGGCATATAAATGATACAGAAGAGGCCCGTCAATCAGGACTCATCACTATTAGGCACATTAAAGAGCAGCTTTTAATGAGTGGCTCTTGGGTAACTGTGCTGACCCCTCCATGCATGACATGTCCAGTGGTGCATGTGGATGCAATGACAATTTTCCCCTGTAGTGGCCACTGCAGGCTATGGCCGATCAGGGATTTCCATATGATCAGCAGGTCGGCTTGAATTTAAAAAATGGCTGATGAGACAACTCCACTGATCTCATATAAAAGTTGTTTATTGATTTGTGTCTTCTGCTCCATCTTCTAGGCACTGATGCGCTGCAACTCATGGGACAACGAAGAAGTGATCAGCTACATTGAGGAGATAGTAGAATCAGACAAGTACAAGACGTCCTCAGATTATGGGCACATTGGAGATTATTCCTCCAGTGGACTGTGTAAACCCTTAAAATAATAAGTTTTTTTTTAATTTGGTGGTGGCACATGGACGCGAGAACCTGGTGTAGAACTGGACTGTGCTTCAGCAGGGCCCCCAAGTGGTAAAATTATTGTGCCAGAAAGATGCTTATTCTAAAGGGAAGCTGTCACATTGAACATGGTGTCTGAGCTGATGGCAGCATGTTATAAAGCAGGAGGAGCTGAGCAGATTGATATATAGTTTGTGGGAAAAGATTCAGTATAACTCATATTTCATGTATTTAAATTCCTACTCATTTTGGGCATTGAAGGAGGAGGTCCTATCAGTGACTGACAGCCTTCCCTCTATGAGGAGGAGGTCCTATCAGTGACTTACAGCCTTCCCTCTATGAGGAGACGGTCCTATCAGTGACTGACAGCCTTCCCTCTATGAGGAGACGGTCCTATCAGTGACTGACAGCCTTCCCTCTATGAGGAGGCGGTCCTATCAGTGACTTACAGCCTTCCCTCTATGAGGAGACGGTCCTATCAGTGACTGACAGCCTTCCCTCTATGAGGAGACGGTCCTATCAGTGACTGACAGCCTTCCCTCTATGAGGAGGCGGTCCTATCAGTGACTTACAGCCTTCCCTCTATGAGGAGACGGTCCTATCAGTGACTGACAGCCTTCCCTCTATGAGGAGACGGTCCTATCAGTGACTGACAGCCTTCCCTCTATGAGGAGGCGGTCCTATCAGTGACTTACAGCCTTCCCTCTATGAGGAGACGGTCCTATCAGTGACTGACAGCCTTCCCTCTATGAGGAGGCGGTCCTATCAGTGACTGACAGCCTTCCCTCTATGAGGAGGAGGTCCTATCAGTGACTGACAGCCTTCCCTCTATGAGGAGGAGGTCCTATCAGTGACTGACAGCCTTCCCTCTATGAGGAGGAGGTCCTATCAGTGATTGGCAGCCTTTACTCTATGAGGAGGAGGTCCTATCAGTGACTGACAGCCTTCCCTCTATGAGGAGGAGGTCCTATCAGTGACTGACAGCCTTCCCTCTATGAGGAGGAGGTCCTATCAGTGACTGACAGCCTTCCCTCTATGAGGCGGAGGTCCTATCTGTGACTGACAGCCTTCCCTCTATGAGGAGGAGGTCCTATCAGTGACTGACAGCCTTCCCTCTATGAGGAGGAGGTCCTATCAGTGACTGACAGCTTTCCCTCTATGAGGAGGAGGTCCTATCAGTGACTGACAGCCTTCCCTCTATGACAGGGAGGTCCTATCAGTGACTGACAGCCTTCCCTCTATGACAGGGAGGTCCTATCAGTGACTGACAGCCTTCCCTCTATGAGGAGGAGGTCCGATCAGTGACTGACAGCTTTCCCTCTATGAGGAGGAGGTACTATCAGTGACTGACAGCCTTCCCTCTATGAGGAGGAGGTCCTATCAGTGACTGACAGCCTTCCCTCTATGAGGAGACGGTCCTATCAGTGACTGACAGCCTTCCCTCTATGAGGAGGAGGTCCTATCAGTGACTGACAGCCTTCCCTCTATGAGGAGGCGGTCCTATCAGTGACTGACAGCCTTCCCTCTATGAGGAGGAGGTCCTATCAGTGACTGACAGCCTTCCCTCTATGAGGAAGAGGTCCTATCAGTGACTGACAGCCTTCCCTCTATGAGGAGGTGGTCCTATCAGTGACTTACAGCCTTCCCTCTATGAGGAGACGGTCCTATCAGTGACTGACAGCCTTCCCTCTATGAGGAGGCGGTCCTATCAGTGACTGACAGCCTTCCCTCTATGAGGAGGCGGTCCTATCAGTAACTGACAGCCTTCCCTCTATGAGGAGACGGTCCTATCAGTGACTGACAGCCTTCCCTCTATGAGGAGGCGGTCCTATCAGTGACTGACAGCCTTCCCTCTATGAGGAGGAGGTCCTATCAGTGACTGACAGCCTTCCCTCTATGAGGAGGCGGTCCTATCAGTGACTGACAGCCTTCCCTCTATGAGGAGGCGGTCCTATCAGTGATTGACAGCCTTCCCTCTATAAGGAGGAGGTCCTATCATTGACTGACAGCCTTCCCTCTATAAGGAGGAGGTCCTATCATTGACTGACAGCCTTCCCTCTATGAGGAGGTCCTATCAGTGACTGACAGCCTTCCCTCTATGACAGGGAGGTCCTATCAGTGACTGACAGCCTTCCCTCTATGAGGAGGCGGTCCTATCAGTGACTGACAGCCTTCCCTCTATGAGGAGGAGGTCCTATCAGTGACTGACAGCCTTCCCTCTATGAGTAGGAGGTCCTATCAGTGACTGACAGCCTTCCCTCTATGAGGAGGCGGTCCTATCAGGGACTGATAGCCTTCCCTCTATGAGGAGGAGGTCCTATCAGTGACTGACAGCCTTCCTTCTATGAGGAGGATGTCCTATCAGTGACTGACAGCCTTCCCTCTATGAGCAGGAGGTCCTATCAGTGACTGACAGCCTTCCCTCTATGACAGGGAGGTCCTATCAGTGACTGACAGCCTTCCTTCTATGAGGAGGATGTCCTATCAGTGACTGACAGCCTTCCTTCTATGAGGAGGATGTCCTATCAGTGACTGACAGCCTTCCCTCTATGAGCAGGAGGTCCTATCAGTGACTGACAGCCTTCCCTCTATGACAGGGAGGTCCTATCAGTGACTGACAGCCTTCCCTCTATGAGGAGGAGGTCCTATCAGTGACTGACAGCTTTCCCTCTATGAGGAGGAGGTCCTATCAGTGACTGACAGCCTTCCCTCTATGACAGGGAGGTCCTATCAGTGACTGACAGCCTTCCCTCTATGACAGGGAGGTCCTATCAGTGACTGACAGCCTTCCCTCTATGAGGAGGAGGTCCGATCAGTGACTGACAGCTTTCCCTCTATGAGGAGGAGGTACTATCAGTGACTGACAGCCTTCCCTCTATGACAGGGAGGTCCTATCAGTGACTGACAGCCTTCCCTC
This sequence comes from Bufo bufo, assembly GCF_905171765.1. Lineage (NCBI taxonomy): Eukaryota > Metazoa > Chordata > Amphibia > Anura > Bufonidae > Bufo > Bufo bufo. The sequence continues at coordinate 8,481,753 of NC_053397.1, read as the reverse complement.
TATGACAGGGAGGTCCTATCAGTGACTGACAGCCTTCCCTCTATGAGGAGGAGGTCCTATCAGTGACTGACAGCCTTCCCTCTATGAGGAGACGGTCCTATCAGTGACTGACAGCCTTCCCTCTATGAGGAGGAGGTCCTATCAGTGACTGACAGCCTTCCCTCTATGAGGAGGCGGTCCTATCAGTGACTGACAGCCTTCCCTCTATGAGGAGGAGGTCCTATCAGTGACTGACAGCCTTCCCTCTATGAAGAAGAGGTCCTATCAGTGACTGACAGCCTTCCCTCTATGAGGAGGTGGTCCTATCAGTGACTTACAGCCTTCCCTCTATGAGGAGACGGTCCTATCAGTGACTGACAGCCTTCCCTCTATGAGGAGGCGGTCCTATCAGTGACTGACAGCCTTCCCTCTATGAGGAGGCGGTCCTATCAGTAACTGACAGCCTTCCCTCTATGAGGAGACGGTCCTATCAGTGACTGACAGCCTTCCCTCTATGAGGAGGTGGTCCTATCAGTGACTGACAGCCTTCCCTCTATGAGGAGGAGGTCCTATCAGTGACTGACAGCCTTCCCTCTATGAGGAGGCGGTCCTATCAGTGACTGACAGCCTTCCCTCTATGAGGAGGCGGTCCTATCAGTGATTGACAGCCTTCCCTCTATAAGGAGGAGGTCCTATCATTGACTGACAGCCTTCCCTCTATAAGGAGGAGGTCCTATCATTGACTGACAGCCTTCCCTCTATGAGGAGGTCCTATCAGTGACTGACAGCCTTCCCTCTATGACAGGGAGGTCCTATCAGTGACTGACAGCCTTCCCTCTATGAGGAGGCGGTCCTATCAGTGACTGACAGCCTTCCCTCTATGAGGAGGAGGTCCTATCAGTGACTGACAGCCTTCCCTCTATGAGGAGGAGGAGGTCCTATCAGTGACTGACAGCCTTCCCTCTATGAGGAGGAGGTCCTATCAGTGACTGACAGCCTTCCCTCTATGAGGAGGAGGTCCTATCAGTGACTTACAGCCTTCCCTCTATGAGGAGACGGTCCTATCAGTGACTGACAGCCTTCCCTCTATGAGGAGGCGGTCCTATCAGTGACTGACAGCCTTCCCTCTATGAGGAGGCGGTCCTATCAGTAACTGACAGCCTTCCCTCTATGAGGAGACGGTCCTATCAGTGACTGACAGCCTTCCCTCTATGAGGAGGTGGTCCTATCAGTGACTGACAGCCTTCCCTCTATGAGGAGGAGGTCCTATCAGTGACTGACAGCCTTCCCTCTATGAGGAGGCGGTCCTATCAGTGACTGACAGCCTTCCCTCTATGAGGAGGCGGTCCTATCAGTGATTGACAGCCTTCCCTCTATAAGGAGGAGGTCCTATCATTGACTGACAGCCTTCCCTCTATAAGGAGGAGGTCCTATCATTGACTGACAGCCTTCCCTCTATGAGGAGGTCCTATCAGTGACTGACAGCCTTCCCTCTATGACAGGGAGGTCCTATCAGTGACTGACAGCCTTCCCTCTATGAGGAGGCGGTCCTATCAGTGACTGACAGCCTTCCCTCTATGAGGAGGAGGTCCTATCAGTGACTGACAGCCTTCCCTCTATGAGGAGGAGGAGGTCCTATCAGTGACTGACAGCCTTCCCTCTATGAGTAGGAGGTCCTATCAGTGACTGACAGCCTTCCCTCTATGAGGAGGAGGTCCTATCAGGGACTGATAGCCTTCCCTCTATGAGGAGGAGGTCCTATCAGTGACTGACAGCCTTCCTTCTATGAGGAGGATGTCCTATCAGTGACTGACAGCCTTCCCTCTATGAGCAGGAGGTCCTATCAGTGACTGACAGCCTTCCCTCTATGAGGAGGAGGTCCTATCAGTGACTGACAGCCTTCCCTCTATGACAGGGAGGTCCTATCAGTGACTGACAGCCTTCCTTCTATGAGGAGGATGTCCTATCAGTGACTGACAGCCTTCCTTCTATGAGGAGGATGTCCTATCAGTGACTGACAGCCTTCCCTCTATGAGCAGGAGGTCCTATCAGTGACTGACAGCCTTCCCTCTATGACAGGGAGGTCCTATCAGTGACTGACAGCCTTCCCTCTATGAGGAGGAGGTCCTATCAGTGACTGACAGCCTGCCCTCTATGAGCAGGAGGTCCTATCAGTGACTGACAGCCTTCCCTCTATGAGCAGGAGGTCCTATCAGTGACTGACAGCCTTCCCTCTATGACAGGGAGGTCCTATCAGTGACTGACAGCCTTCCCTCTATGAGGAGGAGGTCCTATCAGTGACTGACAGCCTTCCCTCTATGAGGAGGAGGTCCTATCAGTGACTGACAGCCTTCCATGAGGAGGAGGTCCTATCAGTGACTGACAGCCTTCCATGAGGAGGTCCTATCAGTAAATGACAGCCTGCCCTCTATGAGCAGGAGGTCCTATCAGTGACTGACAGCCTTCCCTCTATGAGGAGACGGTCCTATCAGTGACTGACAGCCTTCCCTCTATGAGCAGGAGGTCCTATCAGTGACTGACAGCCTTCCCTCTATGAGGAGGAGGTCCTATCAGTGACTGACAGCCTTCCCTCTATGAGGAGGAGGTCCTATCAGTGACTGACAGCCTTCCCTCTATGAGTAGGAGGTCCTATCATTGACTGACAGCCTTCCCTCTATGAGGAGGCGGTCCTATCAGTGACTGACAGCCTTCCCTCTATGAGGAGGAGGTCCTATCAGTGACTGACAGCCTTCCCTCTATGAGGAGGAGGTCCTATCAGTGACTGACAGCCTTCCATGAGGAGGTCCTATCAGTGACTGACAGCCTTCCATGAGGAGGTCCTATCAGTGACTGACAGCCTGCCCTCTATGAGGAGGAGGTCCTATCAGTGACTGACATAGAGGGAAGGCTATCTGTGCATGTAGAGATAGCTGTCAATCACTGATAGGACCGCCTCCTGGACTAAAAGCCCAGAATTTTAATAAATGAAATATAATTTATTAGGCTTCATTCACATCACCGTTCAGCATTTCCGTTCTTTTGCTCCGTTTAGGAGCAGGAGAACGGAAAGGACGGATTCGGCACATAACTGAGTCGAACGGAGCCCTTAGGACCCCAAAGACTATAATGGACTCTGTTAGGTTTCCGCTCAGAAAATGGTTTTGGAGCGGAAACAAAAGTTGTGTGAGCAGGACTTTTGTCTCCGCTTCAAAATCATCTTCTGAGCGGAAACATAACGGAGCAGGAGAACAGAAAGGCTGAACGGTGGTGATGTGAACAAAGCCTTACACTGAATCTTTTCCCACAAACTATATAGCAATCTGCTCAGCTCCTCCTGCTCTATAACCTGCTGCTGGAAGATTATATTGCATTGTCACAGTGACAGGTTCTTTTAAAGACCATCCTTTACACTGCAAAATTTTTGTCTTTAAGGTTATTAAAAGTCACAAAACGATGTTCATAACTATGTAACCTCATTGTTTTTAATGTACTCATGTCTGTACTCCATTTGAATATTTTTTGTCTTATTTTGTTCTTTTGTTGTCTTGATACTTATATATTTATACGTTTTACTGCCTTAAAATTCTAATAAAAAATCTTTGAAACTAAAAGTCACAAAAACTATGGCAAATGTGTGGAGTTTTACCTTCTGTGCTCTTATTTTATGTTTGTTGTATATAAATGTCCCCAAAGTAGACTGATAGAATTACCTGCACTAATACATTGTAGCAAACTATTTGGACAAGAGAGATTTGTGCTGTTGATGGCTATTTAATTGAGGACTGTAGACTGGAAAAAATATTGTGTAATGCACAGGTGTGAGGAATATTAGGTCTCTGCATGACTTTAGCCTCTGGTTGTAAACTATTCTGCTGCTGCAGTCACTGTGTACATACATTACTTATCCTGTACTGATCCTGAGTTACATCCTGTATTATACTCCAGAGCTGCACTCACTATTCTGCTGCTGCAGTCACTGTGTACATACATTACTTATCCTGTACTGATCCTGAGTTACATCCTGTATTATACTCCAGAGCTGCACTCACTATTCTGCTGCTGCAGTCACTGTGTACATACATTACTTATCCTGTACAGATCCTGAGTTATATCCTGTATTATACTCCAGATCTGCACTCACTATTCTGCTGCTGCAGTCACTGTGTACATACATTACTTATCCTGTACTGATCCTGGGTTACATCCTGTATAATACTTCAGAGCTGCACTCACTATTCTGCTGGTGCAGTCACTGTGCACATACATTACTTATCCTGTACAGATCCTGAGTTACATCCTGTATTATACTTCAGAGCTGCACTCACTATTCTGCTGGTGCAGTCACTGTGTACATACATTACTTATCCTGTACTGATCCTGAGTTACATCCTGTATTATACTCCAGAGCTGCACTCACTATTCTGCTGGTGCAGTCACTGTGTACATACATTACTTATCCTGTACTGATCCTGAGTTACATCCTGTATTATACTCCAGAGCTGCACTCACTATTCTGATGGTGGAGTCACTGTGTACATATATTACTTATCCTGTACTGATCCAGAGTTACATCCTGTATTATGCTCCAGAGCTGCACTCACTATTCTGATGGTGCAGTCACTGTGTACATACATTACATTACTAATCCTGTACTGATTCTGAGTTACATCATGTGTTATACTCCAGAGCTGCACTCGCTATTCTGCTGGTGCAGTCACTATGTACATACATTACTTATCCTGTACTGATCCAGAGTTACATCCTGTATTATACTCCAGAGCTGCACTCACTATTCTGCTGGTGGAGTCACTGTGTACATACATTACTTATCCTGTACTGATCCTGAGTTACATCCTGTATTATGCTCCAGAGCTGCACTCACTATTCTGCTGGTGCAGCCATTGTGTACCGCTCAGTTTCCAGACTCCATCTGTCACATTACGGTGTATGCCGGCATACAAGAAAGAAATCACCAATCACTTTGTGTGACACAGATCCTTAGGAACAGAATTTTAATTAACCGCATGGCAGACATGGTTCTGTACAGATACCTTAAGAAAAAAGTTGCATACTGGATATTTGTAAACAGAATCACAAAAAAAAAAGCAAAATTGTGTCAGAACATGAATCTCCAGAGCGCGAGATCAGAGGTAAAAAAATAAAGTGCCTTTAATTGGTATGTGCTTTATATTTTATCATGTATTCTATAGAATGACCCCAACCTTCCCCACAGGGTTTGCTGTAACCCTGTATTCACAATGTACAACCGTGCTCCTCTGAATTGCACAAGCAGTTCTCGCCCTCTTGCAGCGTTCCTCCGGGTGGACAGGAGACAGACAGAGGTAATCTCTGCTCTGAAGATTCCTCTGATAAGCCGCAGAATCAAAAGTACAAACTACGTGAAACAAAGTCCTATGTCAAGGATGGAATATACAACAGCCTCCTATAAGATATGCCCCAAGTGAGTGGGACGTATTCAGGTGCTACAGGACCCCAGGGTGATGGAGGAGGGGAACTGAAGGAAAGTGGAAAGAGAAACCAACCAAAAAGAATAAAATGGGATAAAAGAGAAAAAAAAAAAATGTATTACATGTCAGCAAATTGTGGGTGGAGGGGCAAGACATTCTGGGTCAATGCAACTGATGGAGTCAAATGCTATACAATCCTCTTCACATACATCGACTGCATGTATGAATCCGCACTGAATATACACACCTGTTACACAGAAGCAAGAGAGACTGCCATTTTGAACCAAATTTCCCAAAAATTGTGCCCGCCTCCATTGTTGTAACAGGTGCATTGTGATAACTGGGATCTTTGCTCATGGACACCTCAGCCGCGGTTCAGTGAAGGCGACCAACCAATTTAATAATTTCTTCCAAATATAAGAACATATTATAAATTACTAAAGAGAAAAAAAGTGCATCACTGTTCAGAAGCTGTTCCTTCTGAATTATTCTACCGCCAGGTTGAAGATATTTTTGAATTCCGACGATGCTGTCTGTAACAATCAGATTTAAGTGCAATTTAAAAATGAAATAAATAAAAGGAAACTTTTTTTTTTCATTTGTGACACTTCGCAAGTGTCACCCATGAACCTTCATCCCCCATCGACCCAGTTGCTCCTCAACCCTTCAAGAGGCTTTGCTCATGATCCTGGTTGTCTTCCAGAGGACAATTCTCATGGTGGCCGTGCCCCAGGGTTTGCTCAGTTCTTGGGAAACACCGATCTTCCAGTGAATCGAGCTCAGAAAACCACAGCTGAGACTCTTGTCTGCAAACTGCAACCTAACCATAGTCAAAAAGGCAACAAAATAACAATTCAGTCCTAATCTCTGTCAGGTATCGTCTTACAATCACCCTGTACCTAGATCTAGATCATAACAGGCGATACAATGATAATCGTGCCGATGGGAGTCAACGCGGCTGCCGCCCGGCACTTCTTATGCTCATAACCCTGAGTTTTCAGTGTTCTTTTAATTGATGATATGAAATGGTATCAATGGGCTTACCAGTCACTCGTCTGATTATGCGTGCACCCTCTCCATGTGGTTTTAAAAAAAGATCTAGGTACAGTCATTTTTGTATAAGTTCTAGGTATCCTATGAAAACGTTCTAGGTATATCATACATTGTAGCCCCTGTAGGAAGCTTTATACACTCTCTGCAATATATATATATTTATATTTATAGATTATTTTTTTCCACTTGGATAATTAAGAACATTCATAACTTAAGGAATTATATAAACATACAGGAGGCTCTGCGCTCCGTCAGCTCTTTGTAGGCAGGTCACTTTTTTTTTTTTTCTTCATAAAACACAAATTGCTCTCCGTATGAGTCACGTGGTCTCTTATTAGTCCAAACTCAACATACAGTGCTGGAAGTAGCTGAGTAATGGCATTGTATGTGGTTCACGTGGCCGGTCCGGACTGCAGATGACCAATGCTTATGACTGAGGTCCTGTCCATCAAAAGCTCTGCTCATTGTCAATGCTATGATTTGTACCCTGGTTTCCCAGACTCTAGAAAGATCAGGATCTTGACAATCTACAGCAAATATTCTCCATCATTCGCCCGAGAAAGCTACCATCTATGCAAAGGCCATAAAATATTGGAATGTCTACTAACTGTCCATATAGCACCAGAACAAAGTATCCATACAGGATTTCAATCTCTGTGCACTTCAGGAACTCTTCTCATCTATATTGACCATCTATAAAAGAAGAGGATCTACCTTCCACAAGAGATTGGGACTTTTTTCTACATCTAGTCATTGTACACGACAGAAGAGAACCGACCAGGAACTCTTATCGCCATCCATAAATGAGAGAGTCTGCTCAGAGATAGATGCTCTACCTTCTGTAAGGTTTCGGAAGCTCATCCCCTCTCCAGTCATTTGAATATCTACTAATGTCCATATGAGGACTGACTTACAAGAGAAGAGGCAATCTTCCCACCATTCATAATAAAGACATCTACCTTCTAGAGGGGATCAGTAAGTCTTCAGACCATCCATAACCAAGACATCTCATTACCGTCTGGATACATAGAGTATCCATCTTCTAAATAGGATCCACAACATCTCCACACCATAATCAAGATACCTATCGCAGATCTATGTGTTCCCAATCTATAACCAAAGGTGCTCATCCATCATTAGAACATCTACTTATCTTCTGCATCAAAGGGTCCATCTACTTTCCATATAAGATCAGTAGTTCTAACCATTCATAATCAACATAAGAGAAGGGGACCTGTTCCTTTTTATTAAGAGATTAGGAACTGTTCCTACCATCCATAATCTTAGTAACTATTCATTACCCATAACTAAAGATGATCCACCTTCTATAGGAGACTAGGGACTCTTCCTACCATCCATAATCTTAATATCTACTCATTACCTGTAACGAAAGATGATCCGTCTTCTATAAGAGACCAGGAACTTTTCCAACCATATATAATCTGAATACCTAACCTTTATCCATAACCAGAGCTCATTTACTTTATGTACGAGAGCAGGATCTTTTCCTACTATCCATAATCTTAATATCTACTCATTACCCATAACCAAAGATGATCCACCATAATTAGGAGGTAAGGAACTCTTTCCACCATTCATAATCTGATTATCTACTCATTATTCATAGTCATAGATGATCCACCTTCTATAGGTGGATCATCTTCCAATCATCTATAATGCCATAATCTATTGACTATTGATCTATAACCAAGTAGGATCCACCTTCTCCAGATGTTCAGAAACTACTCTGACTATTCACAATGTCATTATAGTACATAGCAAAACTGGTTCAACCTCCTCTGGAGATCATGAACTCATCCTTAAATATAACCAGTCCTAGAGGACCTCTAACTGCTCAATCTCTATGCCCCAAGATGAGAACATCTGCTCTCCCTCTACAGTCTATGTATCAAGTTATGGAAACCGGGCACTTATCTGAAAAAAATAAAAAACTTCTCCACACTTGTATCCAGGTGACGGAATGGTTACACCAAAGGTTCTCCATTTATGGTCCTAGTTTATTATATATCCAGCTATAAATAACGATTTGTAACCTTTTCCGTGGTAGAAACCATTTTACCGACGTGACCCTCACGATGTTCTGCAGCCCGCCGGATCTTATCCGTGACTGGGCTCAGGACCAGGCATCGCTTTATGGTCATGGGCAGGTCCAGGAGATGTGAAATATAAAGAGCATATAAAATATTCTAGTCCTGGGTCAGGAAGGAAGGAGAGAAGAGAGTTGTATGAGACACCTGCAGCATTGTACAGCAAAAAACGTAGATATCTACATCATGTTAACCTTAAAAAACTCTATAAAACACTAGATATTAAGAATAAAAAATATGCATATACGGCATGTAAACTGCTTTGGTAACATCATATTCCAGATGTCGTCAGTGCATAAAATCCTCCCCGCAGGGAGAGGAGGAAGCTCAAAAGCTGAGGGCAATCTCAGGATATTCCATAAGGAGCCATTGTGTGTGGAGGATATTCCTGGTCCACCGTCCGTGAGTATGATGCCAGTCTCTGGGAGTCTGAGACGCTCGAGGTCATAAGCTGGAGCGCGCAGTGAGGGAGATCATTAAGGTGCTGATGGCGGATAAGGTGCAGGCGTTTGACGTGGAAGCACCTGACCCTTGCGCGTAGGCATCTGGAAAAAAGGAAACTGCATCAGCAGGTGTCCTATGAGAAGAGCTTCGGTCTATGAATCCGATGACAACACTTCCTGCTTCTGCGCCCTGGCAGTTTTTGTTGTGTTTTATGTCGCCTGTGCCATTTTCTGATTTTATGACACTTTGAGGACACATTTAACATTTGTGGTGCAATTGAGTTTTTTTTGGAGCACTTTTTCAGATGTATTCTGCAATGTAATCTTTGAGTTTTTCGTCTGATAAACTTAAAGTTTTACTGTCAGATTTTTTTTTTTTCTGCTAATGTGCAGAGAAAGGGACCAGGAACATTTTTCTAATGTTGTTTATTTAGGGAAAACCTTTATTTATAGGAGAAAACTAGGGCTGAAATGTCCCTGTAAAGCCACGACAAAGGGGTGAAACCAAAATGACACACGAGGCAACATATTTGTCCCACACAGAGGCGGCCGTTATATGGGTAATGGATGCGCCAAAACCAACCTGGACCACATAGACACCTGGTAGCATGTGCCACAATAATACATTTAGGTGCAATAGTCTCGCACCACAATTGCTAAGTATCATCAGGCGTCAAAAACACCTGCGCTGCAGACAAAATACGGCTCATCTAAGAACAGCTGTGCGACAAATAATAAATCAAACCCTAAATGCCTGCACATATCGGGGGAAAAAAAGGGCAGAAAATGATGGAGAAAAGGGCAAGCTTAGTAAATGCCCGCCAATTTGTCTGCAGATTGACTTTGTTTTTGAGTGCCCCAAGCTGGGCAAGTGCTCTGGGTCTCGTTAGTAAACCCTGCTCAATGCTGCCCCCCTAGGCTTGATTGACATCTCCACTGACCTCAGCATTCAAATCTGTCTGCAGCACATATGCGGTAATAAAATCTTGCTAAAGTGCCCAAAACAGGTACAATACTGCGCATGTGCTGCCTGGGAAAAACTGTGCATGTGCGGTACCCACCCTGCTCTGAACGACAATGTCAATGTTTACACCACTGTGCAACGTTACTCACCTCAGCATTGAAATCTGGCTGAGGTGCATGCACAGTAATGAAATCTGGCTGCGGTGCATTCACAGTAATAAAATCTGGCTGTGGTGCATGCACAGTAATAAAATCTGTCTGTGGAGCATGCACAGTAATTAAATCTGGCTGTGGTGCATGCAAAGTAATAAAATCTGGCTGCGGTGCATGCCCAGTACTGAAATCTGGCTGCAGTGCATGCCCAGTAATTATATCTGGCTGCAGTGCATGCCCAGTACTGAAATCTGGCTGCGGTGCATGCCCAGTACTGAAATCTGGCTGCAGTGCATGCCCAGTACTGAAATCTGGCTGCAGTGCATGCCCAGTAATTATATCTGGCTGCAGTGCATGCACAGTACATCTGTTAGGCTGCTGCCCACAGCAGGATGGGTACCAAGCTTGCATCATTTATTTCCAGCCGGATGCATGCATGGTACTCCCCCTGCTGTCGGTGAAAGCCTCAGAGATGTGCACGTGCCGCAGCCAGACTGCAATACTTAGGTCAGTGACTTTGCAGGACGGTGGAGACATCAATCCAAACCAAAGGGGGAAACATTGGGAAGGATCTACTGACAAGACCGGCAGCATTTGCCAGGCTTCAGACTCCTCAGGGCGCTTGTGGCCTCATTCGTATAATTTCTCAGAAATGATATGTGTATCTGCACCCACAAAGGTGCGGTGGAGCATGTGTGCAAAGCCTGTATTACACGGGCCGCAGCGTTCCCTCTCAGCAATCGCCTGCTAGTTAGTGGAGGAGAGGGCTGCTATTACATGCAGCGATCTCCTCCACAGCATAGGGAGGAGTGATCGTTATACCATCGCTCCTCCCCATACTGTCTAGTGATCAGCGAAGGAACAGGAAGTGTTGTCATAGGGATTCCAATATAGGAGCGATGAGAAGCTTTATAGCAACCAGGCAGGATCCATCCATTATTATAGCAAAGGCAAGACAATGAGAAAACAGTGTCCCTATGACTAAACTAGCTGGCTGGGCGCAGAGGGAGGAAGAGTTGTCATGGGGACACAATCAGAGAAGCTTTTCTTGGGAGATTTCTTCATTCTACTACTTAGCATAGAAATTTATTTAATAGAAGTTTTGATCACTCAAGAAAGTAAAACCGACCAAGATGTAAACGGCCGAGGTCCAGTCTCACCAATGGTTCATTACTGTACAATGCCAGTCCTGTTCTATCCAGAGGCTGAAAACTGGTACAATCCTCTGTGAGCTCCAGATACATGTTACCTGCACTGATACAATGTAACAATCTGGACAGGAGGGAGATTTATGCTGCTGATGTGTTTAGATAAAGCCTCATTCACACATCAGTGTTCGGTCAGTGATTTTCATCAGTAATTTTGAGCCAAAACCAGGTGCGGCTCTAAACACAGAACAGGAGTAGCGGTAGATCTTCCCCTTATACCTGATCTCTGTGGAGGCTCCAATCCTGGTTGTGGCTCACAATCACTGATGGAAATCACTGATCAAACACTGATGTGTGAATGAGGCATAACAAAATATTGTCTAGACTAGATACAACTGTAACAAACACGAAAATGTTAAAATTCAATGACAGTAAGTGGAGATCTTTAAAACAATAAGAAACTGAAATACAAAGGGGGAATCAGGGTGATTGAGGTGATGGAACAGGGTTCTGGAGGGATCGGGGGGAATGATATGAGGGATGGGTGGGGACTAGGGTAACTGAAGTGATGGACGAGGGATGAGGGGATTGGGGCAATGGACAAGGGATGGGGGATAGGAGTTACTGAGGTGATGGACGAGGGATGGGGGGGATCGGGGTTACTGAGGTGATGGACGAGGGATGGGGGGATCGGGATTACTGAGGTGATGGACGAGGGATGGGGGGGATCGTGGTTACTGAGGTGATGGACGAGGGATGGGGGATCGGGGTTATTGAGGTGATGGACGAGGGATGGGGGGATCGGGGTTATTGAGGTGATGGACAAGGGATGGGGGGATCGGGGTTACTGAGGTGATGGACGAGGGATGGGGGGATCGGGGTTACTTAGGTGATGGACGAGGGATGGGGGATCGGGGTTACTGAGGTGATGGACGAAGGATGGGGGGATCGGGGTTACTGAGGTGATGGACGAGGGATGGGGGGGATCGGGGTTACTGAGGTGATGGACGAGGGATGGGTGGGATCGGGGTTACTGAGGTGATGGACGAGGGATGGGGGATCGGGGTTACTGAGGGGATGGACGAGGGATGGGGGATCGGGGTTACTGAGGGGATGGACGAGGGATGGGGGTTCGGGGTTACTGAGGTGATGGACGAGGGATGGGGGGATCGGGGTTACTGAGGGGATGGACGAGGGATGGGGGGATCGGGGTTACTGAGGTGATGGACGAGGGATGGGGGGGATCGGGGTTACTGAGGTGATGGACGAGGGATGGGTGGGATAGGGGTTACTGAGGTGATGGACGAGGGATGGGGGATCGGGGTTACTGAGGGGATGGACGAGGGATGGGGGATCGGGGTTACTGAGGTGATTGACGAGGGATGGGGGGATCGGGGTTACTGAGGTGATGGATGAGGGATGGGGGGATCGGGGTTACTGAGGTGATGGACGAGGGATGTGGTGATCGGGGTGATGGAGGCGATCTCTGCCTTTGGGTTTTACTTTGAGTCCTATTCATTATTCTCACCGCCCACTCACTGGATATCCGAGGGATACGGATGGGCTCGCTGCTGCTGCCTTCTCCTCCATCACTGATTGGTCGGATCTCGATGATGTAATCCTCATCATATGGCAACGACAGCTCGACAGATGTCTGGTTGGTCTCGATCAGGGCGGATCCTCCCTGTCTGTTCCACCGGTAGAAAACCTGCAGAGAGATCATCACGTGATGCACAGAACATCCGTAGAACCTCCCCGAGTGCCCAAGAAGATGGTGCCCCACACAACACTCACCCTATACCCCTTAACCTCAGACTCGTTCTCCTGCGCCGTCACATGGTCCCAGTTCAGGATGATCTTGGAGTTTGACGAATTCCACGTGATGTTTCCTGGTGGTTGACTTGGAGCTAATGGGAGAAGACAAGGAGTCAGCACCGGGGGTCATCAACGGCTGCACGCAGGATCAATAACGTGAACCAACTTAAAACACAGTGTAATATAATATATTACTATGAGGTTGTGCACTCACGTGGCTTCCTAGTCGTCACGTTAACCGTAGAACTGGCGGGGCCGGTGCCCGCACTGTTGTAAGCCCGTACATTCAGGTAATACAACATGTGCCCCTGCAGATGGGTCAGTTTGGTGGAGGTTTGGTTCCCCAGAGTCCGCAGTTTCCGGGCACTTTGCTCTTTCTCATTTTGCTTCCAGTAACGAACCTGAGATACAAATTACAACAATGTATCAAATGAGCGTCGGTAACTGAAGAGTAATCCCTGTATAATGAGCAATGATGTGGAACAAGACGAGGCCCCAGACATATCCTCACCTCATAACCCTGTATCCTTCCCTTGCTGAGAGTCCCCGGGACCCCGATCCAGGAGACCTCAATGTCCCACGCAGTGAGACTGCGAGCAAAGACGCCTGCCGGGGCCCGGCCTGGCTCTGTGGTGAACACATGGTTACTTAGCATCAGTATAAGAAGATATTATACAGTATAACCAGATAATCATAGAATGCAATATAGTAGGAGTATAATAATATAACAATATAATACAGTAAAGTATACTGTAATATAACATAATATACTGCACTATCGTGATATCATGAAAGTATGACAATATCATCATACAATATGAGTATAACAATACATTACAGTAAACTATAATAATATAAACATATTGTAATATAGTAATGGAATATACAGTACAGACCAAAAGTTTGGACACACCTTCTCATTCAAAGAGTTTTCTTTATTTTCATGACTATGAAATTGTAGATTCACACTGAAGGCATCAAAACTATGAATTAACACATGTGGAATTATATACATAACAAACAAGTGTGAAACAATGGAAAATATGTCATATTCTAGGTTCTTCAAAGTAGCCACCTTTTGCTTTGATTACTGCTTTGCACACTCTTGGCATTCTCTTGATGAGCTTCAAGAGGTAGTCCCCTGAAATGGTTTTCACTTCACAGATGTGCCCTGTCAGGTTTAATAAGTGGGATTTCTTGCCTTATAAATGGGGTTGGGACCATCAGTTGCGTTGAGGAGAAGTCAGGTGGATACACAGCTGATAGTCCTACTGAATAGACTGTTAGAATAATTTGTATTAAGGCAAGATAAAAGCAGCTAAGTAAAGAAAAACCAGTGGCCATCATTACTTTAAGAAGTGAAGGTCAGTCAGTCAGCCGAAAAATTGGGAAAATTTTGAAAGTAAGGGCTATCTGACCATGAAGGAGAGTGATGGGGTGCTGCGCCAGATGACCTGGCCTCCACAGTCACCGGACCTGAACCCAATCGAGATGGTTTGGGGTGAGCTGGACCGCAGAGTGAAGGCAAAAGGGCCAACAAGTGCTAAGCATCTCTGGGAACTCCTTCAAGACTGTTGGAAGACCATTTCAGGGGACTACCTCTTGAAGCTCATCAAGAGAATGCCAAGAGTGTGCAAAGCAGTAATCAAAGCAAAAGGTGGCTACTTTGAAGAACCTAGAATATAACATATTTTCAGATGTTTCACACTTGTTTGTTATGTATATAATTCCACATGTGTTAATTCATAGTTTTGATGCCTTCATAGTCATGAAAATAAAGAGAACTCTTTGAATGAGAAGGTGTGTCCAAACTTTTGGTCTGTACTGTATAAGAGGTAACAATATAATATGATACAATGTAATGAGATGTAACAAGATAAAATGCTACAATGTCACATGAGTATAATATAACAATGTAATACTATGATGTAATAGAGCAGTACAGTCAGTCACAGACCACAGCTGCGGTCCCGGTCCAGGCTCTCACCTTCCTCCGCGGTGTAGACCACGGTCAGGGGGCTGAAGGGTCCCTCTCCCCTGTTATTGAAGACTCCAACCTTCACCTCATAAGGAGAGAAAGATGGGAGACTCTCATTCCGGTAAATGTAGCGTGAGGAATCCGCCGACGCCACCACCGTCTGCATCCAGCTAATAGTTCCAAAAGGCCGGAACGCCACCACGTAGCCGAACCCTCCGCCATTCTGGAATTCCTCCGGTACGGGCTGGAAAGACACATAATGCATGGGATCAATGTGCGGACAACTCCGGGCCGATCACAGGGAATATATGGGGAAGGAAGATCAGTCCTACTCCCGGGGAATAAACGATGTGGAGGGAGATGGATCTCAGGGAACATATGAGGAGGGATGCAATCCTAGGAAATATATGGAGCGAAGATGATAACCAGGGAATATATGGTGGTCGTGGGGGGGGAGGGTCCATAGGGAAATAATGGGGATGTTTTGTTCATGTGACGCTCCAGCACTTGAAGGAATTGTCCATCCAGATCACACTGCTAACAGTAACCCTCCCCGTGGATGTTGGTATCAGGGACCCATGGTGGCTCCTGAATAGAGGTCACTGCATCTAAACCTCCAGCTGAGCAGACGGCGCCTCTCACCTCCCACGTGATGACCAGTTCACTCTTACTCCCGCCACCACCGCTGACATTTGCCGGCGTCACCTCAGGAACTGCCAGAAAAGAGAGAACAGGGAGAGTGAGAGAGAATACCAGAGAATGAGAGTTATAGTACAGCTCCTTATGTCCTCACTACATGGTATGTTCTGTGTGATAGGCAGGGGTCACACACTTTTGCACACATTGATACCCATCTGCACATCCCTCATTCACAGTCCTGTATTATTTTGCTGATGAGAGTAGATTTCGATGGGGTCCCACACTCAGAGGCCCCTTCTAGCCTCATCCACCCTCGGGGGCCGTTGGCTTCTGTTCACAGCTGCAGTATTTAGTTGCTGCTTCATTCTACCTGCAGGGAAGGAGTGCGTGTGCACTGTGGTTCTAATGGCAGCCGCTCTCAGGGGGTCCGCACCGAGGGTCACCTTGTTCTTAGGGGACCAAGGTTCTTCTAGAATCTAGATCGAAGCTCATTGATAAACATGGCTGCCATCTTGTGGTGAGAAGTGATATTGCAGTTGCTTTCTTCCTGCAATCCCTTCAGGTTCAGCATCAGAAATCCTCCGGGGTCCAGAGCACAATGAACTTTCCTTAGAATTGAGGCCGTTTCTTTATAAATGGCAGGTGTCTAGACTTTTGCATTCATATCCGTTTGCTATTGTGTCAGGAATTGTGCACAGGTTTCATCTCATCCACAATTGTTCAGTGATTTTGGCCACATCTCCTCCATTGTGAAGCTGCATTTAGACAGACATCAAAGACAAGTTCTAGCCTGAGAGAACTTAACCTGCGCCCCTCGGCGGCCAGTAATTGCCAGCATTCCCAGCATGCATCGGCAGTCTCTGACATTATAAAATGTGCACTCGCTACATAGCCATCAATTATATATCCCCAATAATGCCAGTGACCAGTGAAATGCAATATTATAGTGTGGTGTGAAGGGGGGGCTACTCACGAGCTTCTTCTGTTTTCCTCTTGTCGGAGGGGGGGCTGGGCTCTCCAATACCAATCTGATTGATGGCGATAACTCGGAACTCATACTCAACCCATGGACTCAGACCGACCACTGTGGCCGTAAAAGATCGTCCGTCCACAATCTCAGGAACTAGAATAAAGACATACAAAGATCATAGCAATCTATTGCCCCTGTTATCAGCCATTTCAGGGCAGAGGATGACTGTAGGACAGGAGAATACAGTCTATTGCTCCCTGTTATCAGCCATTTCAGGGCACTGGATGACTGTAGGACAGGAGAATACAGTCTATTGCCCCTGTTATCAGCCATTTCAGGGGAGAGGATGACTGTAGGACAGGAGAATACAGTCTATTGCCGCCTGTTATCAGCCATTTCAGGGGAGAGGATGACTGTAAAACAGGAGGATACAGTCTATTGCCCCCTGTTATCAGCCATTTCAGGGCAGAGGATGACTGTAGGACAGGAGGATACAGTCTATTGCCCCCTGTTATCAGCCATTTCAGGGGAGAGGATGATTGTAGGACAGGAGAATACAGTCTATTGCCCCCTGTTATCAGCCATTTCAGGGGAGAGGATGACTGTAGGACAGGAGAATACAGTCTATTGCCCCCTGTTATCAGCCATTTCAGGGGAGAGGATGACTGTAGGACAGGAGAATACAATCTATTGCTCCCAGTTATCAGCCATTTCAGGGGAGAGGATGACTGTAGGACAGGAGAATACAGTCTATTGCCCCCTGTTATCAGCCATTTCAGGGGAGAGGATGACTGTAGGACAGGAGAATACAGTCTATTGCCCCCTGTTATCAGCCATTTCAGGGGAGAGGATGACTGTAGGACAGCAGAATACAGTCTATTGCCCCCTGTTATCAGCCATTTCAGGGGAGAGGATGACTGTAGGACAGGAGAATACAGTCTATTGCCCCCTGTTATCGGCCATTTCAGAGGAGAGGATGACTGTAGGACAGGAGAATACAATCTATTGCCCCCTGTTATCAGCCATTTCAGGGGAGAGGATGACTGTAGGACAGGAGAATACAGTCTATTGCCCCCTGTTATCAGACATTTCAGGGGAGAGGATGACTGTAGGACAGGAGAATACAGTCTATTGCCCCCTGTTATCAGCCATTTCAGGGGAGAGGATGACTGTAGGACAGGAGAATACAGTCTATTGCTCCCTGTTATCAGCCATTTCAGGGCAGAGGATGACTGTAGGACAGGAGAATACAGTCTATTGCCCCCTGTTATCAGCCATTTCAGGGGAGAGGATGACTGTAGGACAGGAGAATACAGTCTATTGCCCCCTGTTATCAGCCATTTCAGGGGGGAGGATGACTGTAGGACAGGAGAATACAGTCTATTGCCCCTGTTATCAGCCATTTCAGGGGAGAGGATGACTGTAGGACAGGAGAATACAGTCTATTGCCGCCTGTTATCAGCCATTTCAGGGGAGAGGATGACTGTAGGACAGGAGGATACAGTCTATTGCCCCCTGTTATCAGCCATTTCAGGGCAGAGGATGACTGTAGGACAGGAGGATACAGTCTATTGCCCCCTGTTATCAGCCATTTCAGGGGAGAGGATGATTGTAGGACAGGAGAATACAGTCTATTGCCCCTGTTATCAGCCATTTCAGGGGAGAGGATGACTGTAGGACAGGAGAATACAGTCTATTGCCCCCTGTTATCAGCCATTTCAGAGGAGAGGATGACTGTAGGACAGGAGAATACAGTCTATTGCCCCCTGTTATCAGCCATTTCAGGGGAGAGGATGATTGTAGGACAGGAGAATACAGTCTATTGCTCCCTGTTATCAGCCATTTCAGGGGAGAGGATGACTGTAGGACAGGAGAATACAGTCTATTGCCCCCTGTTATCAGCCATTTCAGGGGAGAGGATGACTGTAGGACAGGAGAATACAGTCTATTGCCCCCTGTTATCAGCCATTTCAGGGGAGAGGATGATTGTAGGACAGGAGAATACAGTCTATTGCTCCCTGTTATCAGCCATTTCAGGGGAGAGGATGACTGTAGGACAGGAGAATACAGTCTATTGCCCCCTGTTATCAGCCATTTCAGGGGAGAGGATGACTGTAGGACAGGAGAATACAGTCTATTGCCCCCTGTTATCAGCCATTTCAGGGGAGAGGATGACTGTAGGACAGGAGAATACAGTCTATTGCTCCCTGTTATCAGCCATTTCAGGGGAGAGGATGACTGTAGGACAGGAGAATACAGTCTATTGCCCCCTGTTATCAGCCATTTCAGGGGAGAGGATGACTGTAGAACAGGAGAATACAGTCTATTGCCCCCTGTTATCAGCCATTTCAGGGGAGAGGATGACTGTAGGACAGGAGAATACAGTCTATTGCCTCCTGTTATCAGCCATTTCAGGGGAGAGGATGACTGTAGGACAGGAGAATACAGTCTATTGCCCCCTGTTATCAGCCATTTCAGGGGAGAGGATGACTGTAGAACAGGAGAATACAGTCTATTGCCCCCTGTTATCAGCCATTTCAGGGGAGAGGATGACTGTAGGACAGGAGAATACAGTCTATTGCTCCCTGTTATCAGCCATTTCAGGGGAGAGGATGACTGTAGGACAGGAGAATACAGTCTATTGCTCCCTGTTATCAGCCATTTCAGGGCAGAGGATGACTGTAGGACAGGAGAATACAATCTATTGCTCCCTGTTATCAGCCATTTCAGGGGAGAGGATGACTGTAGGACAGGAGAATACAGTCTATTGCTCCCTGTTATCAGCCATTTCAGGGGAGAGGATGACTGTAGGACAGGAGAATACAGTCTATTGCTCCCTGTTATCAGCCATTTCAGGGGAGAGGATGACTGTAGGACAGGAGAATACAGTCTATTGCTCCATGTTATCAGCCATTTCAGAGGAGAGGATGACTGTAGGACAGGAGAATACAGTCTATTACTCCCTGTTATCAGCCATTTCAGGGGAGAGGACGACTGTAGGACAGGAGAATACAGTCTATTGCTCCCTGTTATCAGCCATTTCAGGGGAGAGGATGACTGTAGGACAGGAGAATACAGTCTATTGCCCCCAGTTATCAGCCATTTCAGGGGAGAGGATGACTGTAGTACAGGAGAATACAGTCTATTGCTCCCTGTTATCAGCCATTTCAGGGGAGAGGATGACTGTAGGACAGGAGAATACAGTCTATTGCTTCCTGTTATCAGCCATTTCAGGGTAGAGGATGACTGAAGGACAGGAGAATACAGTCTATTGTCCCCTGTTATCGGCCATTTCAGGGGAGAGGATGACTGTAGGACAGGAGAATACAGTCTATTGCCCCCTGTTATCAGCCATTTCCGGGGAGAGGATGACTGTAGTACAGGAGAATACAGTCTATTACTCCCTGTTATCAGCCATTTCAGGGGAGAGGACGACTGTAGGACAGGAGAATACAGTCTATTGCCCCCTGTTATCAGCCAGTTCAGGAGAGAGGATGACTGTAGGACAGGAGAATACAATCTATTGCCCCCTGTTATCAGCCAGTTCAGGGGAGAGGATGACTGTAGGACAGGAGAATACAGTCTATTGCTTCCTGTTATCAGCCATTTCAGGGTAGAGGATGACTGAAGGACAGGAGAATACAGTCTATTGTCCCCTGTTATCGGCCATTTCAGGGGAGAGGATGACTGTAGGACAGGAGAATACAGTCTATTGCCCCCTGTTATCAGCCATTTCAGTGGAGAGGATGACTGTAGGACAGGAGAATACAGTCTATTGCTCCCTGTTATCAGCCATTTCAGGGGAGAGGATGACTGTAGTACAGGAGAATACAGTCTATTACTCCCTGTTATCAGCCATTTCAGGGGGGAGGATGACTGTAGGACAGGAGAATACAGTCTATTGCCTCCTGTTATCAGCCATTTCAGGGGAGAGGATGACTGTAGGACAGGAGAATACAGTCTATTGCCCCCTGTTATCAGCCATTTCAGGGGAGAGGATGACTGTAGGACAGGAGAATACAGTCTATTGCCCCCTGTTAACAGCCATTTCAGGGGAGAGGGTGACTGTAGGACAGGAGAATACAATCTATTGCTCCCTGTTATCAGCCATTACAGGGGAGAGGATGACTGTAGGACAGGAGAATACAGTCTATTGCCCCCTGTTATCAGCCATTTCAGGGGAGAGGATGACTATAGGACAGGAGAATACAGTCTATTGCCCCCTGTTATCAGCCATTTCAGGGGAGAGGATGATTGTAGGACAGGAGAATACAGTCTATTGCTCCCTGTTATCAGCCATTTCAGGGGAGAGGATGACTGTAGGACAGGAGAATACAGTCTATTGCCCCCTGTTATCAGCCATTTCAGGGGAGAGGATGACTGTAGGACAGGAGAATACAGTCTATTGCCCCCTGTTATCAGCCATTTCAGGGGAGAGGATGACTGTAGGACAGGAGAATACAGTCTATTGCTCCCTGTTATCAGCCATTTCAGGGGAGAGGATGACTGTAGGACAGGAGAATACAGTCTATTGCCCCCTGTTATCAGCCATTTCAGGGGAGAGGATGACTGTAGAACAGGAGAATACAGTCTATTGCCCCCTGTTATCAGCCATTTCAGGGGAGAGGATGACTGTAGGACAGGAGAATACAGTCTATTGCCTCCTGTTATCAGCCATTTCAGGGGAGAGGATGACTGTAGGACAGGAGAATACAGTCTATTGCCCCCTGTTATCAGCCATTTCAGGGGAGAGGATGACTGTAGAACAGGAGAATACAGTCTATTGCCCCCTGTTATCAGCCATTTCAGGGGAGAGGATGACTGTAGGACAGGAGAATACAGTCTATTGCTCCCTGTTATCAGCCATTTCAGGGGAGAGGATGACTGTAGGACAGGAGAATACAGTCTATTGCTCCCTGTTATCAGCCATTTCAGGGCAGAGGATGACTGTAGGACAGGAGAATACAATCTATTGCTCCCTGTTATCAGCCATTTCAGGGGAGAGGATGACTGTAGGACAGGAGAATACAGTCTATTGCTCCCTGTTATCAGCCATTTCAGGGGAGAGGATGACTGTAGGACAGGAGAATACAGTCTATTGCTCCCTGTTATCAGCCATTTCAGGGGAGAGGATGACTGTAGGACAGGAGAATACAGTCTATTGCTCCATGTTATCAGCCATTTCAGAGGAGAGGATGACTGTAGGACAGGAGAATACAGTCTATTACTCCCTGTTATCAGCCATTTCAGGGGAGAGGACGACTGTAGGACAGGAGAATACAGTCTATTGCTCCCTGTTATCAGCCATTTCAGGGGAGAGGATGACTGTAGGACAGGAGAATACAGTCTATTGCTTCCTGTTATCAGCCATTTCAGGGTAGAGGATGACTGAAGGACAGGAGAATACAGTCTATTGTCCCCTGTTATCGGCCATTTCAGGGGAGAGGATGACTGTAGGACAGGAGAATACAGTCTATTGCCCCCTGTTATCAGCCATTTCCGGGGAGAGGATGACTGTAGTACAGGAGAATACAGTCTATTACTCCCTGTTATCAGCCATTTCAGGGGAGAGGACGACTGTAGGACAGGAGAATACAGTCTATTGCCCCCTGTTATCAGCCAGTTCAGGAGAGAGGATGACTGTAGGACAGGAGAATACAATCTATTGCCCCCTGTTATCAGCCAGTTCAGGGGAGAGGATGACTGTAGGACAGGAGAATACAGTCTATTGCTTCCTGTTATCAGCCATTTCAGGGTAGAGGATGACTGAAGGACAGGAGAATACAGTCTATTGTCCCCTGTTATCGGCCATTTCAGGGGAGAGGATGACTGTAGGACAGGAGAATACAGTCTATTGCCCCCTGTTATCAGCCATTTCAGTGGAGAGGATGACTGTAGGACAGGAGAATACAGTCTATTGCTCCCTGTTATCAGCCATTTCAGGGGAGAGGATGACTGTAGTACAGGAGAATACAGTCTATTACTCCCTGTTATCAGCCATTTCAGGGGGGAGGATGACTGTAGGACAGGAGAATACAGTCTATTGCCTCCTGTTATCAGCCATTTCAGGGGAGAGGATGACTGTAGGACAGGAGAATACAGTCTATTGCCCCCTGTTATCAGCCATTTCAGGGGAGAGGATGACTGTAGGACAGGAGAATACAGTCTATTGCCCCCTGTTAACAGCCATTTCAGGGGAGAGGGTGACTGTAGGACAGGAGAATACAATCTATTGCTCCCTGTTATCAGCCATTACAGGGGAGAGGATGACTGTAGGACAGGAGAATACAGTCTATTGCCCCCTGTTATCAGCCATTTCAGGGGAGAGGATGACTATAGGACAGGAGAATACAGTCTATTGCCCCCTGTTATCAGCCATTTCAGGGGAGAGGATGACTGTAGGACAGGAGAATACAGTCTATTGCTCCCTGTTATCAGCCATTTCAGGGGAGAGGATGACTGTAGGACAGGAGAATACAGTCTATTGCTCCCTATTATCAGCCATTTCAGGGCAGAGGATGACTGTAGGACAGGAGAATACAGTCTATTGCTCCCTGTTATCAGCCATTTCAGGGCAGAGGATGACTGTAGGACAGGAGAATACAGTCTATTGCTCCCTGTTATCAGCCATTTCAGAGGAGGGGATGACTGTAGGACAGGAGAATACAGTCTATTGCCCCCTGTTATCAGCCATTTCAGGGGAGAGGATGACTGTAGGACAGGAGAATACAGTCTATTGTCCCCTGTTATCAGCCATTTCAGGGGAGAGGATGACTGTAGGACAGGAGAATACAGTCTATTGCCCCCTGTTATCAGCCATTTCAGGGGAGAGGATGACTGTAGGACAGGAGAATACAGTCTATTGCCCCCTGTTATCAGACATTTCAGGGGAGAGGATGACTGTAGGACAGGAGAATACAGTCTATTGCCCCCTGTTATCAGCCATTTCAGGGGAGAGGATGACTGTAGGACAGGAGAATACAGTCTATTGCCCCCTGTTATCAGACATTTCAGGGGAGAGGATGACTGTAGGACAGGAGAATACAGTCTATTGCCTCCTGTTATCAGCCATTTCAGGGGAGAGGATGACTGTAGGACAGGAGAATACAGTCTATTGCCCCCTGTTATCAGACATTTCAGGGGAGAGGATGACTGTAGGACAGGAGAATACAGTCTATTGCTCCCTGTTATCAGCCATTTCAGGGGAGAGGATGACTGTAGGACAGGAGAATACAGTCTATTGCCCCCTGTTATCAGCCATTTCAGGGAGAGGATGACTGTAGGATAGGAGAATACAATCTATTGCCCCCTGTTATCAGCCATTTCAGGGGAGAGGATGACTGTAGGACAGGAGAATACAGTCTATTACTCCCTGTTATCAGCCATTTCAGGGGAGAGGATGACTGTAGGACAGGAGAATACAGTCTATTGTCCCCTGTTATCAGCCATTTCAGGGGAGAGGATGACTGTAGGACAGGAGAATACAGTCTATTGCCCCCTGTTATCAGCCATTTCAGGGGAGAGGATGACTGTAGGACAGGAGAATACAGTCTATTGCCCCCTGTTATCAGCCATTTCAGGGGAGAGGATGACTGTAGGACAGGAGAATACAGTCTATTGCCCCCTGTTATCAGCCATTTCAGGGGAGAGGATGACTGTAGGACAGGAGAATACAATCTATTGCTCCCTGTTATCAGCCATTTCAGGGCAGAGGATGACTGTAGGACAGGAGAATACAGTCTATTGCCCCCTGTTATCAGCCATTTCAGGGGAGAGGATGACTGTAGGACAGGAGAATACAGTCTATTGCCCCTGTTATCAGCCATTTCAGGGGAGAGGATGACTGTAGGACAGGAGAATACAATCTATTGCCCCCTGTTATCAGCCATTTCAGGGGGGAGGATGACTGTAGGACAGGAGAATACAATCTATTGCTCCCTGTTATCAGCCATTTCAGGAGAGAGGATGACTGTAGGACAGGAGAATACAGTGTATTGCCCCCTGTTATCAACCATTTCAAGGGAGAGGATGACTGTAGGACAGGAGAATACAGTCTATTGCCCCCTGTTATCAGCCATTTCAGGGGAGAGGATGACTGTAGGACAGGAGTATACAGTCTATTGCCCCCTGTTATCGGCCATTTCAGGGGAGAGGATGACTGTAGGACAGGGGAATACAGTCTATTGTCCCCTGTTATCAGCCATTTCAGGGGAGAGGATGACTGTAGGACAGGAGAATACAGTCTATTGCTCCCTGTTATCAACCATTTCAGAGGAGAGGATGACTGTAGGACAGGAGAATACAGTCTATTGTCCCCTGTTATCAGCCATTTAAGGGGAGAGGATGACTGTAGGACAGGGGAATACAGTCTATTGCCCCCTGTTATCAGCCATTTCAGGGGAGAGGATGACTGTAGGACAGGAGAATACAGTCTATTGCTCCCTGTTATCAGCCATTTCAGGGGAGAGGATGACTGTAGGACAGGAGAATACAGTCTATTGCCCCCTGTTATCACCCATTTCAGGGGAGAGGATGACTGTAGGACAGGAGAATACAATCTATTGCTCCCTGTTATCAGCCATTTCAGGGGAGAGGATGACTGTAATACAGGAGAATACAGTCTATTGCCCCCTGTTATCAGCCATTTCAGGGGAGAGGATGACTGTAGGAC
The DNA here is from genome assembly GCF_905171765.1 of Bufo bufo. Lineage (NCBI taxonomy): Eukaryota > Metazoa > Chordata > Amphibia > Anura > Bufonidae > Bufo > Bufo bufo. The sequence continues at coordinate 8,456,365 of NC_053397.1, read as the reverse complement.
AGGAGAATACAGTCTATTGCCCCTGTTATCAGCCATTTCAGGGGAGAGGATGACTGTAGGACAGGAGAATACAGTCTATTGCCCCCTGTTATCAGCCATTTCAGGGGAGAGGATGACTGTAGGACAGGAGAATACAGTCTATTGCCCCCTGTTATCAGCCATTTCAGGAGAGAGGATGACTGTAGGATAGGAGAATACAGTCTATTGCCCCCTGTTATCAGCCATTTCAGGGGAGAGGATGACTGTAGGACAGGAGAATACAGTTTATTGCTCCCTGTTATCAGCCATTTCAGGGGAGAGGATGACTGTAGGACAGGAGAATACAATCTATTGCCCCTGTTATCAGCCATTTCAGGAGAGAGGATGACTGTAGGATAGGAGAATACAGTCTATTGCCCCCTGTTATCAGCCATTTCAGGGTAGAGGATGACTGTAGGACAGGAGAATACAGTCTATTGCCCCCTGTTATCAGCCATTTCAGGGGAGAGGATGACTGTAGGATAGGAGAATACAGTCTATTGCCCCCTGTTATCAGCCATTTCAGGGGAGAGGATGACTGTAGGATAGGAGAATACAGTCTATTGCCCCTGTTATCAGCCATTTCAGGGGAGAGGATGACTGTAGGATAGGAGAATACAGTCTATTGCCTCCTGTTATCAGCCATTTCAGGGGAGAGGATGACTGTAGGACAGGAGAATACAATCTATTGCCCCTGTTATCAGCCATTTCAGGAGAGAGGATGACTGTAGGATAGGAGAATACAGTCTATTGCCCTCTGTTATCAGCCATTTCAGGGGAGATGATGACTGTAGGACAGGAGAATACAGTCTATTGCCCTCTGTTATCAGCCATTTCAGGGGAGATGATGACTGTAGGACAGGAGAATACAGTCTATTGCCCCCTGTTATCAGCCATTTCAGGGGAGAGGATGACTGTAGGACAGGAGAATACAGTTTATTGCTCCCTGTTATCAGCCATTTCAGGGGAGAGGATGACTGTAGGACAGGAGAATACAATCTATTGCCCCTGTTATCAGCCATTTCAGGAGAGAGGATGACTGTAGGATAGGAGAATACAGTCTATTGCCCCCTGTTATCAGCCATTTCAGGGTAGAGGATGACTGTAGGACAGGAGAATACAGTCTATTGCCCCCTGTTATCAGTCATTTCAGGGGAGAGGATGACTGTAGGATAGGAGAATACAGTCTATTGCCCCCTGTTATCAGCCATTTCAGGGGAGAGGATGACTGTAGGATAGGAGAATACAGTCTATTGCCCCTGTTATCAGCCATTTCAGGGGAGAGGATGACTGTAGGATAGGAGAATACAGTCTATTGCCTCCTGTTATCAGCCATTTCAGGGGAGAGGATGACTGTAGGACAGGAGAATACAATCTATTGTCCCCTGTTATCAGCCATTTCAGGGGAGAGGATGACTGTAGGACAGGAGAATACAGTCTATTGCCCCTGTTATCAGCCATTTCAGGGGAGAGGATGACTGTAGGATAGGAGAATACAGTCTATTGCCCCCTGTTATCAGCCATTTCAGGGGAGAGGATGACTGTAGGACAGGAGAATACAATCTATTGCCCCTGTTATCAGCCATTTCAGGAGAGAGGATGACTGTAGGATAGGAGAATACAGTCTATTGCCCCCTGTTATCAGCCATTTCAGGGGAGAGGATGACTGTAGGATAGGAGAATACAGTCTATTGCCTCCTGTTATCAGCCATTTCAGGGGAGAGGATGACTGTAGGACAGGAGAATACAGTCTATTGCCCCCTGTTATCAGGCATTTCAGGGGAGAGGATGACTGTAGGACAGGAGAATACAGTCTATTACCCCCTGTTATCAGCCATTTCAGGCCGGGAAGAGGATGATTGTAGGACAGGAGAATACAGTCTATTGCTCCTTGTTATCAGACATTTCAGGGGAGAGGATGACTGTAGGACAGGAGAATACAGTCTATTGCTCCCTGTTATCAGCCATTTCAGGGCAGAGGATGACTGTAGGATAGGAGAATACAGTCTATTGCCTCCTGTTATCAGCCATTTCAGGGGAGAGGATGACTGTAGGACAGGAGAATACAGTCTATTGCCCCCTGTTATCAGCCATTTCAGGGGAGAGGATGACTGTAGGACAGGAGAATACAGTCTATTGCCCCCTGTTATCAGCCATTTCAGGGGAGAGGATGACTGTAGGACAGGAGAATACAGTCTATTGCTCCCTGTTATCAGCCATTTCAGGGGAGAGGATGACTGTAGGACAGGAGAATACAGTCTATTGCCCCCTGTTATCAGCCATTTCAGGGGAGAGGATGACTGTAGGACAGGAGAATACAGTCTATTGCCCCCTGTTATCAGCCATTTCAGGGGAGAGGATGACTGTAGGACAGGAGAATACAGTCTATTGCTCCCTGTTATCAGCCATTTCAGGGGAGGGGATGACTGTAGGACAGGAGAATACAGTCTATTGCTCCCTGTTATCAGCCATTTCAGGGGAGGAGAGGATGACTGTAGGACAGGAGAATACAGTCTATTACCCCCTGTTATCAGCCATTTCAGGCCGGGAAGAGGATGATTGTAGGACAGGAGAATACAGTCTATTGCTCCCTGTTATCAGACATTTCAGGGGAGAGGATGACTGTAGGACAGGAGAATACAGTCTATTGCTCCCTGTTATCAGCCATTTCAGGGCAGAGGATGACTGTAGGATAGGAGAATACAGTCTATTGCCTCCTGTTATCAGCCATTTCAGGGGAGAGGATGACTGTAGGACAGGAGAATACAGTCTATTGCCCCCTGTTATCAGCCATTTCAGGGGTAAGGATGACTGTAGGACAGGAGAATACAGTCTATTACCCCCTGTTATCAGCCATTTCAGGCCGGGAAGAGGATGATTGTGGCATCCTTCAAGATGCTGAGTGTCAGAAATAGTAGAAATGCCCCTGCCCCCCATAACTACATATCTCCAGTGCTGAGACATTTCCATTGTATTTGTGTGACTGCCAGCCGCTCCTCTTATAACGCCCCAGCACTTTTTATAAACCCCAGCATTTATGGTCAGTTGCCCTTTAAGGACAGTAGATACACATCAGGGGCATCACAGATGCTAGGATCTGCCCTCACCTGTGCTGACCGCTTGCCAGCCCACTGAGAATGGGGTCCGCGCCTGTACCACATACATGGTGATGGGGCTGTGATTGTCAACTCCTGGCATCCAGGATAACTGAGCAGTGGTGTCTGTGATTTCCTCCACTGTGAGGGCGTCTGGTGCTCCTGGGGGTCCTGCAGAGTACACCGGTCAGATTATTAACCTATGCTGATGGGTAATTTTCTAGTAGGACCATTCTGCACATATAGACATATACGAGTAATAGAAAATGCCACTGAGGAGTAATTTGGGATATTGAAATGGAGGGTCACAAATTTTGGCCTCTATCAAACAAAAACAGATTCCTGAAGTCTAGAAATGTCTGTAGAGTCCTCCTGTGTCCTCCAGACACCGGCAGTGACAAGTTGCCTGACGAACACCCCCATCACAGTCCCTCTAATAACTGATAGCAGGATGAACACTATTAGGAGGGGTGGGGTGCTGTATAGGAGACCCTAAATATGATTATACTGGGAGGAGGGGGAACGATGTCACAGAAAAATACAATCAAAGTTAAGCTTTTAGTTTCTGGTGGAGCTCCTCTTTAAAGCATTAGTCACATAAACTTGCAGCAGTTGTACCTCTGACGATGAGATCAGCTCCTGCGGACAGTTTATCTACACTCGTGTGGACCAGACAGATGTATTTCCCAGCATGCTTCAGTTGGATGCTCCTTATCATTAAGTCACCAGCAGAGTCTTGCTGCAGAAAGATACAAAATAACATAGGATACAAAGTAATATAAAATACAAAGTATCATACAAAATAACTAAAGATACAAAGCAACATAAGAAGGGAAGGTACATGTATAGAATTGACATCCAAGGTCATAACCTCCAAGAGATATGAGATATCGCAGTCACACAAAGAACACAATAGACGGGCGCAGTCTCCAGTTATGAACAATTCTGGGTGGAGTTGTACTTACTCCTCCAACTCGTTCAAAATGTTCTCCATCTTTCTGAAAGTCAATCAGTTGTCCATTGAAGACCCAGGAGAAAGAAATGTCCAGTGAATGGTCATGAGAGACCTGACAAGGAAGCACAATGCTCTCTCCTACTGTAACATCCATGCTGGAAGGAGGCACCAAAACCTGTGTGGGATCTGAGGGGCAGACAGACAATGAGGTCAGGGAGGGATGTACAGTACAGACCAAAAGTTTGGACACACCTTCTCATTCAAAGAGTTTTCTTTATTTTCATGACTATGAAAATTGTAGATTCACACTGAAGGCATCAAAACTGTGAATTAACACATGTGGAATTATATACATAACAAACAAGTGTGAAACAATGGAAAATATGTCATATTCTAGGTTCTTTAAAGTAGCCACCTTTTGCTTTGATTACTGCTTTGCACACTCTTGGCATTCTCTTGATGAGCTTCAAGAGGCAGTCCCCTGAAATGGTTTTCACTTCACAGGTGTGCCCTGTCAGGTTTAATAAGTGGGATTTCTTGCCTTATAAATGGGGTTGGGACCATCAGTGGCGTTGAGGAGAAGTCAGGTGGATACACAGCTGATAGTCCTACTGAATAGACTGTTAGAATTTGTATTATGGCAAGAAAAAAGCAGCTAAGTAAAGAAAAACGAGTGGCCATCATTACTTTAAAAAATGAAGGTCAGTCAGTCAGCCGAAAAATTGGGAAAACTTTGAAAGTAAGGGCTATTTGACCATGAAGGAGAGTGATGGGGTGCTGCGCCAGATGACCTGGCCTCCACAGTCACCGGACCTGAACCCAATCGAGATGGTTTGGGGTGAGCTGGACCGCAGAGTGAAGGCAAAAGGGCCAACAAGTGCTAAGCATCTCTGGGAACTCCTTCAAGACTGTTGGAAGACCATTTCAGGGGACTACCTCTTGAAGCTCATCAAGAGAATGCCAAGAGTGTGCAAAGCAGTAATCAAAGCAAAAGGTGGCTACTTTGAAGAACCTAGAATATGACATATTTTCAGTTGTTTCACACTTGTTTGTTATGTATATAATTCCACGTGTTAATTCATAGTTTTGATGCCTTCATAGTCATGAAAATAAAGAAAACTCTTTGAATGAGAAGGTGTGTCCAAACTTTTGGTCTGTACTGTACATCTGCAATGAGGATTGTGGTTGAATTTATATTGAAAAGCAGTATCTCTTGTGTTGGAGGACCCAGTGAGTCTATGTATTACATGGACAGGCTACCGACTTCAATACAACCTGTGTAATACCTAATTGCCCCTGTGGTGGCGCTGCAGGAATACTGCTGCTTGACTCTACTGCAGATAACAGCTGATCAATGAGGATCCTAGCAGGACTCCCTGTGATCAGTTTATCACAGTGGGAAGGGTGGCATTGGCCATAGACCTTACACTAAATTTACCTGGTGGACCAATACCCATAGGGCCACCTGAGCCCTCCTCACTGACACTGGCTGGGTATGTACTACTGGGAGAACTAGAAGGGTCACTACTAGAGAAAGTCCAGGCAGCATGCTGAAGGTAGGCAGCTATTGATGGCCACCATAGGGAGGTATTCCGTGCTGCACTGTGGTATTGGGTTCTGTTGCATGTTATTCTGTTCTACTATATAGTACCACTGACCCTGCCAACATTTATTTGTGTTGCCCCACCTTCTGTAAATTTGGACCCACCTACAACATTGGGGCCACTTTTAGTTGTTTTTTCCAGGGCCACTTTAAGTTCCCAGTCCGCGACTGATGGTAGGACTACAATACTGATAACTTATTTAAGATAGAAACCATTTCTACTTCTCACAGATTTTAAAAGAAAATGAAGGCAAAAAATATGAAAAAAAGTGACTCTTACTTACCCTTCACCACCAGAGTCCCCGGGCTGCTGGCAGTCCCAAAGTGATTGGTGGCTGTACAAGTATAACTCCCAGCATCTGCTTTGGTGAGGTTAGAAATCTTCAAGCTGCCATCATCCAAAATTGCAATTCTATAAAAACAGACAAATGGATCACCGACCTTAAAGTGAATGTCTGCATCACATCGCTTTTAAATCCCAAATTATATCCATACAGGGTGGAGTCTCATTTTTCTGATACAAAACTCCAAATCACCAGCAAAGAACAAAACACCAATAGATGGAGCTTAGATTATAAAGCCTCCAGTAGGGGGAGCTCACCACACACAGACCATACAGCCACCAGTAAGGGGAGCTCACTACATATAGATTATACATTCACCACTAGAGGGAGCCCACTACATACAGATTATACAGCCACCACTAGAGGGAGCTCACTACATACAGATTATACAGCCACCACTAGAGGGAGCTCCCTACATACAGATTATACAGTCATCACTAGAGGGAGCTCACAACATGCAGATTATACAGCCACCACTAGAGGGAGCTCACTACATGCAGATTATACAGCCACCACTAGAGGGAGATAACTACATACAGTATATACAGCCACCACTAGAGGGAGCTCACTGTATACACATTATACAGTCACCACTAGAGGGAGCTCACTACTACATACAGATTATACAGCCACCACTAGAGGGAGCTCACTACATACAGATTATACAGCCACCACTAGGGGGAGCTCATTACATACAGATTATACAGCCACCAGTAAGGGGAGCTCACTACATATAGATTATACATTCACCACTAGAGGGAGCCCACTACATACAGATTATACAGCCACCACTAGAGGGAGCTCACTACATACAGATTATACAGCCACCACTAGAGGGAGCTCCCTACATACAGATTATACAGTCATCACTAGAGGGAGCTCACAACATGCAGATTATACAGCCACCACTAGAGGGAGCTCACTACATGCAGATTATACAGCCACCACTAGAGGGAGATAACTACATACAGTATATACAGCCACCACTAGAGGGAGCTCACTGTATACACATTATACAGTCACCACTAGAGGGAGCTCACTACTACATACAGATTATACAGCCACCACTAGAGGGAGCTCACTACATACAGATTATACAGCCACCACTAGAGGGAGCTCACTACATACAGTTCATACAGCCACCACTAGAGGGAGCTCAGTACATACAGATTATACAGTCACCACAAGAAGGAGTTCACTACATACAGATTATACAGCCATCACTAGAGGGAACCCACTACATACAGATTATACAGCCACCACTAGAGGGAGATAACTACATACATACTAGCCACTACTAGAGGGAGCTCACTGCATACACATTATACAGTCACCACTAGAGGAAGCTCACTACATACAGATTATACAGCCAGTACTAGAGGGAGCTCACTACATACAGATTATACAGCCACCACTAGAGGGAGCTCACTGCATACAGATTATACAGCCACCACTAGAGGGGGCTCAATACATACAGATTATACAGTCACCACAAGAAGGAGCTCACTACATACAGATTATACAGTCACCACTAGAGAGAGCTCACCACATACAGATTATACAGCCAGCACTAGAGGGGGCTCACTACATACAGATTATACAGTCACCAAAAGAAGGAGCTCACTACATACAGATTGTACAACCACCACTAGAGGGAGCTTACTACATACAGATTATATAGCCACCACTAGAGGGAGCTCACTACATACACATTATACAGTCACCACTAGAGGGAGCTCACAACATACAAATTATACAGCCACCACCAGAGGGAGCTCACTACATACAGATTATACAGTCACCACTAGAGGGAGCTCACTACATAAAGATTATACAGCCACCACTAGGGGGATCTCACTATGTACAGATTATACAGCCACCACTAGAGGGAGCTCACCACATACAGATTATACCATCACCACTAGAGGGAGCTCACCACATACAGATTATACAGCCACTAGTAGAGGGAGCTCCATATACAGATTATACAGCCACCACTAGAGGGAGCTCCATATACAGAATATACAGCCAGCACTAGAGGGAGCTCCATATACAGATTATACAGCCATTACTAGAGGGAGCTCACCACATACAGATTATACCGTCACCACTAGAGGGAGCTCACTACATACAGTTTATATAGCCACCACTAGAAGGAGCTCTCTACATACAGATTATACAGCCACCACTAGAGGGAGCTCACTACATACAGTTCATACAGCCCCCACTAGAGAGAGCTCAGTACATACAGGTTATACAGTCACCACAAGAGGGAGTTCACTACATACAGATTGTACAACCACCACTAGAGGGAGCTCACTACATACAGATTACAGGGAGTGCAGAATTATTAGGCAAGTTGTATTTTTGAGGATTAATTTTATTATTGAACAACAACCATGTTCTCAATGAACCCAAAAAAACTCATTAATATCAAAGCTGAATATTTTTGGAAGTAGTTTTTAGTTTGTTTTTAGTTTTAGCTTTTTTAGGGGGATATCTGTGTGTGCAGGTGACTATTACTGTACATAATTATTAGACGACTTAACAAAAAACATATATATACCCATTTCAATTCTTTATTTTTACCAGTGAAACCAATATAACATCTCAACATTCACAAATATCCATTTCTGACATTCAAAAACAAAACAAAAACAAATCAGTGACCAATATAGCCACCTTTCTTTGCAAGGACACTCAAAAGCCTGCCATCCATGGATTCTGTCAGTGTTTTGATCTGTTCACCATCAACATTGCGTGCAGCAGCAACCACAGCCTCCCAAACACTGTTCAGAGAGGTGTACTGTTTTCCCTCCTTGTAAATCTCACATTTGATGATGGACCACAGGTTCTCAATGGGGTTTAGATCAGGTGAACAAGGAGGCCATGTCATTAGATTTTCTTCTTTTATACCCTTTCTTGCCAGCCACGCTGTGGAGTACTTGGACGCGTGTGATGGAGCATTGTCCTGCATGAAAATCATGTTTTTCTTGAAGGATGCAGACTTCTTCCTGTACCACTGCTTGAAGAAGGTGTCTTCCAGAAACTGGCAGTAGGACTGGGAGTTGAGCTTGACTCCATCCTCAACCCGAAAAGGCCCCACAAGCTCATCTTTGATGATACCAGCCCAAACCAGTACTCCACCTCCACCTTGCTGGCGTCTGAGTCGGACTGGAGCTCTCTGCCCTTTACCAATCCAGCCACGGGCCCATCCATCTGGCCCATCAAGACTCACTCTCATTTCATCAGTCCATAAAACCTTAGAAAAATCAGTCTTGAGATATTTCTTGGCCCAGTCTTGACGTTTCAGCTTGTGTGTCTTGTTCAGTGGTGGTCGTCTTTCAGCCTTTCTTACCTTGGCCATGTCTCTGAGTATTGCACACCTTGTGCTTTTGGGCACTCCAGTGATGTTGCAGCTCTGAAATATGGCCAAACTGGTGGCATCTTGGCAGCTGCACGCTTCACTTTTCTCAGTTCATGGGCAGTTATTTTGCGCCTTGGTTTTTCCACACGCATCTTGCGACCCTGTTGACTATTTTGAATGAAACGCTTGATTGTTCGATGATCACGCTTCAGAAGCTTTGCAATTTTAAGAGTGCTGCATCCCTCTGCAAGATATCTCACTATTTTTGACTTTTCTGAGCCTGTCAAGTCCTTCTTTTGACCCATTTTGCCAAAGGAAAGGAAGTTGCCTAATAATTATGCACACCTAATATAGGGTGTTGATGTCATTAGACCACACCCCTTCTCATTACAGAGATGCACATCACCTAATATGCTTAATTGGTAGTAGGCTTTCGAGCCTATACAGCTTGGAGTAAGACAACATGCATAAAGAGAATGATGTGGTCAAAATACTCATTTGCCTAATAATTCTGCACGCAGTGTATATAGCCACCACTAGAGGGAGCTCACTACATACAGATTATACAGTCACCACTAGAGGGAGCTCACATCATACAAATTATACAGCCACCACTAGAGGGAGCTCACTACATACCGATTATACAGTCACCACTAGAGGGAGCTCACTACATAAAGATTATTCAGCCACCACTAGGGGGATCTCACTATGTACAGATTATACAGCCACCACTAGAGGGAGCTCACCACATACAGATTATACAGCCACTAGTAGAGGGAGCTCCATATACAGATTATACAGCCAGCACTAGAGGGAGCTCCATATACAGATTATACAGCCACTACTAGAGGGAGCTCAACACATACAGATTATACGATCACCACTAGAGGGAGCTCACTACATACAGATTATACAACCACCACTAGAGGGAGCTCACTACATACAGATTATATAGCCACCACTATAGGGAGCTTACTACATACAGATTATAGTCACCACTAGAGGGAGCTCATTACATATAGATTATATAGCCACCACTAGAGGGAGCTCATTACATACAGATTATACAGCCACCACCAGAAGGAGCTCACTACATACAGATTATACAGCCACCACTAGAAGGAGCTCACTACATACAGATTATGCAGCCACCACTAGAGGGAGCTCACTACATACAGATTATACAGTCACCACTAGGGGGAGCTCACTACATACAGATTATACAGTCACCACTAGAGGGAGCTCACTACATAGAGATTATACACCCACCACTAGAGGGAGCTCACTACATACAGATTATACAGCCACCACTAGGGGGAGCTCACTACATACAGATTATACAGTCACCACTAGAGGGAGCTCACTACATACAGATTATACAGCCACCACTAGAGGGAGCTCACTGCATACAGATTATACAGTCATCACTAGAGGGAGCTCACTACATACAGATTATACAGCCACCACTAGAGGGAGCTCACTACATACAGATTATACCGTCATCACTAGGGGGAACTCACTAAAGACATGTGCAGTTGAGTCCAATGACAGATTTATACATTTCTGGTGAGCTCCCTCTAGTTGAGGCTGCCGGCAGATATAGTAATGTTATGACTATGCAGGGGATTTGGAGCTCTGTGTCATCAGAAAAACAGTGCTCTGACCTTCTGTAGAGACACATTATCATAGCAATCAGCAGACAATTCTCTTTACGATTTAGTACTCATGTAGCAGAGCCCATTGAGTGCTGTGAGTTAGGTCCAGGCCATCTCCCATAAGTTTTTTGTTATCTGTGCAGACGACCTATAAAGATCTAGTCATTCATCTGGTTGATGAGAACTGCAGACGGCGTTGGATTCGTTTGCCGAGAAGCTTCAGGAAACGAGTTTTTAAACTAAAAATCTCTGAGAGCTTCTAATGAGACTGAAATAGCTTCGCTCAATTGACAGCCATTAGACGACATTCATCGCCAGCCAAATCCCAGCAGCGGCTGCGCCGACCCAAATCTATGCCGCAGTTGCAGATTGCCTGCAAATAAATGCCATTAAGCCCCTGGCTGGAGTACGCAATTTTTTCCTGAGTATGAAATCCTGTATCAGCCGCAAATAACACGTCCTCGTCAGACCTGACACTGTCGGTACCTTGTTTTACCATCTATTCTTCCCTGTTATCAGCCCTTTCCTAGCTTTCCCACTTATACATTGCCTGTATAAAGTACTCTCCCTCTTAGACTAGATCACAGTAGATTTAATCATTGAGCAGTATGACAGAGCTTAAAGGGGGACTCCAGTTTGTAGTCGTCCCCCCTCCTCCAGCAATAGGCTTATAACAGTTGTCTTGCTGCTTGGATCCCCAGTGATCAGCTCTAACCTGTAAGGCAGGGGTGGGGAACCTCCGGCCCGAGGGCCGTATGCGGCCCACGGTATCATTTCATGTGGCCCCCGGCCCCCTGCCAGAACATAATGTGAAAATGCTTATGACCCCTTCCATTATGGAAGCGGTCATTAGCATACGGGAGGCACAGGAAGGTGAGAACAGCACTGCACTGGCTGTCCTCACCTTCCCTGGTCTTCTTTCAGCCCCACACTGTGTCCTGACACATCCAGCGTCAGGACGCAGTGCACGTAGACGTGCACTATGACCTGACGCTGTGCGGTGTGAGGTGACAATATAGTGCGGCAGGAAGAAGAACAGGGAGGGTAAGTGAATCTGCCAAGAGGCAGCGCCGTACGGAGCTGGAGAGGTAAGTTTATTTGTTTATCTTAAATACAGTATCTGATCTGATGTCTGATTGGGGCTGATCTGAGGCTAAAGGAGGGTGGGGAGGGTCTGATGGGGGTCTGATCTGAGGCTTGGGAGGGTCTGATCTGAGGCTGGGGGTGTCTGATCTGAGGCTGGGGTTTGATAGGGGTCTGATCTGAGACTAGGGGGGCTGATGGGGGCTGATCTGAGGCTGGGGAGGGTCTGATGGGGGCTGATCTGAGGCTAGGGAGGGTATTATGAAGGTCTTATCTGAGGCTGGGGGGTCTTATAGGGGCTGATCTGACCCTGGGGGGTCTGATGGGGGCTGATCTGAGGCTGGGCGTCTGATCCGGGTCTGGTCTGAGGCTGGGGGTCTGATGGGAGTCTGATCTGAAGCTAGGAAGGGTCTGATTGGGGTCTAATCTGAGGCTTAGAGGTCTGATGGGAGTCTGATCTGAGGCTGATGTAGGCCTGGGGGGTCTGATAGGAGGCTGATTTCAGGCTGATGGAGGTGGGGGCAGATATTTTGCTGAGAAAGGGACAAAGGCAGGGACAGTTGCGAAGAAAGAGGCAGGGAGAGTGAAAGCTGGGTGAACCCCTCTCTGGACCCCCTGGGTTTAGCTTCCTGCCATTAATGTCAAATAAGTAACATTCTGAACTTAAAAATTAGACTGCTATGTGTGGTCAATATGGCGCCTGTATTGTATGTAATATACTGTATATATATAGTGCAGGCGCTATTTTGTGCTGCAAAAATACAGCCCTCTAGATTATTTTAATTGAAGTGCAATTTCTGTAACTTATCCCTAAGTCAATTATATGTTTGACCAAATACAGCAGTAAAAAATTTTTATTGAGAATTTTGTATGGCCCCCGAATGATGTTACAAATATCCAAATGGCCCTTGGCAGCAAAATGGTTCCCCACCGCTGCTGTAAGGGAACCTGTGTGTTCATTTTCCCCACAGTGCCCCCACAGGCGAAATGAAGAATTACACCATTCTCAATGGGCTATCTGTGTGGCAATCCTGCAAAAAATGCTCTTTGTAGCCAGTCTTTGTTCTGACATCACCACCAATATTAACTCATAAATCCCCAACAGGGCATCTACAAATGGATTTCCTAAGCCAGACCCCCGATTAAACAAAGAAGAATAAGGAGAGATTCCAGTGCAAAGCAGACAGGGGCCAAATCCCAGCACAGAGACCTCCACTACATACTGAGTTGAGCGGGGTGAATATTTTTTGCAATCCGTGTGTTTGGTAAAAGTCATAAATGTTGATCGTTTTTCTCTGTGTCAGAAAACTTTAACTGAAAATGATGCTACAGAATATAAGAAGTCCAAGGAGGGCGTGAATACTTTTTATAATCACGGTAGTGAAGGGGCCGCTCAATAGGAGGTGTATCCTTGGATTTTTTTATTTTTTTGCGGTGGGGGGGGGGGGGGGGGGTATCTTTAATCACCAGAGCCCACAGACAGAGGAACCCATCTACAGGTGAAGGCAGATAACGTCCTGACCTCCGGTGACCTTGGCTGGTGGGGATGAAATGTTTGGACCTGTTCCAGGACGACCGAGGAGAGGAATATTATGAAGAGCTACAGCTCCAGTGCGGACGTTTGCAGACTTGTTGCAGCAGATGGTCACGCTACCACAGCAGATGGCTCAAAACAAGTTACGAGTGAACATCCAGTTTCTGGAAAATGTAGAGAAAGTTGAGCAATGACCTCCGAGCTGGAAACCAAAGGCAAAATCCATGCGAGAGAAGAAAAGTCCTTGGTAGATAAGCATAAAATGGTAAGGGTCTCCCATGGATGGCCTCCTGTGCACCAAAGCTCCATATCAGCTTCACTGTGGGACATTATGGAAGCCCACCACAGGTAGTGCAGAGCCAAGACACTTCTCATGAAGTTTGAGGTTGGAAACAAAACGTCCGTGAATCTAGGTCCAGTGGCTTTCTGAAAGTCCATTTATCCTGACTGGAGGCCTCTTGGTCCAACACATTCATGGTAACCTTATAGCCGAGTCTGGCATCTGGCAGCCAAGTTTATTTTCATTAAAATCTAATCCATCACCAAGTTCCTGGATGCACCAATATTGTAAAGAGTGCAGACAAATAGTCATTGAGGTACCCGTCACACAGTGTTTCAAACCTCACCTGTTCCTACTGGTCACAGAAACCAAAAAGGGTAAAATGTATCATCCATCATCTGTCAGCTTACTCACCTAGAGTTTGTCCGCACCAAGTCCCTTCCTTTCTTCCAGGTGATGGTGGGTTTTGGGGATGCTCTAGGCTTGCACTCAATGAGGACAAAGCCCCCAACTTTTCCTAAGGTCACTCTTCTAACAAAGGCTGAAGAAAAGTCCGGACCCACCGCTAAAACAAGAAGACATTCCATGATTTTATAACTGACATAGGAGAATATCAGGGGCACAGATATCACAGGGGCAGATGCTGATCTTATGGTGATTATAGGGGTCTTTATCTAAGGATGTTTACCTTCATCGAGGCTTCCCCCTCTCCACTGCAAACCAAAATACTTGGCTTGGGTGGAGTTTTTAGAAATCTTTCCACCCTAGTAATTTTTACCCCCCCCGTGATCAGCGGCCCTGATCTCTTAGGGTCTGCTGAACTTCAGAAGCTCCCACAGGCCTCAGGTATGACCCCATTGCGGTCCCCTCATGTCTAGAGCTTCTGAGTGCAGGGCAGAGGAGACTGGACACAGCATTAAATACACCTTATCCTGGGCAGTTTATCGAGGAGACAATTCCTAGTATCTGTAATGGACACATCCTCACCGATCACCCGAAGCTCGGCGCTGGAGTAGATGGTGCCATGTTTGTTTTCTGCCAAGCATTGATACATTCCTGAGTCTGAGCTGTTCACTGAGGTGATGGTGAGACTCCCGTGCTCAATCTGGAGACGGCCCTGAGGAAGAGAGACGACTGAGTGAAGGAGGCGCAAGAGGAGTGTAGAGGTCACGTGTGATACTGTTGGATATGCTGTGCATCTAAGCCTGTCTTGTGTGATACTGTCTGCTAAACTGTGTATCTAATCCTATCATATGTCATACTGTCTGCTGAGTTTTGTATCTAAGCCTATCATATGTTATAGTGTCTGATGAGCTGTGTATCTAATCTTATTATGTGTGATACTGCCTGCTAATCTGTGTATCTAATCCTATCCTGTGTCATACTGTCTGCTAAGCTGTGTATCTAATCCTATCATATGTCATACTGTCTGCTGAGTTTTGTATCTAAGCCTATCATATGTTATAGTGTCTGATGAGCTGTGTATCTAATCTCATTATGTGTGATACTGTCTGCTAAGCTGTGTATCTAATCCTATCATATGTGATACTGTCTGCTGAGTTTTGTATCTAAGCCTATCATATGTTATAGTGTCTGCTGAGCTGTGTATCTAATCTGGTCATTTGTCATACTGTCTTCTCAGCATCTGCATCTAAGCCTGTCCTGTATAATACAGTATGCTATGACTCTGAATCTAAGCCTGTCATGTTTAATACAGCCTTTTGAGCCTCTGTATCTAAGCCTGTTCTGTTTGATACAGTCTGCTGAGCCTCTGTATCTAAGCCTGTTCTGTTTGATACAGTCTGCTGAGCCTGTCCTGTGTGATAGTGTCTTCAGAGTTGTGTATCTAAGCCTGTCCTGTGTGATACAGCCTACCCTTGGTTGCCCTCCGCACTCACCTTGCTCTGCAGGCGCTGCCCGTTCTTCAGCCAGGTGTATGTCGGTTTGGGTCGCCCGCTGGCTTTACACTCCAGTAGGATGTTCTCCTCGATGGCGATGTGAGCGTCATTGATCTTCTGGATCCAGGTGGGCGGAGCTGCACAGGAAATTCTCAGGATATTTTGTTGCAAATATAAATGTATTTTCAATTTGACCCTTTAATGTATTTTGAAGAATCCCCAGAATCGCCCTCTGCAGCGCGACGTCGGCCATTGCCGATCATTATCCTTGAGTCGTCCTCTACTATTCAGCCATCACATCTGCTTCTGAGAAAGCTGGGTGATGGCCACGATGGCTGAATTACACCGCCATCCCTGGCACATCTGTGCCTCCTCCTAGGGAAGATTTCCAGAAGTCTAGGAAAGTTAGGTGGAAACTCTTTAGGTGGCCATTTTGGTCAGCACCCAACTTTCCCAGGAACAGACAGCACTATAAACCAGCGCACAGAGGAGGACGACCCCAAGACTGGAATATACTGGGGGTCAGTCAGTATATAACGGGCGCCCATATAGTGTCCACAGCCCCAGATCCTGCCCTAATCATACCAAAGTATGTGAGCTGCCCTCGCACCATGTTCTTCCCCCGCGTGTTCTCCGCCACACATTCGTAGGGTCCGGCGTCTTCCTGCTGGAAGCTGGGAATCTCCAATACTCCGCTGGATCGATGGCGCCGCACTTTACGGGATATGGCTTTACCGTCCGCCCTCCTCCAGGTGATTGTTGGGACCGGACTATGGGGGGGAAAATACAAAGAGGAAGTTACCGGCGGAGTAACGGGTGACAACCAATATGGCTGCTGCTCCATTGGGAGGAGGACCCCAGGATTTAAAATGTAACCCTGTCATTTCCAAATTGAACAGACTGGCTACATTGTGACTCACTTCCCCAGCGCAAAACATTCCAGCTTCACTGTGGAGCCCTTCGCCGCGGCCACAGATTCAGGAAAATGCACCTCAATCTTCGGCTCATATTCCCCCATCACTCCTGTGGAGAGAAGAGGAGGTGCTGAGGACACAATACCGCCATTCACAAAAAGTCACACCTTAGGAGATCCGGCCAAAACGTGGCAATCGTAAAGAGAAAAAGGAAAAAGAATAAAAGGCAGTGATGGCGCTCGCCACCTACCGTCTGTTCGGAGGGTGAGCGGTGTGCTGGGCCCCAGCTTTCGGGTGTTCGTCACGATGTTTGTCACCACACAGGTGTAATTTCCGGCGTCAGGTGGTTCCACTTTGGCGATGTAGAGATTCCCAGTGACTTGTGACACGAACCTGCGGTTGTCTTGCTGCACGAACGGCGGATGCTCATTAAACATCCAGGCGTAGACCAGCTCTGCGAAGACACATAAGGATTTGATATATACAACGTGGCGTTTTCCGGGGCACAACGTGAACACAAGAGAAGTTCTCAGCTTTTTGGTTAACTTTTTAATTTCCTCAACGTTTTCTGCTTGCTGTCAGAGAATGTAAACTTTTACATTCAGGAGCAAAAACCCGTCCTCGCCCAGTATTTCTCAAAAATGTATCCAATCTAGGCAATCCTCTGTGATATAAACAGCTTGGACTCCAGACTGATACATTGTAACAGGACGGAGATCAATGCTGCTGATGTGTTTACCTCACAAGGCAATCAACCACTGGCTGTGGGAAGAATTTTGTTTTCACCCTCTTGGATCTAAGTAAGAAGGTTACCTTTCACTGACAACAAGCAGAGATCTTTAAAATGGTGAGGAGCTGTGTTTGGATATGTGGCTATTGATAGGTGCAGGGCTCTGTGTAAGCAGCTCTACATGTGACAGCTGACACTTCACAGAACGAGCAGCAGGGGGCGCTCCACAACAAGGGATAAACGCAGTCAGAAAAATCACCTCCAGAATGAGCAGGCGGCCCGCACAGCAGCACCATCCCCTGTCCCTCCCGCACATACACCGTACTGCGAGGCCTGGTCTGGAATGAATCGAGATCTGCAGGAAAAAAATATACCCAGATTCATGGATGGTACATAAGAAGCAAAAAAACACTGTGCTATAAAAACAACAACAGAAAATAATAGAAAATAATGAAAAATAACACAAGATTCATGTAAAAACTGCTAAATACTGCACAAGAGACCATAGTGACGCAATATATATTATTCCTGGCATAAAATAATAACCTGCTATACTATCTACAGTTTTTCATATTCTGTGGGAGGCAATCTTATAGCAGTTATATTCTTGTACATAGGAGGCAGTATTATAGCAGTTATATTCTTGTACATAGGAGCAGTATTATAGCAGTTATATTCTTGTACATAGGAGCAGTATTACAGTAGTTATATTCTTGTACATAGGAGTAGTATTATAGTAGTTATAGTCTTGTACATAGGAGCAGTATTATAGTAGTTATATTCTTGTACATAGGAGCAGTATTATAGTAGTTATATTCTTGTACATAGGAGGCAGTATTATAGTAGTTATATTCCTGTACATAGGAGGCAGTATTATAGTAGTTATATTCTTGTACATGAGAGCAGTATTATAGTAGTTATATTCTTGTACATAGGAGCAGTATTACAGTAGTTATATTCTTGTACATAGGAGTAGTATTATAGTAGTTATAGTCTTGTACATAGGAGCAGTATTATAGTAGTTATATTCTTGTACATAGGAGCAGTATTATAGTAGTTATATTCTTGTACATAGGAGGCAGTATTATAGTAGTTATATTCTTGTACATAGGAGGAGTATTATAGTAGTTATATTCTTGTACATAGGAGGCAGTATTATAGTAGTTATATTCTTGTACATAGGAGCAGTATTATAGTAGTTATATTCTTGTACATAGGAGCAGTATTATAGTAGTTATATCCTTGTACATAGGAGCAGTATTATAGCAGTTATATTCTTGTACATAGGAGCAGTATTATAGTAGATATATTCTTGTACATAGGAGCAGTATTATAGTAGTTATATTCTTGTATATAAGAGCAGTATTATAGTAGTTATATTCTTGTACATAGGAGGCAGTATTATAGTAGTTATATTCTTGTACATAGGAGCAGTATTATAGTAGTTATATTCTTGTACATAGGAGGCAGTATTATAGTAGTTATATTCTTGTACATAGGAGCAGTATTATAGTAGTTATATTCTTGTACATAGGAGCAGTATTATAGTAGTTATATCCTTGTACATAGGAGCAGTATTATAGCAGTTATATTCTTGTACATAGGAGCAGTATTATAGTAGTTATATTCTTGTACATAGGAGGCAGTATTATAGTAGTTATATTCTTGTACATAGGAGGCAGTATTATAGTAGTTATATTCTTAACCATATTTCTTTTTATTGAAAGAAAAAGCAGAGGCTAAACGCCCATACATGACTACATCACAGTGACAAGGAATCACAATATGAGTCCCACATTTACATCATGCATAGACATCATATACAATCACAATTATCAAACATAAAATAAAATTCAGACAAGGGTTGGGAGACAAAGGGGGGGAACACACAAGAGGGGAAGGAGCGGGGAGAACAGGGAGATGGGAGATTCTGCTCTGCTAAGCAAAGTTTCTGTAAGTTTTCCATGGAGACCATAGTTTTAAGAAGCGGGAACGTGAGTTAGTTTCCCAGTGTGCCAGCTCCTCAAAACGGTAGATCTGGTCTACCTTGTCTATCCACATTAGGGTGGTCGGGGGAGAGTCAGTTTTCCATAGAAAAGGAATAAGCAGCTTAGCTGCCGTGAGCAACATGGTCGGGAGGTTATCCTTAGCAGGGGTGAGGGTTGTATTTGGGCACCATAACAAAATAAGTTTAGCATCCAGAACTATCCTAGAATTGCAAATTTGGTTGATCAATGGCTCAATTGATTTCCAAAATGTCTGGATTTTCCGACAAGACCACCAAATATGCGACAGGGAACCAATTTCCAAGCCGCATCTCCAACAAGCTTCTGGAACTTCCGGGTTCAACTTGTGTAAGAACTCAGGCGTCTTATACCATCTACTGAGTAGTTTGAAAGAGTTCTCCTGAATCCTCACACAGCGGTTAAAGCCATGTGAATGTGCCAAAATAAAGGCTCTTTCCGGCTCCGTGAGGCACAAAGAGAGCTCCCTCTCCCAGGAGGTCAGAAAACGGAGCTCCGGGGGGAGTGAGGAGAGTATTTCTTTATACATCTGAGACAGCGGTCTAGTGGCGGGTTTAGTGGCCATGACCTTCTTTTCAAGCCAAGATAAAGAGCTGTTAACAGGTAGGGACCTAACACCCCCTGTAATATCTCTCTTAAAGTCAGCCAGATGGAAAAATGGCGCAGTCTTGACCTCGGGGAGGCCCAGCAACAAATCCAAATTCAAGCTGCCATCCGGTAAGAGGACATCCCGCAGAAATTTGCCAGCGAGCCTAGGCCAAATACCGGAGGGGCTTAAGATGGATGGATGGAGGTAGTTTTGTAGCAGTTGCAGTGGCATACCTGGGTTAGGAAAGTTGAATGTTTGAGATTGGACCATTTTAGACCACTCTACCAGCATACCCTTCCAGACCAGGGAGGATGCATAATGGTTAGCCGAAAAGGCTCGGACACCCCACAGGGTGAGCTGATCTTGGTTAGTGAGCAGCGCAGACTCCAGGCGAGAGCAAGGGGAGTTGGATTGACGAGACATAGCTGCTACGCATCTACAAAGTTGTACTGCAGTATAATAAACCTTAACATCTGGCATCCCAAAGCCTCCAAGCTTCTTATCCCTAGTGAGGACTGAATAGGCAATACGAGGAGATTTGCCATTCCAGAGGAAGCGAGTGAACACCCGGCGTACTTCTGCGAAATATGAGTTTGGTAGCCAAATAGGGAGGGCCTGTAGCAGATATAGGAATTTGGGGAGGATAAAGGTTTTAAGGTAATTTTTCCTACCAACCCACGATACGAAAGGTAGTTTCAAGGTCTGGAGGTGGGTACGAACTGACTGAAGCAGCGGCGTGTAATTGAGTGAGGCCAACTCATGAATATTGGCCGATATACGTGTCCCTAGGAACGTAATGTCCCTGGATGCCCAAACAAATGGAGTGTCGCGCTTAAGCGTATTAATCACAGCTTGGGAGCATGAAATATTAAGTGCCATAGACTTCCCATAATTAATTTTAAAATTAGATACGAACCCAAAGTTCTCAAATATATTCAATAACTTAGGTAAGGCCTCTCTGGGGTTAGATATTATAACCAAAAGGTCGTCCGCAAATGCTGCAGTAACATGGGTGCCGGCGCCCACTTGGAGGCCCTTTATATCTGGGTCCGCCCTAATCTTGCACAGAAGAGTCTCCATCACCAACACAAATAATGCCGGAGACAGGGGGCACCCCTGCCTTGTCCCATTAGTGATGCGAAATGGAGGGGATAACGTACCATTAACTTTGACCACGGCAGAGGGGGCCGAGTATAAGGTGTAAATGGCAGCAATAAACTGATCAGAGAGACCAAACCTCGCCAGGGCCCGAGACATAAACTGCCAGCTGACCCTGTCGAAGGCCTTCTCCGCATCAGTGCTCACCAACACTAAAGGTTTCACAGATTTCTTGGCCCTGTGAATAAGGTGAAGAAGCCGAATCGTGTTTTCCGACCCCTGTCTGCCGTGGACAAAGCCCACTTGCTCTCCATGGACAATGTCAGGAAGTACATCCTGAAGTCTGGTAGCTAAGATTTTCGCCCACCACTTCACATCAGTATTGAGCAAGGAGATCGGCCTATAATTACTGCAGCAAGTCGGGTCCTTATTCTCCTTATGTAAGACTGTAATGTGCGCCATTAAGGAATGAGGGGCAAGGGAGCCTCCAGAGAGGAGGTAATTGCACAAATTCTTAAAACGGGGGATAAGGATATCCTGGAAGGATTTGTAGTAAATAATGGGAAACCCATCCGGGCCCGGGCTTTTACCCGAGGGGATGGACCTGAGCACCTTATGGATTTCAGAGTCAGTAACCGGTCTAGTTAAGTGGGCCGCTTTTGTTTGGGATATGGAAGGAAGGTCCAGAGACTGTAGGAATTTGTCCGTGGCGTCTGAGAGGACACCAGGGGTGTCCCCGTTGGGGGGAGGTAGGTTATACAGAGCCTCATAAAAGGTGCAGAAAGCCTTGGCGATATCAGGGGTGGATTTATGCACCTTCCCGTTCGGGTCTTTAATAGAGGAAACAAAGGAGTCAGAGAATTGCTTCTTTACTATGGCTGACATCAATCCGTTTCCTCTATTTCCATGGGCGTAGGCCTTAAACCTGGAACGCAGTACCAGCTTTGCCGAAGTGACATTTAGCATATTTTTTAGATGTGTCCTAGCATCCGTGAGTTCTGCTAAGGTATGAAGGGCCTGTGATTCCTTGTGCGAGGATTCAAGGCGGGCAATTTTTGTCAATAGAGCATCTAAAGCCTGCGTCCTCTGTTTTTTCACATAAGCCCCTAAGGCAATGAGTTCCCCCCTTAACACTACCTTATGAGATTCCCATAATATGGAGGGGGAGGGAGGGGAGTCGGGTGTATCATTTAGCGTAAAAAACTCAGAGATGGAGGCTTTAATCTTAGAAGCGTGAACGGGGTCCAAAATCAAAGTGTCATTTAGACGCCATAGACGTTCCTTTTTCTGAGGGTCAGACAGGGAAAAGTGGATGATAACAGGAGCGTGGTCAGAAAGTGTAATGGGACCTATACGGGCTCCGGAGACATTACGCAGATGTGACTCAGAGAGGAATAAGTAATCTAACCTGTGAAAGGAAGTCTTGGCATGGGAATAATAGGAAAAATCCCGGCCGTTGGGGTTTAGTGAGCGCCATACATCTAAGACCTTCAGTTTCTTCAGAGAGATTTTCAACCGTCTCAGGAGCCTATAAGAAACAGAAGGTCTGCCTGTGGAAGTATCAATGGCAGGGTCTAGGGCCACGTTGAAATCACCCCCCAGAACAAGCAATCCCTCTGTGAACGAGGAAAGAAGGCTTAAGGTTTGAACGAGCCATGGGACTTGGCCTCTATTAGGGGCATACAAATTGGCAAAAGTCACAGGAGACTCACCTAAAACACCTTTCACAAAGAGGTATCTGCCCTCTGGGTCCACAGCAGTAGCAGAGTGTTTGAAGGGGAGGCTTCTGTGCACAGCCACACTAACCCCCCTGCTGGCGGTGCTATAGGTACTGTGGAACCATTGGGCAAACTTCCTAGGGGGAAGGTTAGGAACCTTACCCGATTTAAAGTGAGTCTCCTGTAAGAAAGCCACTGAAACTTTGTCCCTCAAAAGAAGGGAGAGAGTCTGGGACCTTTTGCATGGCTCGTTCAAACCATGTACATTTAAAGAAGCAACTACAATAGATGCCATTGCATTAGTAAATCACACAGATGCCTACACAGAATAACCATGGAAATGCTTAGTAGCACACAGTGGTTCAGAGCAGAGAAAGGGAAGGTAGAAAGGAGGGATAGACAAAACACAACAAAATAATAAAACAGTGAAATAACAAACCGGTAATAAACCAGCACAGAAAACATGAGATCTGTAGAGAAGTAAATGCTTCACTTATCGTCAGCTCGGACAGGGTTGAGCTGGCGAGGGGGCAAGTAAAGCACCTTGCGGTCTCTAACAATGGACCAACAAAAATATGTCCAGCACAGGAATCTTGCCGGTCCCTGCCCTGCATAGGGGTAACGATACCTGCAACAACAGGAGCAATGTCCAGAAAAAACAAAGGAGAGTTTCCTTATCGTCCTGTCATGTAAAACAGATCAGTGGACATAGAACAGCAGGAGAGGAAAACTCTTCCTAGGTCGTCATGCGTTTAGGAAATGGCGATCAGGTGGGGCTCTTATCCATCCTACCGCTTCCCAGACGGTCAGACTTTCCAGCCGACACCTTCTGCCAGTTAGCAACACGAGGGGGAGCTGGTAGGGGGCCATCCTGGTCGGCCGGGAGCCATGAAGGAATGTCCACAGGGGGTACTCCAAGCGCTTCCCAGACAGAGGCCAGATCTTGAGGAGAACGAACGGTAAGTAATTTACCATTTCTGGAAATCGCCAACCCGAAAGGGTACAACCAACGGAAAGGAATCGCTGATTTCTTCAAGACATCTAGAAGAGGCCGCAACAGGCGCCGTTTGGCCAAAGTAGACGGAGCCAGGTCTTGAAACATCTGGATCGGTGCATGTTCGTACTCCAAGGCTTCCGATTCCCGCTGTTTCTGTAGGAGGGCCGCAGTGTCGACAAAGCTCAGTAAGCCACAGATCACATCCCGCGGTGGTTCCTGCGGCTTTGGTCTAGGGCGTAGTGCCCTGTGTATACGCTCGATCACTATTACGGCCGCCCTCTCTGCGCCCAGTAGGCTTGAAAATATTTCGCGCGCAACCGACGGCAAGGCCTCCACCGCATGCGATTCCGGTAGGCCCCGTATGCGGATATTCCGCCTGCGACTGCGGTTCTCCTGGTCTTCTAGTTTCAGGTATGCTTCATTCAATAAGGCCTTGTGGGTCGCTAACACATCTGCGGTTTTACTTTCGTACGCCATGATGTCTTCTTGAGCAGACTCCAGGGAAACGACTCTCTGGCCTAAGTGTTTCAAGTCGTCTTTAATGTCAGATAAGCCTTGCTTGAGAGGTGAGAGAGCTGAATCTAGGACTCTCTTAAGGGTCCGTTCAGAAAGCGGTGGGTCGCGTGGGCGTCTGTCTGAAATATCAGAGCCACTTCCCGCGTCCGAGAGGTCTCCTGCATCGGAGTCGTGGGTAATGGATGCCGCCATGTTAGGGCCTCTCTGCACCGCGAGCCTCGGAGTTTTCCTGAGGAACTTTTCCATTTCTGGCTGCTTAGAGTGTAGTGGGGTCGTCTCTGAACTGCCTCTGGACTTGTCCTTGCCAGTCTTCCCCATATTAGTGCAAATTATAGCTTAATTTAGGGCAAATGAGCCGGAATGCTGGAGGAGCTCAAGCTCGTGCGGCCATTCAGC
Organism: Bufo bufo; assembly: GCF_905171765.1. Lineage (NCBI taxonomy): Eukaryota > Metazoa > Chordata > Amphibia > Anura > Bufonidae > Bufo > Bufo bufo. The sequence continues at coordinate 8,431,551 of NC_053397.1, read as the reverse complement.
AGCGTGGCTCGGCTCCGCCCCTATAGTAGTTATATTCTTGTACATAGGAGCAGTATTATAGTAGTTATATTCTTGTACATAGGAGCAGTATTATAGTAGTTATATTCTTGTACATAGGAGCAGTATTATAGTAGTTATATTCTTGTACATAGGAGCAGTATTATAGTAGTTATATTCTTGTACATAGGAGTAGTATTATAGTAGTTATATTCTTGTACATAGGAGCAGTATTATAGTAGTTATATTCTTGTACATAGGAGCAGTATTATAGTAGTTATATTCCTGTACATAGGAGCAGTATTATAGTAGTTATATTCTTGTACATAGGAGGCAGTATTATAGTAGTTATATTCTTGTACATAGGAGGCAGTATTATAGTAGTTATATTCTTGTACATAGGAGCAGTATTATAGTAGTTATATTCTTGTACATAGGAGCAGTATTATAGTAGTTATATTCTTGTACATAGGAGGCAGTATTATAGTAGTTATATTCTTGTACATAGGAGCAGTATTATAGTAGTTATATTCTTGTACATAGGAGCAGTATTATAGTAGTTATATTCTTGTACATAGGAGGCAGTATTATAGTAGTTATATTCTTGTACATAGGAGCAGTATTATAGTAGTTATATTCTTGTACATAGGAGCAGTATTATAGTAGTTATATTCTTGTACATAGGAGCAGTATTATAGTAGTTATATTCTTGTACATAGGAGCAGTATTATAGTAGTTATATTCTTGTACATAGGAGCAGTATTATAGTAGTTATATTCTTGTACATAGGAGGCAGTATTATAGTAGTTATATTCTTGTACATAGGAGCAGTATTATAGTAGTTATATTCTTGTACACAGGAGCAGTATTATAGTAGTTATATTCTTGTACATAGGAGCAGTATTATAGTAGTTATATTCTTGTACATAGGAGGCAGTATTATAGTAGTTATATTCTTGTACATAGGAGGCAGTATTATAGTAGTTATATTCTTGTACATAGTAGGCAGTATTATAGTAGTTATATTCTTGTACATAGGAGCAGTATTATAGTAGTTATATTCTTGTACATAGGAGCAGTATTATAGTAGTTATATTCTTGTACATAGGAGCAGTATTGTAGTAGCTATATTCCTGTACAGAGGAGCAGTATTATAGTAGTTATATTCTTGTACATAGGAGCAGTATTATAGTAGTTATATTCCTGTACATAGGAGGCAGTATTATAGTAGTTATATTCTTGTACATAGGAGCAGTATTATAGTAGTTATATTCTTGTACATAGGAGGCAGTATTATAGTAGTTATATTCTTGCACATAGGAGCAGTATTATAGTAGTTATATTCTTGTACATAGGAGCAGTATTATAGTAGTTATATTCTTGTACAGAGGAGCAGTATTATAGTAGTTATATTCTTGTACATAGGAGCAGTATTATAGTAGTTATATTCCTGTACATAGGAGCAGTATTATAGTAGTTATATTCTTGTACATAGGAGGCAGTATTATAGTAGTTATATTCCTGTACATAGGAGCAGTATTATAGTAGTTATATTCCTGTACATAGGAGGCAGTATTATAGTAGTTATATTCTTGTACATAGGAGCAGTATTATAGTAGTTATATTCTTGTACATAGGAGGCAGTATTATAGTAGTTATATTCTTGCACATAGGAGCAGTATTATAGTAGTTATATTCTTGTACATAGGAGCAGTATTATAGTAGTTATATTCTTGCACATAGGAGCAGTATTATAGTAGTTATATTCTTGTACATAGGAGGCAGTATTATAGTAGTTATATTCTTGTACATAGGAGCAGTATTATAGTAGTTATATTCTTGTACATAGGAGGCAGTATTATAGTAGTTATATTCTTGCACATAGGAGCAGTATTATAGTAGTTATATTCTTGTACATAGGAGCAGTATTATAGTAGTTATATTCTTGTACAGAGGAGCAGTATTATAGTAGTTATATTCTTGTACATAGGAGGCAGTATTATAGTAGTTATATTCTTGTACATAGGAGCAGTATTATAGTAGTTATATTCTTGTACATAGAAGCAGTATTATAGTAGTTATATTCTTGTACAGAGGAGCAGTATTATAGTAGTTATATTCTTAACCATATTTCTTTTTATTGAGTTAAGAAAACAAGGCCACATGCCCACACATGACAATTGTTTCATAACATTAAGAGTCACAATAGTTGTCCAGCATACAAGTCATGTGTAAACAATACCAGCTATTATCATTTTCATCAGAAACATACATCAAAAGAAACAAAAAGAAGGGAAAAGGGGGTAGGGAGGAGAAGTGAGGGGATCCTGCTCTATCATGTGAAATTCCTGTGTGATTTCCACGGGGACCATATCTTTAGGAAGCAGTGACGTGAGTTTGTTTCCCAATGCGCCAGTTTCTCAAAGCGGTAGATTTGATCTACCTTGTCCGTCCACATATCGAGATTTGGAGGGGAATCGTTTTTCCACAAAAAGGGAACTAGTAATCTAGCAGCTGTGATCAGCATTGTAGGGAGATTATTTTTAGCAGGGGTTATCGTGCTATTAGGGCACCACAGTAAGATAAGTTTAGCATCTAGTGTGACTGTAGTTTTGCAAACACTATTGATCATTGATTCTATCAGTTTCCAAAACGGCTGGATCTTATGGCAGAACCACCAGATATGTGATAGTGAACCGGTTTCTATGCCACACCTCCAGCACACCTCGGGTACCTCAGGGTTAATTTTGTGCAAGAATTCAGGAGTTTTGTACCATCTACTTAGTAGCTTAAAAGAATTTTCCTGAACTCTCACACAACGACCAAAGCCGTGAGAATGAGCCAAAACAAAGGCTCTTTCTGGTTCCGTTAGGGTTATAGAAAGCTCTCGCTCCCATGAAGTCAAATACCCAAGCTCTGGTGGTAAGAAGGTAAGCATTTCTTTATACATCTGGGATAGTGGCCTAAGAGGAGGCCTAGGGGCCAAGACTTTCTTCTCAAGCCAAGAGGGGGAGCTATTACTAACAAAGGTTCCGACGCATAACTTGGTATCTCTCTTAAAATCTGCCAGATGGAAAAAGGGGGCTGTCTTGATTTCGGGGCGATCCGTTATAAAATCCCACTGTAAACTACCATCTGGGAGAAGGACATCCCGCAGGGACAAACCAGCGAGCCTAGACCAAATCCCAGAGGGGCTTGACACAGAAGGATGGATATAGCTCTGTAACAATTTAAGAGGCATGCAAGGATTGGGAAAGCTAAACTGCTGGGATTTGACCATTTTAGACCATTCTACTAGCATTCCTTTCCAAACCGGGGATGAGGCGTAATGATTAGCTGAGAAGGGCCTGACACCCCATAGAGTGAGCTGATCTTGGTTGGTGAGTAGTACAGATTCGAGCCGTGAGCAAAGGGAGCTAGATTTACATGTCAGGGTGGATACACATCTACATAACTGAACAGCAGTGTAATATGACTTTACATCAGGCATCCCAAAGCCTCCAAACTTCTTATCTCTCGTAAGGACAGAATAGGCAATGCGTGGCGACTTGCCATTCCAGAGAAAGCGTGTGAACACTCGGCGGACCTCTGAGAAGTATAAATTTGGCAACCATATAGGTATGGCTTGTAGCAAATAAAGAAATTTGGGGAGAATGAAAGCTTTCAGATAGTTTTTCCTCCCTATCCATGAAACAAAAGGGAGTTTCAAATTTTGTAAGTGGGTGCGAACCTCTTGCAGGAGTGGGGCATAGTTAAGGGAGGCTAGGTCTTGAATATTGGCCGAAACATGCGTTCCTAAAAATGTAATGTCTCTGGAGGCCCAGGTAAATGGGGTGGAACGTTTTAGACTGTTGACTATAGATTGGTGGCAAGAAATATTAAGTGCCATGGATTTCCCATAATTTATTTTAAAATTGGATACAAATCCAAAGTCCTCAAAAGTATTCAGCAACTTGGGCAAGGCTTCCGCAGGGTTGGAGGTCATGACTAAAAGGTCATCCGCGAATGCTGCAGTAACATGGGTTTGTGAGCCAATCTGGAGGCCTCTAATAACAGGGTCTGATCTAATTTTACACAGAAGGGTCTCCATGACCAGTACAAACAGTGCCGGGGAAAGGGGGCACCCCTGTCTTGTCCCGTTGGTGATGCGAAATGGTGGGGATAATGCTCCATTGACTTTGACCATGGCAGAGGGGGCCGAATAAAGGGTGTTGACAGCACTGATAAACTGGTCCGGGAGGCCAAACTTCGACAGGGTCCGCGACATAAAAAGCCAGCTGACCCTGTCGAAGGCTTTTTCCGCATCTGTACTCACTAGGACTAAAGGCTTAGAAGATTTCCTAGCCCAATTCACCAGATGTAGAAGCCGTACCGTGTTTTCCGACCCCTGTCTGCCATGGACAAAACCTACTTGTTCCTCATGTACAATGTCGGGAAGAACATCCTGGAGCCTGGTAGCCAGAATCTTCGCCCACCACTTCACATCATTATTGAGTAAAGATATTGGCCTATAGTTACTGCAGCATGTTGGATCCTTGTTTTCCTTATGGAGGACAGTAATGTGCGCCATTAAGGAATGAGGAGCAAGAGACCCCCCTGTCAGAAGGTAGTTGCACAAGTTCCTGAAACGTGGGATTAACACATCCTGAAAGGATTTATAGTATGCAATGGAAAATCCATCAGGGCCGGGGCTTTTACCTGATGGAATAGACATAAGGACCTTGCGAACCTCCGAATCTGAAATAGGCTTAGTCAGGAGGGAAGTTTTTGATGGGGAGACAGAAGGAAGGTCTAGAGACTGCAAGAATTTATCAGTGGCCTCAGATAGATCTCCAGGGGTAGTCCCATTAGGGGAGGGCAAATTATATAAGGCCTCGTAGAAGGCACAAAATGCTTTAGCAACATCTGGAGTGGACTTATGTATTTTGCCCTTGGAGTCTTTAATAGAGGAAACAAAGGAGTCAGAGAACTGCTTCTTGGCAATTGCCGACATCAGTCTGTTTCCTCTATCCCCATGAGCATAGGCCTTAAATCGGGAACGAAGTACCAGCTTTGCTGAGGTGACATTCAATAAATTTTTTAGTTTTGTTCTGGCTTCAGTTAGTTCTGCTAGGGTGCTTATAGCACGAGATTCTTTGTGGGAGGATTCTAGACGGGATATGGTCGCCAGTAAGGCGTCTAGGGCTAGTGTCCTTTGTTTTTTCACAAAAGCTCCCAAAGCTATAAGTTCCCCCCTTAGGACCACCTTATGAGATTCCCATAGTATAGAAGGAGAAGGAGGCGACTCTGGGGTATCATTATGTGTGAAAAATTCAGATATTGAGGCCTTAAGTTTGTCTGCGTGTCTAGGGTCTAGAATCAGGGTATCATTGAGACGCCACAAGCGCTCCTTTCTCTGCGGGCCAGACAGGGAAAAATTTACAATGACAGGGGCATGGTCGGATAATGTTATATTACCTATCCGGGCTCCAGAGACATTACGCATATGTGAACTGGACAGGAAAATGTAATCCAATCTGTGAAAAGATAGTTTGGCATGTGAGTAAAAAGTATAATCTCGGCCATTAGGGTTTAGGGCCCGCCAGATATCTAATACTTTAAGTTTCCTCAGGGAAATTTTTAGTCTTTTCAAAAGCTTATAAGAAACAGAAGGTCTGCCCACCGAGGTGTCCACCGCTGGCTCCAGGGCAACATTGAAGTCGCCCCCCAGTACTAATAAGCCCTCTGAGAAGGAGGATAACGCAGCAAGGGTCTGAACGAGCCATGGTACTTGACCTTTATTGGGAGCGTACAAGTTAGCAAAGGTCACTGGAGATTCACCCAGTAAACCCTTTATAAAAATGTACCTACCCTCTGGGTCTGCTGAGATAGCTGAGTGTTTAAAGGGGAGGCATTTATGCACAGCTATACTAACCCCTCTACTGGTGGAATCATGAGTACTGTGAAACCACTGGACAAATTTCTTAGGGGGAAGCCTAGGAATCTTGCCCGTTCTGAAATGGGTCTCTTGCAAAAAGGCCACAGAGACCTTATCTTTCAGAAGGAGAGATAGTGTTTGAGACCTTTTACATGGCTCGTTCAGCCCGTGTGCGTTTAGTGAGGCGACTACTATAGAGGACATTGCTGCGTACATTCAGGTGAGTAAATGCATAATACATCCGTGGAATTATGGAAGAGCACATAGATGATATGAGCAGGAGAAGGGAAAGAAGGTAAGGGAAGTGTAAAGGAACAAAAAATTAACAAGAGAACATTAAACATGTCAAGTTGACAAATAAGTGACTCAGACAAGACACCTATCCGAGGAAGGTTGGTACTCTACCTATCACCAGCCAAGACAGGATTGGACTGGCGAGGGGGCAAGTAAAGCACCTGTGGTCTAAACAAAAGAGACCAAAACAAAAAATGTGTCCAGCATCTTAATCCGTCCGGTCATCACCCTGCAATGAGGAACGGAATACGTTGTCCTAGAGGTAGCGTCCCATAGCAGCAATGAAACGGTACAGAACCGTTTAAACATAGCATTAAGCCAAAATAAAAGGTAGGCCACAAAAATAAACACTAAAAATGTAAAAAACTCTGAAAATGTAGAAAGGCCAAGTCCGCCTTTAGTAACCCGTATAACATGGAGATGAACAGCAGTCATCTCCTATTCTGGGGAGATAAAGATATCAGCAAGGTATGCTTACAAGCACCTCTAATCAGGTGGGATCTCTGTCCATCCTGCTGCGTCCCGAACGATCCGACTTGCCTGCGGACGCCGTTTGCCATGCGGTCACACGAGGTGGTATGGGAAGGGCGCCATCTTGGTCAGCCGGTAACCATGAGGGGATTTCCATCGGGGGAACGTCCAGGGACCGCCAGACAGATTCCAGGTCAGCGGGAGAGCGTACGGTGAGTAGCTTGCCATTTCTGGAGATCGCCAACCCAAAGGGGTATAGCCAGCGGAATGGGGTCGAGGTTTTCCTCAGGATATCCAGGAGAGGCTTGAGAAGGCGCCGCTTGGCCAGGGTGGATGGAGCTATGTCTTGGAACATCTGAATCGGGGTATTTTCGTACTCCAGTACCTCCATTTCTCTTTGGCTTTTCAGGATGGCTGCGGTATCAACGTAGCTCAATAAGCCACATATTACATCGCGTGGCGGTTCTTGCGGTTTAGGCCTAGGGCGCAGCGCCCTGTGTATGCGTTCCACCACGATTCCCGCCGCTCTGTCAGGATCCAGCAGCTTAGAGAACAATTCCCGTGCCACTGTCGGTAAGGCCTCCGCTGCAAATGACTCAGGTAGGCCGCGGATGCGGATATTGCGCCGGCGGCTGCGGTTTTCTTGGTCTTCCAATTTCAGGAAGGCATCATTTAGCAAGGCCTTGTGAGACGCCATCACCTCCGACGCTTTACTTTCATATGTCAAGATGGCCTCCTGAGTGGCTTCTAACGCCACCACTCTCTGCCCCAGATGCTTCATGTCGTCCTTGATATCAGACAGGTCTTGTTTCAGGGGCGAGAGGGCAGATTCAAGGACCCGGCGCAGGGTTCGCTCTGAGAGAGGTGGGTCTCTGGGTCTCTTATCCGAGGCATCGGAGCCACTGCCTGCGTCTGATAATTCCCCGGCGTCAGAGTCCTGTGCAGCAGACGTCGCCATATTGGAGCCTTTCTGCGCCGTGAACCTTGACGTTTTCCGGAGAAACTTCTCCATCTCTGGCTGTTTGGAGCGCCGTGGGGTGGATTCTGAGCTTCCTCTGTTCTTTTCTCTGCCAGGTTTCCCCATAATCAAGCAAATTATAGGCTTATATAGGGCAAATGAGCCGGAATGCTGGAGGAGCTCAAGCTCGTGCGGCCATTCAGCAGCGTGGCTAGGCTCCGCCCCTATAGTAGATATATTCTTGTACATAGGAGCAGTATTATAGTAGTTATATTCTTGTACATAAGAGCAGTATTATAGTAGTTATATTCTTGTACATAGGAGCAGTATTATAGTAGTTATATTCTTGTACATAGGAGCAGTATTATAGTAGTTATATTCTTGTACATAGGAGCAGTATTATAGTAGTTATATTCTTGTACATAGGAAGCAGTATTATAGTAGTTATATTCTTGTACATAGGAGCAGTATTATAGTAGTTATATTCTTGTACATAGGAGCAGTATTATAGTAGTTATATTCTTGTACATAAGAGCAGTATTATAGTAGTTATATTCTTGTACATAGGAGCAGTATTATAGTAGTTATATTCTTGTACATAGGAGCAGTATTATAGTAGTTATATTCTTGTACATAGGAGCAGTATTATAGTAGTTTTATTCTTGTACATAGGAGCAGTATTATAGCAGTTATATTCTTGTACATAGGAGCAGTATTATAGTAGTTATATTCTTGTATATAGGAGGCAGTATTATAGTAGTTATATTCTTGTACATATGAGCAGTATTATAGTAGTTATATTCTTGTACATAGGAGCAGTATTATAGTAGTTATATTCTTGTAAATAGGAGCAGTATTATAGTAGTTATATACCTGTACATAGGAGGCAGTATTATAGTAGTTATATTCTTGTACATAGGAGCAGTATTATAGTAGTTATATACCTGTACATAGGAGGCAGTATTATAGTAGTTATATTCTTGTACATAGGAGCAGTATTATAGTAGTTATATTCCTGTACATAGGAACAGTATTATAGTAGTTATATTCTTGTACATAGGAGCAGTATTATAGTAGTTATATTCTTGTACACAGGGGCAGTATTATAGTAGTTATATTCTTGTACATAGGAGGCAGTATTATAGTAGTTATATTCTTGTACATAGGAGGCAGTATTATAGTAGTTATATTCTTGTACATAGGAGACAGTATTATAGTAGTTATATTCTTGTACATAGGAGCAGTATTATAGTAGTTATATTCTTGTACATAGGAGCAGTATTATAGTAGTTATATTCTTGTACATAGGAGAAGTATTATAGTAGTTATATTCTTGTACATAGGAGGCAGTATTATAGTAGTTATATTCTTGTACATAGGAGCAGTATTATAGTAGTTATATTCTTGTACATAGGGGCAGTATTATAGTAGTTATATTCTTGTACATAGGAGCAGTATTATAGTAGTAATATTCTTGTACATAGGAGCAGTATTATAGTAGTTATATTCCTGTACATAGGAGGCAGTATTATAGTAGTTATATTCTTGTACATAGGAGCAGTATTATAGTAGTTATATTCTTGTACATAGGGGCAGTATTATAGTAGTTATATTCTTGTACATAGGAGCAGTATTATAGTAGTTATATTCTTGTACATAGGAGCAGTATTATAGTAGTTATATTCTTGTACATAAGAGCAGTATTATAGTAGTTATATTCTTGTACATAGGAGCAGTATTATAGTAGTTATATTCTTGTACATAGGAGCAGTATTATAGTAGTTATATTCTTGTACATAGGAGCAGTATTATAGTAGTTTTATTCTTGTACATAGGAGCAGTATTATAGCAGTTATATTCTTGTACATAGGAGCAGTATTATAGTAGTTATATTCTTGTATATAGGAGGCAGTATTATAGTAGTTATATTCTTGTACATATGAGCAGTATTATAGTAGTTATATTCTTGTACATAGGAGCAGTATTATAGTAGTTATATTCTTGTAAATAGGAGCAGTATTATAGTAGTTATATACCTGTACATAGGAGGCAGTATTATAGTAGTTATATTCTTGTACATAGGAGCAGTATTATAGTAGTTATATACCTGTACATAGGAGGCAGTATTATAGTAGTTATATTCTTGTACATAGGAGCAGTATTATAGTAGTTATATTCTTGTACATAGGAGCAGTATTATAGTAGTTATATTCTTGTACATAGGAGCAGTATTATAGTAGTTATATTCTTGTACATAGGAGAAGTATTATAGTAGTTATATTCTTGTACATAGGAGGCAGTATTATAGTAGTTATATTTTTGTACATAGGAGCAGTATTATAGTAGTTATATTCTTGTACATAGGGGCAGTATTATAGTAGTTATATTCTTGTACATAGGAGCAGTATTATAGTAGTAATATTCTTGTACATAGGAGCAGTATTATAGTAGTTATATTCCTGTACATAGGAGGCAGTATTATAGTAGTTATATTCTTGTACATAGGAGCAGTATTATAGTAGTTATATTCTTGTACATAGGGGCAGTATTATAGTAGTTATATTCTTGTACATAGGAGCAGTATTATAGTAGTAATATTCTTGTACATAGGAGCAGTATTATAGTAGTTATATTCTTGTACATAGGAGCAGTATTATAGTAGTTACATTCTTGTACATAGGAGCAGTATTATAGTAGTTATATTCTTGTACATAGGAGCAGTATTATAGTAGTTATATTTCATATATATATTGGGGTCAGCATATATGGAGATATAAAGTAAATTTTTCAGAACCGGAATGCAGTGAGTATTAGATGGTACGATATACGAGCTCCATATGGTTTAACAAAGTGTCATCCTGGTACGATGTCCTCATAGCGTACAGGGAAAGGGAGAGCTGACAGAGATCAGTGCCAGTAGTGCTCATAGTATGTTGACTGTAAATGGACTTTTTATAGGACGTGAATATATGGCGGCATTCCCGAGGCTGGCTCTATATTGGAGAAGCTATGGCTTGCATTAACATGACATATGAAAATGGTCTGAGCCTGGAGCTGGCACGCTGCATAATAATCTGCTGTGAAGACCAATATGAATCATGGATGGCGCTAATCACACATAATTCTAATGACTTATCCCGCTATTACATGAGGATTGTACACGACTAGTATCCCCCCCCCCTTCCGACCTTTACATTTTTATAATGTATATTTAATGAAGAACTATGCAATGTCAGCGGAATCATTCTGAAAATACAATACCATTGAGTCTCATCAAGCACCTAACGTCTCCATGCACTGCGCTCATACAGGACGTCTGCTGTCTCTGTGCACTGTGCTCATACAGGACGTCTGCTGTCTCTGTGCACTGCGCTCATACAGGACGTCTGCTGTCTCTGTGCACTGCGCTCATACAGGACGTCTGCTGTCTCAATGCACTGTGCTCATTCAGGACGTCTGCTGTCTCCGTGCACTGTGCTCATACAGGACGTCTGCTGTCTCTGTGCACTGCGCTCATACAGGACGTCTGCTGTCTCTGTGCACTGCGCTCATACAGGACGTCTGCTGTCTCAATGCACTGTGCTCATTCAGGACGTCTGCTGTCTCTGTGCACTGTGCTCATACAGGACGTCTGCTGTCTCTGTGCACTGTGCTCATACAGGACGTCTGCTGTCTCTGTGCACTGCGCTCATACAGGAAGTCTGCTGTCTCTGTGCACTGTGCTCATACAGGACGTCTGCTGTCTCTGTGCACTGCGCTCATACAGGACGTCTGCTGTCTCTGTGCACTGTGCTCATACAGGACGTCTGCTGTCTCTGTGCACTGCGCTCATACAGGAAGTCTGCTGTCTCTGTGCACTGTGCTCATACAGGACGTCTGCTGTCTCTGTGCACTGTTCTCATACAGGACCTCTGCTGTCTCTGTGTACTGCGCTCATACAGGAAGTCTGCTGTCTCTGTGCACTGCGCTCATACAGGACGTCTGCTGTCTCTGTGCACTGCGCTCATACAGGACGTCTGCTGTCTGCATGCACTGTGCTCATACAGGACGTCTGCTGTCTGTGTGCACTGCGCTCATACAGGACGTCTGCTGTCTCCATGCACTGTGCTTATACAGGAAGTCTGCTGTCTCTGTGCACTGCGCTCATACAGGACGTCTGCTGTCTCTGTGCACTGCGCTCATACTACAGGAAGTCTGCTGTCTGCATGCACTGTGCTCATACAGGAAGTCTGCTGTCTCTGTGCACTGCGCTCATACAGGACGTCTGCTGTCTCTGTGCACTGCGCTCATACAGGACGTCTGCTGTCTCAATGCACTGTGCTCATACAGGACGTCTGCTGTCTCTGTGCACTGTGCTCATACAGGACGTCTGCTGTCTCTGTGCACTGTGCTCATACAGGACGTCTGCTGTCTGTGTGCTCATACAGGACGTCTGCTGTCTCTGTGCACTGTGCTCATACAGGACCTCTGCTGTCTCTGTGCACTGTGCTCATACAGGACCTCTGCTGTCTCTGTGCACTGTGCTCATACAGGACATCTGCTGTCTCCGTGCACTGCGCTCATACAGGAAGTCTGCTGTCTCTGTGCACTGTGCTCATACAGGACGTCTGCTGTCTCTGTGCACTGCGCTCATACAGGACGTCTGCTGTCTCTGTGCACTGTGCTCATACAGGACGTCTGCTGTCTCTGTGCACTGCGCTCATACAGGAAGTCTGCTGTCTCTGTGCACTGTGCTCATACAGGACGTCTGCTGTCTCTGTGCACTGTTCTCATACAGGACCTCTGCTGTCTCTGTGTACTGCGCTCATACAGGAAGTCTGCTGTCTCTGTGCACTGCGCTCATACAGGACGTCTGCTGTCTCTGTGCACTGCGCTCATACTACAGGAAGTCTGCTGTCTGCATGCACTGTGCTCATACAGGACGTCTGCTGTCTGTGTGCACTGCGCTCATACAGGACGTCTGCTGTCTCCATGCACTGTGCTTATACAGGAAGTCTGCTGTCTCTGTGCACTGCGCTCATACAGGACGTCTGCTGTCTCTGTGCACTGCGCTCATACTACAGGAAGTCTGCTGTCTGCATGCACTGTGCTCATACAGGAAGTCTGCTGTCTCTGTGCACTGCGCTCATACAGGACGTCTGCTGTCTCTGTGCACTGCGCTCATACAGGACGTCTGCTGTCTCAATGCACTGTGCTCATACAGGACGTCTGCTGTCTCTGTGCACTGTGCTCATACAGGACGTCTGCTGTCTCTGTGCACTGTGCTCATACAGGACGTCTGCTGTCTGTGTGCTCATACAGGACGTCTGCTGTCTCTGTGCACTGTGCTCATACAGGACCTCTGCTGTCTCTGTGCACTGTGCTCATACAGGACCTCTGCTGTCTCTGTGCACTGTGCTCATACAGGACATCTGCTGTCTCCGTGCACTTCGCTCATACAGGACGTCTGCTGTCTCCGTGCACTGCGCTCATACAGGACGTCTGCTGTCTCTGTGCACTGTGCTCATACAGGACGTCTGCTGTCTCTGTGCACTGCGCTCATACAGGACTCTGCTGTCTCCGTGTACTGCGCTCATACAGGACGTCTGCTGTCTCCGTGCACTGCGCTCATACAGGACGTCTGCTGTCTCCGTGCACTGCGCTCATACAGGACGTCTGCTGTCTCCGTGCACTGTGTTCATACAGGACTCTGCTGTCTCTGTGCACTGCGCTCATACAGGACGTCTGCTGTCTCAATGCACTGTGCTTATACAGGAAGTCTGCTGTCTGTGTGCACTGCGCTCATACAGGACGTCTGCTGTCTCAATGCACTGTGCTCATACAGGACTCTGCTGTCTCTGTGCACTGCGCTCATACAGGACGTCTGCTGTCTCCGTGCACTGTGTTCATACAGGACGTCTGCTGTCTCAATGCACTGTGCTCATACAGGACTCTGCTGTCTCTGTGCACTGCGCTCATACAGGACGTCTGCTGTCTCAATGCACTGCGCTCATACAGGACGTCTGCTGTCTCAATGCACTGTGCTCATACAGGACTCTGCTGTCTCTGTGCACTGCGCTCATACAGGACGTCTGCTGTCTCAATGCACTGCGCTCATACAGGACTCTGCTGTCTCTGTGCACTGCGCTCATACAGGACGTCTGCTGTCTCAATGCACTGCGCTCATACAGGACGTCTGCTGTCTCAATGCACTGTGCTCATACAGGACGTCTGCTGTCTCCGTGCACTGTGCTCATACAGGACGTCTGCTGTCTCTGTGCTCATACAGGACGTCTGCTGTCTCCGTGCACTGCGCTCATACAGGACTCTGCTGTCTCTGTGCACTGCGCTCATACAGGACGTCTGCTGTCTCAATGCACTGTGCTCATTCAGGACGTCTGCTGTCTCCGTGCACTGTGCTCATACAGGACGTCTGCTGTCTCTGTGTACTGTGTTCATACAGGACGTCTGCTGTCTCCATGCACTGTGCTCATACAGGACGTCTGCTGTCTCCGTGCACTGTGTTCATACAGGAAGTCTGCTGTCTGTGTGCACTGCGCTCATACAGGACTCTGCTGTCTGTGTGCACTGCGCTCATACAGGACTCTGCTGTCTCCATGCACTGTGCTTATACAGGAAGTCTGCTGTCTCCGTGCACTGCGCTCATACAGGACGTCTGCTGTCTCTGTGCACTGCGCTCATACAGGACTCTGCTGTCTCTGTGCACTGCGCTCATACAGGACTCTGCTGTCTCTGTGCACTGCGCTCATACAGGACTCTGCTGTCTCCGTGCACTGCGCTCATACAGGACGTCTGCTGTCTCTGTGCACTGCGCTCATACAGGACTCTGCTGTCTCTGTGCACTGCGCTCATACAGGACTCTGCTGTCTCCGTGCACTGCGCTCATACAGGACGTCTGCTGTCTCCGTGTACTGCGCTCATACAGGACGTCTGCTGTCTCCGTGCACTGCGCTCATACAGGACGTCTGCTGTCTCCGTGCACTGCGCTCATACAGGACTCTGCTGTCTCTCTATGCTGTACATTGTATATAGTAATATTTCTGCTGTCTCTGTGTACATATAGACTATTCTCTCTCCGTATAAATACAGTTTAATGTCCAGCATATGTAAAGCTTTCTATCTGACATATCTCCTGCGCACTCTTTCTCTCTTAATGGCTGTCACTCAGCTCTGTCTGCTCCTTGCTGATGTCTCTTTCGTATGGTCACCAGCTGTCGTTCTCTGTGTCCTGCAGTCTACATCATGTCTAGTCGCAGTCTTCCCGCCGTCTCTCCCACCGTGTGATCTCACATCTGACATATGGGTGTAAGGCTGGAATGGGCTCTTTTTCAGGGGCCACGGCACAGCGGGTGAGGACAGTGGCCGCCACGTCTCTCTCGTTTGATCTGCTGATGTTACATTATACCGTCATGTAGTGCGACTGTCACTGCAACAATTGTCTCCTAATTAATTGGCCTGAGCACAAAACAAGCTGATTATTCAATTACCGCCATTCCAGAGGGGGCGGCAGAATGTGCGCAGGAGTAGTGGGTGGGGGGCACAGGGTAACGCAGACTCCTTACACAGGTTTCCTAGCAACTCCTGTTCTAGAAAGCAGCAGTGAGGCGACATATGCTTGAATGGCACGTGTTATACTCCACTCACATCCAGAGCTGCATTCACACCTCAGACCACTTATCTGATATCCCATAATGCACTGCACTGGACTCCATCTCCCACAATGCACCTCATACAAACATGTCCTGTGCACGCACTGAACCAGCAGGGGGCAGGAGGAACCCAACTGAAA
This sequence comes from Bufo bufo, assembly GCF_905171765.1. Classification (NCBI taxonomy): domain Eukaryota; kingdom Metazoa; phylum Chordata; class Amphibia; order Anura; family Bufonidae; genus Bufo; species Bufo bufo. The sequence continues at coordinate 8,416,125 of NC_053397.1, read as the reverse complement.
ACCTGCAGAATTGTAAATGCAGCTCTGGATGTGACTGGAGTGTAAGCTTAACTACATATTGAATGGAGGCAGAGAGATAAAAAAAAATATATGGGAATAAGATTTTTTTTCCCCATTGAATCAGGAATCATAGCAGGATCAATCGGACCGTCACCAGGATTTGGGACTCACAGGCAAATTGCAGGAAAGCCTCCCGGCTGAGGGTGGTCCCGACAGAGTTGGTGGCCTCACACTGGAAGGTGCCGACATCCCGCACCCGGTCCGGGTTAGTGATGATTAGATTTCTGTCCTGCACCCGGTAGCGGTAATCCTGCGCTTCATCCAGAAGAGTCCCGTTCACTTTCCACCTGCAAACAGCGGAGACGAGGAGAACATCAGACACCGACATACGTCATAAATCTCCACTGTTGTGTTTCTATTCCTCAAGATATTCAAGCTCTCTGATAGCTGTCAGTGGATGGAAACATTTTTGCTTGTTACAATTGTATCCAGCCAAGATGCATCAGCAGCACAAATTTCTTCCCTGTCCTGATGGTTTGTTACAATGTATCGGTGCAAGTAATATGTATCAGTCTGGAGTTCAGGATTTTCTAGGGTGTTTTTAGCCTTTGGATGTTAAAAAAGGTTTATATTTATTAACAGCAAGCAGAGATCCTGAAAGTGGTAAGGAATTGAAAGGGTATGTGTATTGTGTTGCACAGGGCAGGAGCAACTACAGGAATACAATGAGTTGTCCTTTATGGATCGTTGACATAGAGATGATGCATTCTGGTGCAACTATGGATGCCACATCGGTGCCACTCTCCAAGAGAAGTGAATGGAAACCAAGGTGGTCCCAGGACTCCCAGTGTCACAATGTCACCTATGGGGAATCATCAGTGTAAACAAAGTCGTCAGGTGGCGCTGGACTGAAGGTCGTGTCCTCGCACACAATGTATGTGCACCTACCGTGTCACTGGCTTAGGGTGACCCAGCACCTCACAGACGAGGCTTAATGTCCGGTCCTCGGAATCCATGGGAAAGATGAGATTTGCCGGCTCTTGAGTGAAGACCGGACCCTGCAGAGCCAACTCATCTGTGGGGACAACACAAAAACACGATCAATTCCTAAGAAAACCCCTCAAAGTAACCAAAACGTAGAACATAAAGCACAGGTGACCTAGAGGGCACCCCCTTCTTACAGATCACTCTGATTATGGATACTCTGTATCTGTGTTGGGAAGAATAGAATGTCAGCTCCTCCTGGGATAGGGGATGATGAGTGTGATACATTGCATGAAGCATGGAGATTAGATGGTAGGCTCTTGGTGTCAGGGATGATGAGTGTGATACATTGTATGAAATACGGAGATTAGATGGTAGGCTCTTGGGTTCAGGGATGATGAGTGCGATACATTGTATGAAGCATGGAGATTAGATGGTAGGCTCTTGGGGTCAGGGATGATGAGTGTGATACATTGTATGAAGCATGGAGATTAGATGGTAGGCTCTTGGGGTCAGGGATGATGAGTGCGATACATTGTATGAAGCATGGAGATTAGATGGTAGGCTCTTGGGGTCAGGGATGATGAGTGTGATACATTGTATGAAGCATGGAGATTAGATGGTAGGCTCTTGGGGTCAGGGATGATGAGTGTGATACATTGTATAAGGCATGGAGATTAGATGGTAGGCTCTTGGGGTCAGGGATGATGAGTGTGATACATTGTATGAAGCATGGAGATTAGATGGTAGGCTCTTGGGGTCAGGGATGATGAGTGTGATACATTGTATGAAGCATGGAGATTAGATGGTAGGCTCTTGGGGTCAGGGATGAGGAGTGTGATACATTGTATGAAGCATGGAGATTAGATGGTAGGCTCTTGGTGTCAGGGATGATGAGTGTGATACATTGTCTGAAATACGGAGATTAGATGGTAGGCTCTTGGGGTCAGGGATGAGGAGTGTGATACATTGTATGAAGCATGGAGATTAGATGGTAGGCTCTTGGGGTCAGGGATGATGAGTGCGATACATTGTATAAAGCATGGAGATTAGATGGTAGGCTCTTGGGGTCAGGGATGATGAGTGCGATACATTGTATGAAGCATGGAGATTAGATGGTAGGCTCTTGGGGTCAGGGATGATGAGTGCGATACATTGTATGAAGCATGGAGATTAGATGGTAGGCTCTTGGGGTCAAGGATGATGAGTGCGATACATTGTATGAAGCATGGAGATTAGATGGTAGGCTCTTGGGGCAGGGATGATGAGTGTGATACATTGTATGAAGCATGGAGATTAGATGGTAGGCTCTTGGGGTCAGGGATGATGAGTGCGATACATTGTATGAAGCATGGAGATTAGATGGTAGGCTCTTGGGGTCAGGGATGATGAGTGTGATACATTGTATGAAGCATGGAGATTAGATGGTAGGCTCTTGGTGTCAGGGATGATGAGTGTGATACATTGTATGAAACATAGAGATTAGATGGTAGGCTCTTGGGGTCAGGGATGATGAGTGCGATACATTGTATGAAGCATGGAGATTAGATGGTAGGCTCTTGGGGTCAGGGATGATGAGTGTGATACATTGTATGAAACATAGAGATTAGATGGTAGGCTCTTGGGGTCAGGGATGATAAGTGTGATACATTGTATAAAGCATGGAGATTAGATGGTAGGCTCTTGGGGCAGGGATGATGAGTGTGATACATTGTATGAAGCATGGAGATTAGATGGTAGGCTCTTGGGGTCAGGGGATGAGGAGTGTGATACATTGTATAAAGCATGGAGATTAGATGGTAGGCTCTTGGGGTCAGGGGATGAGGAGTGTGATACATTGTATGAAGCATGGAGATTAGATGGTAGGCTCTTGGGGTCAGGGATGATAAGTGTGATACATTGTATAAAGCATGGAGATTAGATGGTAGGCTCTTGGGGCAGGGATGATGGGTGTGATACATTGTATGAAGCATGGAGATTAGATGGTAGGCTCTTGGGGCAGGGATGATGGGAGTGATGACAGTCTGTATTTTTAATTGCCCTCCATGGCAGACATTGACTCATTCTGCCTCTTGTCCAGTGTGGGGCCCTCTTTGGTCATTTATTTCCCAATTGCGGATTTTCACCCTGGACTTCTCGTGGCCGCCCAGACTATAACAGGGCAGCAGTATAAGAGCGCAGATACGGGCATGTGCCCCTTTAAAGTGACAGCACCATCTATGAAGCAGTTTCCTTTCTAAAGGCAGTGAGGAGAATGTAATTTGTCTATTGGATTACTGCTGGGTACGAGGGGTCAGGCGGGCGCACTCCAGGGTGCCATTTACACTCCAGTCTCCATGAATAAGTAATAGATGAAAGCGTTTCAGGTAAATAGTTACAGAATATAGCGGCGGGCAGGACGCTCACGCCAAAGTGGATTTTCAGTAAGTGGTTTCCGTATTTGGTGCTGTTATCAGCACCACACGAGGCGCAGCGTTTCCTCCGGCCTGACCTTTATCTCAAGGAGGCCAAGGCGGCTACAAAGGATTGCTGGATATGGCCAAACTCCCAATAAATATGCAAAAGCGTCTCGCTAACAAGGCGGCCTGAAGTATCCGTCCTGCTGAATTAATGAATAAAGAAGGAGCAGAGCGCGGCGATATAACTGCACCTGGCCAACAGCTTAAAGGGGGAGTCTACCTCCTCGTATAGACACAGCCTTGAGCTGTAATACATATTACTGTAAATGATCCTCCCCTAATGATACGTGAGAGCTGACCCCCTAAAATAAGACAGGACCTGAATGTAGCAGCCCCCAGAAGCCATTACCAGTCGACCCAGCTGTTTCTGACATATCTCGATTCCTTGTACAAGTAACGGATCCTGGGTGATGGATGCGTGCTGTCACCTACTCTTCTGCCTGCAGGCTTCTGTAGAGTCTGGGCATTTTATGCATCAATCAGGAGGTTCAGGATGAACAGTATGTCTCCCCACAGAAACAGGGGTGCTGCAGTGCACACGATCATGGGAGGAAAGATACACATGGAATTTAAATTGTATCAGCTCCTGTACATTATATGATTCAGGGATACATTGCATGATCTACATTGTATCATCTGCTACGTTGTATGATCTGTTAAATTGTATGATTTATTGACTCTCTTCTACATTGTATGATCTGGTGACACTGCTATATTATATAATCTGCTACATTTCATTCTCTGTACTCTAGTACATTGTATAGTCTATTACACTGGATGATCTGCAGCTACATCATAAGGCCTGGCAACACTTTGTTACATCATATCGTCTGCAACTTAGTATGATCTGGTAACATTTCGCTACATAATGTAATTTGGTGAAACTGCTAAAAAATATGATCTGGTGACACTGCTACATTGTATGATGTGCTACATTGTATGATCTGGTGACACTCTGCTACATTGTATGATGTGCTACATTGTATGATCTGGTGACACTCTGCTACATTGTATGATCTGGTGACACTGCTACATTGTATGATCTGGTGACACTGCTACATTGTATGATCTGGTGACACTGCTACATTGTATGATGTGCTACATTGTATGATCTGGTGACACTGCTACATTGTATGATGTGCTACATTGTATGATCTGGTGACACTGCTACATTGTATGATCTGGTGACACTCTGCTACATTGTATGATCTGGTGACACTCTGCTACATTGTATGATCTGGTGACACTCTGCTACATTGTATGATCTGGTGACACTCTGCTACATTGTATGATGTGCTACATTGTATGATCTGGTGACACTCTGCTACATTGTATGATCTGGTGACACTCTGCTACATTGTATGATCTGGTGACACTCTGCTACATTGTATGATCTGCTACATTGTATGATCTGGTGACACTGCTACATTGTATGATCTGGTGACACTCTGCTACATTGTATGATCTGGTGACACTCTGCTACATTGTATGATCTGGTGACACTGCTACATTGTATGATCTGGTGACACTCTGCTACATTGTATGATCTGGTGACACTCTGCTACATTGTATGATCTGCTACATTGTATGATCTGGTGACACTCTGCTACATTGTATGATCTGGTGACACTCTGCTACATTGTATGATCTGCTACATCATAAGATTTGGTAACACTTTGTTATGCCTCATTCACACAGTCAGTGTTTGGTCAGTGATTTGCATCAGAGATTTTTAGGCAAAATCCGGTGCGGCCCTAAACCCAGAACAGGAGCAGATCTTTCCCTTATGCCTCCTGCACACGAACGTGTGCGCCCCGTGGCCGTGCTGCGGCCCGCAAAATGCGGGCCGTAATGCACGAACACCGTCCGTGGGGCAGTCGCAGCGGATCGCGGACCCATTCACTTTAATGGGTCCGTGATTTGGCTGTTCCGCAAAAAGATAGGACATGTTCTATCTTTTTGCAGGACGGAAGTACAGGACGAAACCCCACGGAAACACTCCGTAGGGTTCGGTTCCGTGCTTCCGTTCCGCACCATTCCGCATCTCCGGATTTGCGGACCCATTGAAGTGAATGAGTCCGCATCCGTGATGCGGAATGCACACGGAACGGAGCAATACGGCAACGGGAAGCACACGTTCGTGTGCATGAGGCCTTACACCTTATGTCTGTGGAGGCTCCAATCCTGGTTTTGGCTCATAATCACTGACCAAACACTGACGTGTGGATGAGGCTTTACATTGTATGATCTGGTGACATTTCGCTGCATTATGTAATATGATGAAACTGCTAAATGATATGATCAGGAGATGCTCTGTTACATTGTGTAATCTGGTGATGCTACATTATAGGATCTGCCACATTATACTGTGTGTAATGTTCTGGTGAAAGAATGTAGCCTGGAGGCTGATGCAACACTTATGTCACCTGTGTAGGATGCAACTCACCCCCCTCTCTGGGGTAGAAACTTAATATAATTGCACCCCTGAGGTTGCGTTGCCTCTACCTCTACCTGTGACCGCTGGGACATGTTGTTTTGATGTGGAAACAGCACGACCAGGACCATGAAAATGGAAGTGTAACTACATGTATTCTATAGTCCATCTCTGGAAAAAGGTGAGACATCCAGATGTAGCAGAGCTGAACCTGTCACTCAACGTTCAACTGATAACCTGAAAGAACTAAATTGGTGACCTGATAAAAGCCGATAATGCAAATGTCAATTAATGAGGATTCTCAAAATATAACACATTCCGGAAATTTGAGTCTCTTCATAATTTCAATCTTATTTTAAGCGCTAATATGAATTCAACCTCAGCAAATTAGAACAGAAAGAATTAATTGGATATGTAAATGAGATTATCTGCTATATAAATCTAATTACAAACTAATTTGCTCTAACAGCATGAAAAGGAACAACGCGTTCGATATAAAGCAGCACCTGTACCGCATCTGGCACCGACCACCACAAAAGAGGCACCTCTGCCACAACAACAATGCGCCAAGGACGCCACAGTCCTTACATACAACAGTTTGGGCCAATTATTGCAAGACATTACAGATTTTCTTTTTCTTGGCGACTATAAATTGTTTTCGAGTTCACCTATCGGCAACAAAGCTCCCAATGGGTGCTCAGTTTTTGGGTCAAAAGCCATGGGTCAGCTAATGAAACAGACCCTGCATGATGCAGAATGGCGCAAATACATGAGAAAACATAACGTGCGGGGCTAGTTTGTCATATTATGGCAACAAATGTATCATCGCACCAGTTATTAGCGCAGCAACAATAAGGGATCAAACAGCAATGCTGATAGGAGACCCCCCGCCCACAATTCTGATGTTTTTTGTTTTGGGGAGACAAAATGATACATATGTTGATGTTCCTGGAGGGAAACGCCAAATGGAAAAGGATTTAGGAAAACTAGAAGAATGGTCAGAACTCTGGCAACTGAAATTTAATGTGGATAAGTGCAAGATAATGCACCTGGGGCGTAAAAACCCAAGGGCAGAATATACAATCAGTGATACAGTCCTAACCTCAGTATCTGAGGAAAGGGATTTAGGAGTAATTATTTCAGAAGACTTAAAGGTGGGAAGACAATGTAATAGAGCAGCACGAAATGCCAGCAGAATGCTTGGATGTATAGGGAGAGGTATAAGCAGTAGAAAGAGTGAAGTACTTATGCCGCTGTACAGAACACTGGTGAGACCTCACTTGGAGTATTGTGCGCAGTACTGGAGGCCATATCTCCAGAAGGATATAGATACTCTAGAGAGAGTTCAGAGAAGAGCTACTAAACTAGTACATGGATTGCAGGATAAAACTTACCAGGAAAGGTTAAAGGACCTTAATATGTATAGCTTGGAAGAAAGAAGAGACAGAGGGGATATGAGAGAAACTTTTAAATACATAAAGGGAATCAACTCGGTAAAGGAAGAGAGCATATTTAAAAGAAGAAAAACTACCACAAGAGGACACAGTTATAAATTAGAGGGGCAAAGGTTTAAAAGTAATATAAGGAAGTATTACTTTACTGAGAGAGTAGTGGATGCATGGAATAGCCTTCCTGCAGAAGTGGTAGCTGCAAATACAGTGAAGGGGTTTAAGCATGCATGGGATAGGCACAAGGCCATCCTTCATATAAGATAGGGCCAGGGGCTATCCATAGCATTCAGTATATTGGGCAGACTAGATGGGCCAAATGGTTCTTATCTGCCGACACATTCTATGTTTCTATGTTGCACTGTTGGCCACACCCTCTTACATAACCATGGAGATGTTTGTATTTAATTACATTATTTTGATTCATGTCACAGCAGCAGTTTGTGCTCCAGAGCTGCTCCTCCTCAGTAACTAAGGGCAGTCATTGCTTTTATATATATTAATTGGTGTCTGTTGCCCCTATAGCAGGGATGGCCAACCTAAGGGTTTCCAGATGTTGCAAAACTACAACTCCCAGCATGCCCAGACTGCCAACAGCTATCAGCCTACAGCAGGGCATGGTGGGAATTGTAGTTTTACAACAGCTGGAGAGCCTCAGGTTGGCCATGCCTGCCCTATAGTCACGCCCTTGCACTTTCTGTTGGATGTCTGCACCTAAGAGCCCATGCACAGGACCGTTGTTTTTGTCTGCATTTTTTGCAGATCGGATGCAGACCCATTCACTTTAACGGGGCCGCAAAAGATGCAAACAGCACGCCGTGTACTGTCCGCATCTGTGAGTCCATTCCGCGGCCCCATGTCCTATTCCTATTCTTGTCCATTTGGGCAGACAAGGAATAAGACATTTCTGAAGGAGTGAAAAAAAATGGTGGCAGGCTCCTGGCTGGCTTCCGTGTTTTGCAGATCCGCAATTTGCGGACCGCAAAAATGGCTACGGTCGTGCACATGAGCCCTAAGCAAAGGATTCATTTATTGAGGTGGGAGCACCCACATGACAGCCCACATTCACCCTGTGACCAAGGAATGAAAATTCTTGGTGGGACTTCTATTCATTCCTATTGAGGTCATGGTCTGGGAGAAGCTGGAAACTCCTGAAATCTGGCACCAAACAGGAGACGATGGTTTATTAATCAACATTTTCATCATTTTTTTCTTCCTTCCCCTAATTTTGCTTGGAACAGAATGTCGCTCATTAACCGTTAAGTGCATTTAACATCTTAAAGGGCAATTGTGGCGCGGCCATTTACAAGCAGTAACGGTCAGTTCCGTGCATTAATAATCATCAGATCCAAACTCCTGCAATCACAGAAAGTGCGGCTATTAAATCAGTAATTCAGATCTTCTGCTGAAGACCACGGTGACCCTTGAAAACACTGCCCATAATCCATCAGTCCTCCCTGTTCTGAGCTCGGCTAATGGTCGAGTATCTTATTAATTCACATCGTCAAATATTTCTAGGTCACAAAGTATAAAATAACCTAAAACGCAGCCATCCTTCCACCCGGCTGAGCAGGCAATTTCTTGATTAAAATTTATGTCAAGATGATTATTACCGTTCAGATTCCAGGACACGGGGAGAGGCGCGACATGACTGGATGAACTGGGGCGGTCCGAGGGCACCGCAATGATGTGCAATAATATTAGAAAGAAATGATACATAATATATACAGGAAGAGACACAACAGGGATTGTCAGTGAATAGAAACATTGTCAAAGGCAGGGGGTGGTCGGGGGCACATTCATTAAAGAGGCCGTCCATCCTATGTAAAAAGTAGCTTAATCAATGCATGAGGGAACTTTCTGCAACTTTTTTTTAATAAACTTTGTGTTTCAGTCCTTCACCATTGGCAAAATATTTTCATGCTGCTAGAAAATGACACAACGATACACCCCTGCACCCAGGGGTGCACCCCCAATGAGGCCAGGCGAGGCAGCCGAAAGGCCATGGGCGGAAGGCAAGGGGTTAGGTTAAGAAATTGGCATTGGGGCGCCATTTCAGTTTTTGCCTCAGGCAGCAGAAAGGCTAGGCGCACCCCTGCCTGCACGACACATTGTAACAAAGTATCTGGACAGGAAAGATATTTGTGTTGCTGATGCCTCTAAGACCATAAATTCTGCAAAGTATTAGGCCAGGATAGGTTTCCAATCTCTGAGGACGTACTAGACTGGACACAGTTGTAACAAACCCTGTAAAAAGTATTAGATTATGACAGGTTTTCAGTCTCTGAATCTAAACAATGAATGTTCCTATTCACTGACAGCAAGCAGAGTTGCATTCTGCGTCTTTTGACTTACCCTGGGGTCCACATAGAACAGACAGTTATTATCAGCACAAACTAAAATACGGTCCCCTCCCCCTTTCTTCTTCTGTCTGCCACCACATCCTAGGACAGACGGCTCCTATGCTTTTTAACTCTTTCCCTCCCGCTATATCTCTTGTAGGACGGGAGGGCAATGAGATCCTCAGGCTGGTTCTCCTCACCTGGGACTGGTTCACACCACCACACGCTGGAGATCCTCCTGAAAATTCTCCCCCCATCCATTTTGTAAAGAAGGGACCTTCAGATCTCAGGGTAACATTACAGAGATAGGACTCCCCCATAAGGCCCCACTGGAGCCCCTGCATCACATGGACCCATTGCAGTAGTTGGGAACATCCTTAACCCTTTAGTCAAGGAGGCCCCTTAAAGAAAACACCACCCATTGCTGGTTCTAGCCCACCCTTATCCACCCCTCCATCCAAAGACAAGGAGCCATCAATATCCACCCCCCCCCCCATCATCTCAAGATATAAGAGGCCATTCATATCTATTGCCCCCCACCTCAAGATTTAAGGGTCCATCTGAATTTGGGGAGAAGGAGGCTGTGACCTTTAGGGCAGTAGCTCCCCCTTCCTCTGGGGTGGTGCCTGTAGGAGCCCTGTGCCATCACTCCACCCATGAGGTAGCGACCCATGCAACCTCTATAGTATACAATGTAACAGCTGTATCCACGCCGCTGCACCATATACCGTCTACTCCTTGTCTTCCTAAGCTGTGACTTTAATAAGCCGTTCAGAATATTTATCATGGTAATCAATTATTCAGACACCTGCCCGATCAATTTGCATACTATTTAAAGGGCTAGACGATGATGAATATTTCATTTGATTTAATCTTGTTTGTTGATTGATGGCCTTAATAATATTTTTCGGTGTTGATTTTCTCAGTCCATATACTTATCTATAACCGCGTATTTTCATGTAAGCGGATTGTTAGACCCATTACCCCAGAAGACAATTCAAAGGAAATGAAAATGCTCTTAAAGTCACAGAGACACTTTTCCACCATATTTGCTCAAAGTCAAGGAGCAACCAACAGGAAGAGTTTAACCACAGGAAGGGGTACTGCAACATTGTAACAGTCTGGAAAGTTCTAACCACACCCACAATGATATCAACCATCTGCAGACCACACCCTCATGTCAGTCTTAAAGAGATATTACACCGAGATGCTCCACCATAATTTCAGATGACAATGAGGAGCTCTGTAGTCCTAGGACATAGGCTTGCTATATAATCATCTATGAAACGGGATTCCCTCCAAAAAGCAAATACTTGGCAAGATATTAAAAGTCTAATCAGTGTTTCTTCTTTAAGACCCCCAATTACTGACCACCGCAGCTCCTGTGGTGCTTGTCACCAACTTTACCTGATTCTTATATGAAGATACGCTCAGTTATGTAGTCATATGGAGGAAAGGGAACACGCGTGACTTAGTCCTGTGCACGACATTTTTCACCACTAAGATTGGTCCATGATCTATTGTCCCATCCATGGTTCCAACACTGGAGTGAATCGGACATTGGATACGATGGATTGCAACAACAGACACCATTTCTGACCATCTCCCGAGGTCCCATTAATTACCATAAACCATAAATCGGGCACATCACCATTTCTGTGGCCTCCTGCACATGGCAAAGTGGTGGGCATGGCCTCTGTGTGGTGCCCGAGGGTGTCCCTACAGTGTAAGGCGTAGCTATAGATGGGCAGAGATAGCAACGCACCTGGGTCCTAGTAACCAAATAGAACCAAAGTTAATATTCTATCTACAGACCAAAAGTTACATCATCTCCGCTCAGATGTCTCTGTAATAATATATTAGAGAATGGAGTACCGCACACTGTTTTACTCTTCCCGGGGGCCAGCAAAGACCCGACGGTCATCAAACAAAAGTATAAATATGCGGCACACAGAATATTCTTTGCAATTTAAAGGTAATTTTATTTAGTGATTTTCATGATCCAGTTTATAGGAAATTAAATGCTGGGTAACCACTATCCATATATGAGCCAGACTTTTCGGTCCACAGGGACCTTCTTCAGCTGCTTGGAGTTTCTGTGGTCAGAGATAAAGGGATATCTGGATCATGAACCTCTTATTGTGAAAATCATTAAAAAAAATTAACTTTAAATTGCATAGAATATTCTGTGGGCCACATATTTATACTAATGTCTCTGTAATAAGACATGTAACAGAAAATGCCATATGACCGTACAGCACGGGAAAAACCGCAGGATATATGGACCATATCATGAAAGTGTGGAGCTGGTAATAACCCCCGAGCGAGCTGTCACTGCAGGCGGATTGGAAGTCACCCAGCTTTTCGAGAACCAATAAAAGATAACTGGAGGATTTCTAGTTAGGCTGAGTTCACACTTCAGTTACTTCCATCAGTTAGGGCTCATGCACAAGACCATATGTATTTTGCGGTCCGTAAAACATGGATGCGCCAAAAAAAATTGAATGACATCCGTGTGCATTACGTATTTTGCGGAATGGAACAGCTGGCACCTAATAGAAAAGTCCTATCCTTGTCCCAGAAGAGGAAGGTGCTGTCCCTTTAAATGGACTCCGACAGAATATGTGAAAATGTAACCTTTCAGCCGTCAAGAAAAAAGCAACAAATAAACCTGATTTACAAAATCTAATTCACCAAAGGATAAAACAGAATGAAGCGGGTGGACGAGTCCTGTAATTGTCGCCGGCTGTCGCCAGCAGATAATATGTGACAGACAGGATAACAACATTTTCTGAAATAGAGGGCACCAGCGCCGTCTGTCAGCAAATTAAGGACGAGCAATCCGACAATTTGCTTTGTAGCAGCGGATGGGGGAACCTGTACACGGCTACACGCAGGTCTCCTACCTCACCCATGTAATATTCACATGAAAGGGAATTATTCATCAAACCCCATTAACGCCGGCGAGATAAACAAAGGGCTCGCTCCACGCAGAGTGATATGCAGAGACGGCGATTAATTAAGCCCTGAAGGATTCTGCCGTAACATATGTTAAATATTGCACGTGTCTTCTAAAGATCATTTTTATTCTCCAATCCCTGCAATGTACTGTATATTAGGCAGGAAAGTGACAATTACACAAAAAAAATGGAACAGACTGAATGTATGAGCAGAAAATTACAGGGCTGAGCTGGTGTGGAACTACAGAAACCAGCAGGGTTTAGCTTTAAAACTTATCCTCTGTTAGGAAATGTAACAAAGTGGTCAAATCTTAAATATGATTATTATTTTCACTTCTTTCACATCAAGCTGAGTTCCCTTTTCTGCTAGATCTTACTTTGACATCCAAGCACTCTGCTTTTACTCAAACCACAAATAATATAGCTGAGACCCTAAAATAAATGTTACCCTTTTATACTGTAGAGTCAAAGTACTCTACAATAATACTGCCTCCTAGTTACAAGAATATAACTACTATAATACTGCCTCCTAGTTACAAGAATATAACTACTATAATACTGCCCCTATGTACAAGACTATAACTACTATAATACTGCCTCCTATGTACAAGAATATAACTACTATAATACTGCCTCCTATGTACAAGAATATAACTACTATAATACTGCCTCCTATGTACAAGAATATAACTACTATAATACTGCCCCTATGTACAAGACTATAACTACTATAATACTGCCTCCTATGTACAAGAATATAACTACTATAATACTGCTCCTATGTACAAGAATATAACTACTATAATACTGCCCCTATGTACAAGAATATAACTACTATAATACTGCCTCCTATGTACAAGAATATAACTACTATAATACTGCCTCCTATGTACAAGAATATAACTACTATAATACTGCTCCTATGTATAAGAATATAACTAATATAATACTGCCCCTATGTACAAGAATATAACTACTATAATACTGCTCCTATGTACAAGAATATAACTACTATAATACTACCTCCTATGTACAAGAATATAACTACTATAATACTGCCTCCTATGTACAAGAATATAACTACTATAATACTGCTCCTATGTACAAGAATATAACAACTATAATACTGCTTCTATGTACAAGAATATAACTACTATAATACTGCTCCTATGTACAAGAATATAACTACTATAATACTGCTCCTGTGTACAAGAATATAACTACTATAATACTGCCTCCTATGTACAAGAATATAACTACTATAATACTGCCATCTATATACAAGAATATAACTACTATAATACTGCCTCCTATGTACAAGAATATAACTACTATAATACTGCTCCTATGTACAAGAATATAACTACTATAATACTGCTCCTATGTACAAGAATATAACTACTAGAATACTGCTCCTCTGTACAAGAATATTACTACTATAATACTGCTCCAATGTATAAGAATATAACTACTATAATACTGCTCCTATGTACAAGAATATAACTACTATAATACTGCTCCTATGTACAGGAATATAACTACTAAATTACTACTTCCTATGTACTACTATAATACTGCTCCTATGTACAAGAATATAACTACTATAATTCTGCTTCTATGTACAGGAATATAACTACTAGAATATTGCTCCTATGTACAAGAATATAACTACTATAATACTGCCTCCTATGTACAAGGATATAACTACTATAATACTGCTCCTATGTACAAGAATATAACTACTATAATACTGCTCCTATGTAAAAGAATATAACTACTATAATACTGCTCCTATGTACAAGAATATAACTACTATAATACTGCTCCTATGTACAAGAATATAACTGCTATAATACTGCTCCTATGTACAAGAATATAACTGCTATAATACTGCTCCTATGTACAAGGATATAACTACTATAATACTGCTCCTATGTACAAGAATATAACTGCTATAATACTGCTCCTATGTACAAGGATATAACTACTATAATACTGCTCCTATGTACAAGAATATAACTACTATAATACTGCTCCTATGTACAAGAATATAACTACTATAATACTGCTCCTATGTACAAGAATATAACTACTATAATACTGCTCCTATGTACAAGAATATAATTACTATAATACTGCTCCTATGTACAAGAATATAACTACTATAATACTGCTCCTATGTACAAGAATATAATTACTATAATACTGCTCCTATGTACAAGAATATAACTACTATAATACTGCTCCTATGTACAAGAATATAACTACTATAATACTGCTCCTATGTACAAGAATATAACTACTATAATACTGCTCCTATGTACAAGAATATAACTACTATAATACTGCTGCTATGTACAAGAATATAACTACTATAATACTGCTCCTATGTACAAGAATATAACTACTATAATACTGCTCCTATGTACAAGAATATAACTACTATAATACTGCTCCTATGTACAAGAATATAACTGCTATAATACTGCTCCTATGTACAAGAATATAACTACTATAATACTGCTCCTATGTGCAAGAATATAACTACTATAATACTGCTCCTATGTACAAGAATATAACTACTATAATACTGCTCCTATGTACAATATAACTACTATAATACTGCTCCTATGTACAAGAATATAACTACTATAATACTGTTCGTATGTACAAGAATATAACTACTATAATACTGCTCCTATGTACAAGAATATAACTACTATAATACTGCTCCTATGTACAAGGATATAACTACTATAATACTGCTCCTATGTACAAGAATATAACTACTATAATACTACCTCCTATGTACAAGAATATAACTACTATAATACTGCTCCTATGTACAAGAATATAACTACTATAATACTGCTCCTATGTACAAGGATATAACTACTATAATACTGCTCCTATGTACAAGGATATAACTGCTATAATACTGCTCCTATGTACAAGAATATAACTGCTATAATACTGCCTCCTATGTACAAGAATATAACTACTATAATACTGCTCCTATGTACAAGAATATAACTACTATAATACTGCTCCTATGTACAAGAATATAACTACTATAATACTGCCTCCTATGTACAAGAATATAACTGCTATAATACTGCTCCTATGTACAAGAATATAACTACTATAATACTGCCTCCTATGTACAAGATTATAACTACTATAATACTGCTCCTATGTACAAGAATATAACTACTATAATACTGCTCCTATGTACAAGAATATAACTACTATAATACTGCTCCTATGTACAAGAATATTGTCATGGTCTTACCTGCTTGCTGCTCTCCTTCGTTTGACATGTGCTGGCGGCCATCTTGGGTCCTGGGTTTCTTGTAGCCTTCCACCCTGCGGCTCCTCCTTCCCCTGGGAGGAGCTGGATGCCTAGCTCATATATATAGGAGGTCTGTGGCTTCAGTTCCTTGCTTGGTCCTCTTGTGTTCACATGCTTCTAAGACTGCTGCTGCTTCTGGTTCCTGATCCTGGCTTCGTCTGACTACCCTGCTGGTTCCTGATCCTGGCTTCGTCTGACTACCCTGCTGGTTCCTGATCCTGGCTTCGTCTGACTACCCTGCTGGTTCCTGATCCTGGCTTCGTCTGACTACCCTTCTGGTTCCTGACCTCTGGCTTCGCAAAGACTCTGCTCGGTTTCACCATCCGTTTGGACTTTTGCTTTACAGCTTTATTTTCAATAAAGCCTTCTTATTTTCATTTATCTCTTGTTGTACGTCTGGTTCATGGTTCCGTGACATTAGGACCAAGCCATGAATTCTGACGGTACAGGGCCATCCTCGCTACCCACGCTGGTTGCCAGACTTGATCAGCAGGATCACCTGTTGGGTCGGTTCGCTGTGGCGTTGCAAACCCTGCTTGAACGCACGGCTCATTTCGCTCCCGTTGCCGATGGGTCGGTTGTCGCTCCTGGGCTCGCTCCTACTGCCGCTCCGGTTGTTGCGCCAGAGTCTACCCCGACACCTGTTGTTGCGCCTGCGGTGTTTCGGGGTATGACCGGTTCTGCCCCTCTTCCACAGCGCTTTGGGGGAGAGCCAACTCAGTGCCGAGGTTTCCTTAACCAGGTGGGCATTTATTTCGAGTTGCTGCCACATGCCTTTCCTACTGAGAGATCAAAGGTGGGCTTCTTGATCTCGCTGCTCTCGGACAAGGCCTTGGCCTGGGCCAGCCCTTTATGGGAGAACAACAATCCGGTGGTTGCCGAGTTTTCCGGTTTTGTTGCTTCTCTTCGGAAGGTATTCGATGTGCCGGCTCGTGCTGCCTCTGCTGCGAAGCTCCTTATGTCCATCAGACAGGGTTCACGATCCGTAGCTGAATACGCCATTGAGTTTCGTACCCTGGCAGCAGAGGTGGGCTGGAATAATGAGGCTCTGGTCGCTGCTTTCTCTCATGGTCTCTCGGATGCCTTGAAGGATGAGGTTGCAGCTAAGGACCTACCAGTTGAGCTCGAGTCTCTTATTTCTTTCCTGATTTTGATTGACACCAGACTCAGGGAGAGACCTTCCTTTAAGGAGAACCTGCGGAGGTCTTCTAACAGATTGGTGCCTACGTTTGCTGTCCCACCCGTGCCTCCCTCTCCTCCCACGCCTCCTGGGGATGACTTGTCTGGGGGTGAACCCATGCAGCTGGGGTTTGCTCGCCTGTCCGAGGGGGAGAGGGCACTCCGGAGACGCGAGGGCCGATGCATGTACTGTGGTCTCGGTGGGCATTTTCGGTTGGCATGTCCGAACCGTCCGGGAAACGCTCGTACCCTGAGATCCTGTCGGGGGCAGATCTTGGGTGGAGTCTCCTCGTCCCCGGTTTCCTGTGTTGACAAACCACTGATCACTGTTGTCCTCTCCTGGGTCGGGGGCTCGGTGACGACCCAGGCGTTGGTGGACTCTGGTGCTGGTGGTTTGTTCATTGATAGTGTGTTCGCTGCCGCCAATTCCATTCCTCTGCAGGCTCGAGGTTCCCCACTGGCTCTTGAGGCGATAGACGGCAGACCCCTTCTGCCGCCACACGTGACTCATGAGACCCTTCCAGTGGGGATAGCCATTGGTGCCGTTCACAGAGAGTCGGTCTGCCTCCAGGTTATTTCGTCTCCACACTACTCGGTGGTCTTGGGGTACCCCTGGCTCCAGAAGCATAATCCGACTTTCGATTGGAGATCGGTCGAGATCCTCTCGTGGTCACCGCAGTGTGGGGCTAGTTGCATCCATGGGTCTGTCAAGTTGCTGTGTACTTCCTCGGACTCTCTGTTGCCTCCTGAATACGAGGAGTACCATGATGTATTCGATAAGGTGCGCGCGGTTGCCCTACCTCCGCACCGCCCATACGATTGTGCCATAGAGTTACAATCTGGTGCCGTTCCTCCTCGTGGCAAAGTCTATCCACTGTCGGTAGCGGAGAATGAGGCCATGGAGGAGTACGTGAGGGAGGCGCTTTCACGCGGACACATTCGCAAATCTTCGTCCCCGGCAGGGGCTGGATTTTTCTTTGTGAAAAAGAAGGGCGGTGAGTTGAGGCCTTGCATCGATTACAGGGGTCTCAATCACATCACGATCAAGAACGCTTACCCGATACCCTTGATTTCCGAGCTGTTCGATCGCCTTAAAGGGGCCACGGTCTTTACCAAACTCGACCTGAGGGCGGCATATAACCTGGTAAGGATCAAGGCGGGCGATGAGTGGAAGACCGCGTTTAACACCAGGACCGGTCATTACGAATCCTTGGTTATGCCCTTTGGGTTGTGCAATGCGCCCGCAGTCTTTCAGGAATTCATCAACGATGTTTTCCGTGACCTGTTGCAGCAGTGTGTGGTAGTCTATTTGGATGACATCTTGGTATATTCTGAATCCATGGAGGCCCACATTCTGGATGTCAGACGAGTGTTGCAACGGTTACGAGAGAACAAGCTGTTCGGTAAGCTTGAGAAATGCGAATTTCACCGATCCCAGGTAACCTTCTTAGGTTACATCATTTCCGCTGAGGGGTTCTCCATGGATCCTGAGAAGGTTTCGGCTGTCTTACAGTGGCCCCAGCCCAGTGGTCTTCGTTCCCTGCAGCGCTTTTTGGGCTTCGCCAATTATTATCGGAAGTTCATCAGGGACTTTTCCATGCTGGCCAAGCCTCTCACGGATCTGACCAGGAAGGGCAGTAATTCCCAGGTCTGGCCGCTCGAGGCCATCCGAGCTTTTGAGGCCCTAAAGTCCGCCTTTGTGTCGGCTCCGATTCTGTCGCATCCCAACCCTGGGTTGCCCTTTGTCCTCGAGGTGGACGCGTCTGAGACGGGAGTAGGCGCCCTTCTGTCTCAGCGTAGAACACCAGAGGGTCCTCTGCTTCCTTGTGGGTTTTACTCCCGGAAACTGTCTTCCGCGGAGTGCAACTATCAGATTGGTGACAGGGAGTTATTGGCCATCGTGCAGGCCCTCAAAGAATGGAGGCACTTGCTCGAGGGTTCGGTGGTTCCGGTTCTCATCCTGACGGACCACAAGAATCTGACCTACCTTTCTGAGGCCAAGAGATTGACACCACGTCAGGCCAGATGGGCTCTGTTCTTGTCACGTTTTAATTACGTGGTCTCCTACCTACCCGGTTCCAAGAACATCAGGGCGGATGCCTTATCACGGCAGTACTCCGAGCTGTCCAGGGAGGAGTCGATTCCGACTTCGGTCATACCTCCGAATCATATCCTGGCCGCCATTCGCACCAGCCTGACCTCTCCCCTGGGTGAGCAGATTTTGGCGGCTCAATCTGGTGCTCCCTCTGGGAGACCCAACGGCAGATGTTTTGTGCCTGAGGAGTTGCGCACTCGGTTGTTGCGAACCTACCATAACTCCAAGACCGCGGGGCATCCTGGAAAGAATCAGCTGTCCTGGGCTGTTTCACGTCTGTTCTGGTGGCCTTCCCTACGTTCCGACATCGCCGCATATGTAGCGGCATGCTCCGTTTGTGCCCAGAGTAAGTCCCCTCGGCACCTTCCGTTGGGCCTTCTGCAACCCATAGCCACCGGGGAGCGCCCATGGTCACACCTGGGGATGGATTTCATTGTGGACCTCCCTGCATCCCGAGGCCATACGGTTATTCTCATGATTGTGGATCGGTTTTCCAAAATGTGCCACTGTGTTCCTCTCAAGAAGTTACCCTCTGCACAAGAGTTGGCCACGATTTTTGCCAGGGAGGTCTTCCGGTTGCACGGTTTGCCTAAGGAGATTGTGTCGGATCGGGGGAGTCAGTTTGTGTCCAGGTTCTGGCGCGCCTTTTGCTCCCAGTTGGGGATTCATCTCTCCTTCTCCTCGGCCTACCACCCTCAGTCCAATGGGGCCGCAGAACGATCCAATCAGGCCTTGGAGCAATTCCTTCGTTGCTATGTCTCCGATCACCAAGACAATTGGGTTGACCTCCTGCCTTGGGCTGAGTTTGCCAGGAACACGGCGGTGAACTCTTCCTCTGGGACGTCTCCCTTCATGGCCAATTATGGGTTCCAACCTGCCGTGTTACCGGAGGTATTCTCTCCCCAGGATATTCCGGCTGTGGAGGATCACCTTTCCGTCCTACGTGCTTCTTGGGTACAGATCCAGAAGTCCCTTGAGGTCTCTGCGCAGCGCCAGAGATTCCAGGCTGATCGCAGACGAGCGCCTGCTCCTTCCTACCAGGTCGGAGACCGTGTATGGTTGTCCACCCGCAACCTCAACCTTCGAGTGCCCACTCCCAAGCTGGCACCTCGCTTTGTTGGTCCCTTCCGAGTGCTTCGCAGGGTAAACCCGGTAGCCTATGCCCTTGCGCTTCCTCCTGGCATGCGGATCTCCAACGTGTTTCATGTCTCCCTGTTGAAGCCACTGGTGTGTAATCGTTTCACTTCCTCGGTTCCTCGGCCTCGTCCGGTCCAAGTGGGCAATCGTGAGGAATATGAGGTGAGCAATATCCTGGACTCACGCCTGGTCCGCGGTCGGTTGCAGTTTTTGGTCCATTGGCGTGGTTATGGTCCAGAGGAGCGTTCCTGGGTTCCCTCCGCAGATGTCCATGCTCCTGCCTTGCTCCGAGCCTTCCACGCACGCTTCCCTCAGAAACCGTTTTGTGCTCCGCGGAGGAGGGGCCCTTGAGGGGGAGGTACTGTCATGGTCTTACCTGCTTGCTGCTCTCCTTCGTTTGACATGTGCTGGCGGCCATCTTGGGTCCTGGGTTTCTTGTAGCCTTCCACCCTGCGGCTCCTCCTTCCCCTGGGAGGAGCTGGATGCCTAGCTCATATATATAGGAGGTCTGTGGCTTCAGTTCCTTGCTTGGTCCTCTTGTGTTCACATGCTTCTAAGACTGCTGCTGCTTCTGGTTCCTGATCCTGGCTTCGTCTGACTACCCTGCTGGTTCCTGATCCTGGCTTCGTCTGACTACCCTGCTGGTTCCTGATCCTGGCTTCGTCTGACTACCCTGCTGGTTCCTGATCCTGGCTTCGTCTGACTACCCTGCTGGTTCCTGATCCTGGCTTCGTCTGACTACCCTTCTGGTTCCTGACCTCTGGCTTCGCAAAGACTCTGCTCGGTTTCACCATCCGTTTGGACTTTTGCTTTACAGCTTTATTTTCAATAAAGCCTTCTTATTTTCATTTATCTCTTGTTGTACGTCTGGTTCATGGTTCCGTGACAAATATAACTACTATAATACTGCCTCCTATGTACAAGAATATAACTACTATAATACTGCTCCTATGTACAAGAATATAACTGCTATAATACTGCTCCTATGTACAAGAATATAACTACTATAATACTGCCTCCTATGTACAAGAATATAACTGCTATAATACTGCTCCTATGTACAAGAATATAACTACTATAATACTGCTCCTATGTACAAGAATATAACTACTATAATACTGCTCCTATGTACAAGAATATAACTACTATAATACTGCTGCTATGTACAAGAATATAACTACTATAATACTGCTCCTATGTACAAGAATATAACTACTATAATACTGCT
The DNA here is from genome assembly GCF_905171765.1 of Bufo bufo. Classification (NCBI taxonomy): domain Eukaryota; kingdom Metazoa; phylum Chordata; class Amphibia; order Anura; family Bufonidae; genus Bufo; species Bufo bufo. Next base: position 8,394,507 of record NC_053397.1, on the reverse strand, counting down.
CCTATGTACAAGAATATAACTGCTATAATACTGCTCCTATGTACAAGAATATAACTACTATAATACTGCTCCTATGTGCAAGAATATAACTACTATAATACTGCTCCTATGTACAAGAATATAACTACTATAATACTGCTCCTATGTACAATATAACTACTATAATACTGCTCCTATGTACAAGAATATAACTACTATAATACTGTTCGTATGTACAAGAATATAACTACTATAATACTGCTCCTATGTACAAGAATATAACTACTATAATACTGCTCCTATGTACAAGGATATAACTACTATAATACTGCTCCTATGTACAAGAATATAACTACTATAATACTACCTCCTATGTACAAGAATATAACTACTATAATACTGCTCCTATGTACAAGAATATAACTACTATAATACTGCTCCTATGTACAAGGATATAACTACTATAATACTGCTCCTATGTACAAGGATATAACTGCTATAATACTGCTCCTATGTACAAGAATATTACTGCTATAATACTGCCTCCTATGTACAAGAATATAACTACTATAATACTGCTCCTATGTACAAGAATATAACTACTATAATACTGCTCCTATGTACAAGAATATAACTACTATAATACTGCCTCCTATGTACAAGAATATAACTGCTATAATACTGCTCCTATGTACAAGAATATAACTACTATAATACTGCCTCCTATGTACAAGATTATAACTACTATAATACTGCTCCTATGTACAAGAATATAACTACTATAATACTGCTCCTATGTACAAGAATATAACTACTATAATACTGCTCCTATGTACAAGAATATAACTACTATAATACTGCCTCCTATGTACAAGAATATAACTACTATAATACTGCTCCTATGTACAAGAATATAACTGCTATAATACTGCTCCTATGTACAAGAATATAACTACTATAATACTGCCTCCTATGTACAAGAATATAACTGCTATAATACTGCTCCTATGTACAAGAATATAACTACTATAATACTGCTCCTATGTACAAGAATATAACTACTATAATACTGCTCCTATGTACAAGAATATAACTACTATAATACTGCTCCTATGTACAAGAATATAACTACTATAATACTGCCTCCTATGTACAAGAATATAACTACTATAATACTGCTCCTATGTACCAGAATATAACTGCTATAATACTGCTCCTATGTACAAGAATATAACTACTATAATACTGCCTCCTATGTACAAGAATATAACTGCTATAATACTGCTCCTATGTACAAGAATATAACTACTATAATACTGCTCCTATGTACAAGAATATAACTACTATAATACTGCCTCCTATGTACAAGAATATAACTGCTATAATACTGCTCCTATGTATAAGATTATAACTACTATAATACTGCTCCTATGTACAAGAATATAACTACTATAATACTGCTCCTATGTACAAGAATATAACTACTATAATACTGCTCCTATGTACAAGAATATAACTACTATAATACTGCCTCCTATGTACAAGAATATAACTACTATAATACTGCTCCTATGTACAAGAATATAACTGCTATAATACTGCTCCTATGTACAAGAATATAACTACTATAATACTGCCTCCTATGTACAAGAATATAACTGCTATAATACTGCTCCTATGTACAAGAATATAACTACTATAATACTGCTCCTATGTACAAGAATATAACTACTATAATACTGCCTCCTATGTACAAGAATATAACTGCTATAATACTGCTCCTATGTACAAGGATATAACTACTATAATACTGCCTCTTTTGGAAACAAGACTGGTAGGGAAATGCTATATCTGACTATAGTGGCCCTTTAAGTTCTCTATTTCCTTATGGCTGAAGTTCAGAAATGAGAAATGTTATTAGGATGGTTTGCTCGTCTGTCGGTCGGGTTGCTCGCTCTATTACAGTCTGGGTAGTGCCCATCCGCTGACTCTGCGCCAGTCTACGGTAATAAATAAATTAGAGTAGAATAGAAGGGATGAGGCGGTGAAAGCTCGGACAAATGACTTGGAGAGAGGATAGCTGGAATTCCTTTTATCAGGGCGCAGATCTGCGGACGGTATTGGTGAGTGAAGCATTACAGCCACGTTCCAGCGGAAAAATTAAAACTGTCCCAGTCCATGGACATGAAATCACGGGTTATGGGATATAATCTGGAGGAAAATACAGAAGGTCAGCTTTGGGGTCTTGGGCTGAATCATCCAAAAGTCACTGGGAGGTATCGGAGGTTTGGATCCATGAGATGGAACCCGTGCGGACACTGAATCGGTAATGGGGCCCGGATGCTTCAGGTTCTTCTATTCACAGTGAATGTCAGGGAGGACATCACCCTTACCCCCACTGCACCTCTGTGCCCAGCATTGTATTGTATGGTGCTGCTGTGATGGCGGCAGTCTGCATTTTGCCAGCAAACCCATTATTTAAGTCACCTCTCACCAGTCCTAGCTGGTACCAGTCATCCCATGTGGCTCCAGCTTTACTGCATCATCTATAGGAGGTCTGTGGTAATCTAAAATGTGCTTCTAGTACGACCATAGGCCCGGGCTGCTCCCGCCCCATGTTTTAGGGCTTATTCACATGAGTGTGTGCGGCCCATGCCCGCATATCAGCCATCAAACAGTGAGTCCACAATATACAGGCACCGGCGATGTGCGTTCCTTCACAATCCGCAAGATACAGAACGGTGCGGAGTGAAGGCACGGATATAATACTGCTTCGAAGTGCTTCTCTGGGATTTCGGTCCGTGCTTCCGCACCGCATAAAAGATAGAACACGTCCTATTTTTTTGCAGTCCGGACTGTCTGTTGCAGATCACGGACCCATTCAAGTCAATGGGTCCGCATCTGCAAATGGCGTGCACGCGGATGGCGCAGCACGGGCTCGGAGCTTGCATGCTCGTGTGCATGAGCCCATATACTACAACTCTAATCCATGAGCACTGAAGTATAGTGTAGATATTAGTGACTACCTTAGATGTACTCTCGATTAAAGTCTAAAATCTCTTGTCTCATCAGCGGCTCAGTGCCCCCATAGTTTACACTGCAGCTCAGCTTCTGCTATACCTGAGCACATGCTCAGTCAGTGCATACAGAGAGGATTTCCAGCACATGCGCAGTCAGTGTATACAGAGAGGATTTCCAGCACATGCTCAGTGTATACAGGGAGGATTTCCAGCACATGCGCAGTCAGTGTATACAGAGAGGATTTCCAGCACATGTGCAGTCAGTGCATACAGGGAGGATTTCCAGCACATGCGCAGTCAGTGTATACAGAGAGGATTTCCAGCACATGCTCAGTGTATACAGAGAGGATTTCCAGCACATGCGCAGTCAGTGTATACAGAGAGGATTTGCAGCACATGCGCAGTCAGTGTATACAGAGAGGATTTCCAGCACATGCTCAGTGTATACAGAGAGGATTTCCAGCACATGTGCAGTCAGTGTATACAGAGAGGATTTCCAGCACATGCGCAGTCAGTGTATACAGAGAGGATTTCCTGCACATGCGTAGTGTATACAGGGAGGATTTCCTGCACATGCGCAGTCAGTGTATACAGGGAGGATTTCCAGCACATGCTCAGTGTATACAGGGAGGATTTCCAGCACATGCTCAGTGTATACAGAGAGGATTTCCTGCACATGCGTAGTGTATACAGGGAGGATTTCCTGCACATGCGCAGTCAGTGTATACAGGGAGGATTTCCAGCACATGCTCAGTGTATACAGGGAGGATTTCCAGCACATGCTCAGTCAGTGTATACAGAGAGGATTTCCAGCACATGCGCAGTCAGTGTATACAGAGAGGATTTCCAGCACATGCGCAGTCAATATATACAGAGAGGATTTCCAGCACATGCGCAGTCAGTGTATACAGGGAGGATTTCCAGCACATGCTCAGTCAGTGTATACAGAGAGGATTTCCAGCACATGCGCAGTCAGTGTATACAGAGAGGATTTACAGCACATGCGCAGTCAGTGTATACAGAGAGGATTTCCAGCACATGCGCAGTCAGTGTATACAGAGAGGATTTCCAGCACATGCGCAGTCAGTGTATACAGAGAGGATTTCCAGCACATGCGCAGTCAGTGTATACAGAGAGGATTTCCAGCACATGCGCAGTGTATACAGAGAGGATTTACAGCACATGCGCAGTCAGTGTATACAGAGAGGATTTCCAGCACATGCGTAGTCAGTGTATACAGAGAGGATTTCCAGCACATGCGCAGTCAGTGTATACAGGGAGGATTTCCAGCACATGCGCAGTCAGTGTATACAGAGAGGATTTCCAGCACATGCGCAGTGTATACAGAGAGGATTTCCAGCACATGCGCAGTCAGTGTATACAGAGAGGATTTACAGCACATGCGCAGTGTATACAGAGAGGATTTCCAGCACATGCGCAGTCAGTGTATACAGAGAGGATTTCCAGCACATGTGCAGTCAGTGTATACAGAGAGGATTTCCAGCACATGCGCAGTCAGTGTATACAGAGAGGATTTCCTGCACATGCGTAGTGTATACAGGGAGGATTTCCTGCACATGCGCAGTCAGTGTATACAGGGAGGATTTCCAGCACATGCTCAGTGTATACAGGGAGGATTTCCAGCACATGCTCAGTCAGTGTATACAGAGAGGATTTCCAGCACATGCGCAGTCAGTGTATACAGAGAGGATTTCCAGCACATGCGCAGTCAATATATACAGAGAGGATTTCCAGCACATGCGCAGTCAGTGTATACAGGGAGGATTTCCAGCACATGCTCAGTCAGTGTATACAGAGAGGATTTCCAGCACATGCGCAGTCAGTGTATACAGAGAGGATTTACAGCACATGCGCAGTCAGTGTATACAGAGAGGATTTCCAGCACATGCGCAGTCAGTGTATACAGAGAGGATTTCCAGCACATGCGCAGTCAGTGTATACAGAGAGGATTTCCAGCACATGCGCAGTCAGTGTATACAGAGAGGATTTCCAGCACATGCGCAGTGTATACAGAGAAGATTTACAGCACATGCGCAGTCAGTGTATACAGAGAGGATTTCCAGCACATGCGTAGTCAGTGTATACAGAGAGGATTTCCAGCACATGCGCAGTCAGTGTATACAGGGAGGATTTCCAGCACATGCGCAGTCAGTGTATACAGAGAGGATTTCCAGCACATGCGCAGTGTATACAGAGAGGATTTCCAGCACATGCGCAGTCAGTGTATACAGAGAGGATTTACAGCACATGCGCAGTGTATACAGAGAGGATTTCCAGCACATGCGCAGTCAGTGTATACAGAGAGGATTTCCAGCACATGCGCAGTCAGTGTATACAGAGAGGATTTCCAGCACATGCGCAGTCAGTGTATACAGAGAGGATTTCCAGCACATGCTCAGTGTATACAGGGAGGATTTCCAGCACATGCGCAGTCAGTGTATACAGAGAGGATTTCCAGCACATGCTCAGTGTATACAGAGAGGATTTCCAGCACATGTGCAGTCAGTGTATACAGGGAGGATTTCCAGCACATGCGCAGTCAGTGTATACAGAGAGGATTTCCAGCACATGCGCAGTCAGTGTATACAGAGAGGATTTCCAGCACATGCTCAGTGTATACAGGGAGGATTTCCAGCACATGCGCAGTCAGTGTATACAGAGAGGATTTCCAGCACATGCGCAGTCAGTGTATACAGAGAGGATTTCCAGCACATGCGCAGTCAGTGTATACAGAGAGGATTTCCAGCACATGCTCAGTGTATACAGGGAGGATTTCCAGCACATGCGCAGTCAGTGTATACAGAGAGGATTTCCAGCACATGCTCAGTGTATACAGAGAGGATTTCCAGCACATGTGCAGTCAGTGTATACAGAGAGGATTTCCAGCACATGCTCAGTGTATACAGGGAGGATTTCCAGCACATGCGCAGTCAGTGTATACAGAGAGGATTTCCAGCACATGCGCAGTCAGTGTATACAGAGAGGATTTCCAGCACATGCTCAGTGTATACAGGGAGGATTTCCAGCACATGCGCAGTCAGTGTATACAGAGAGGATTTCCAGCACATGCGCAGTCAGTGTATACAGAGAGGATTTCCAGCACATGCGCAGTCAGTGTATACAGAGAGGATTTCCAGCACATGCGCAGTCAGTGTATACAGAGAGGATTTCCAGCACATGCGCAGTCAGTGTATACAGAGAGGATTTCCAGCACATGCTCAGTCAGTGTATACAGAGAGGATTTCCAGCACATGCGCAGTCAGTGTATACAGAGAGGATTTCCAGCACATGCGCAGTCAGTGTATACAGAGAGGATTTCCAGCACATGCGCAGTCAGTGTATACAGAGAGGATTTCCAGCACATGCGCAGTCAGTGTATACAGAGAGGATTTCCAGCACATGCTCAGTGTATACAGAGAGGATTTCCAGCACATGTGCAGTGTATACAGAGAGGATTTCCAGCACATGCGCAGTCAGTGTATACAGAGAGGATTTCCATTACATACTTTTGCAGAAGATAAAAAAACACAGCAAGATATTTCAATGCAGATACAGTGCAGGGTCCCTTTAAGACTTGAGGGACACTGGGTGACATGGAGGACGGTGACTAGAGCCGAGGTGTGAGAACACGGACAGAGGAATATGAGAATCTGCCCTCAGCACCGCAGGGGACGTGTCCGCAGACAGGTAATTGGCCCCTGCAGTAGGATCTGGATTCCCTGTGAAGGACCGAGGGTTATAACACCGCCAAATGTGAATGGATATGTTACCTGCAAGACACATGAACCAGCGAAGCGCCAGCAGTTTCCATAGCAACCTCATCCTCACTTTGTGGGGTCGGACGTCTCTCGGATGTGCGGCAACTGTACCCTTTTATCTGTAGGAGAGAAGCGGAAAGTTTAGAATTCATCCATTCACATTGCACAGGACGAGTGGTCGTCTGATCCCATCCTACATCCCCTGATCCTCATCGTCCAGGCTACGGCTGTGACCCAGATTCGCCGCTGCGGCTGTGGTGTCAATGCAGCGCATGCACAGCCCCTTCTGGAAATATGACATCCCCCTACCTATTGATGTTAGATTAAGAGGCTCAGATCAATTGAAATGTAATCTCTGCTGGGAACACGCCGGGCGAGCTGTGTCGGTACACGGACAGACCGCAGCACTGGGCCCGGTGCCACCGCACCGCGGCCCGACAAGGAGCTCCTGCAAGCACCACGTCGCCTCCTCACAGCAAAGACCATCGTGGGCCGAGACCGTAGACCCCAGGAAGGAACGTCTAGGCCTGTGACGGCTGACCTCCGGAACTCCAGCTGTGGTAGAACTACGACTCCCAAGATGTACTCCTGCTTGGCATAGAGATGAATGGAGTATGCTGGGAGTGGTAGTTTCACCACAGCTGGAGTGCCGGAGGTTAAACATCCCTGGTCTAGGCACTGAGGCAGGAGACACACATACCTCACAAAGGGGAGAGTGAAACATATGGCAGAGATACAGATGACATCCGTGTGCATTCCGTATTTTGCGGAACAGAACAGTCCTATCCTTGTCCGTAATGCGCACAATAATAGGACATGCTCTATTTTTTTTGCGGAACAGAAATACGGAATGCACATGGAGTAACTTCCGCTTTCTTTGCGGACCGATTGAAGTGAATGGTTCCGCATATGGTCCGCAAAAAAATAATGGAACGGACAGGGAAAGAAAATACGTTCGTGTGCATGAGCCCCAAGGTGCTTGGTGGAGACGAGACCCCTGTAATGTAGTCTCGTGCTTATGTCAGGCAGACGTTCAGATTCACACAGAGAAACTTCATGAGAAAACAAGACCTGGATCATATACGGACAAATTCGCAGGATAGCGTCTGACGGACGGACGGATTTCTGAAAAGGAGCAATGATTTACGACATTGTATGAATTGCTTCATCATATAATGTGTTACATTTTAGAATCTGCTACATTGTAGGATCTGTTGACACCTCAGGGCTCAGGCACAAGAACGTATTCTCTTTCCGCCTCCATTCCATTTTTTTTGCGGACCGTATGCGGAACCATTCACTTCAATGGGTCCGGTAAAGCAATGGAAGGTATTCCATGTGTATTCCGTTTCCGTATTTCTGTTCTGCAAAAAAGTAGTGCATGTCCTATTATTGTCCGCAAATCATGGTCCAAGACCCCATTTAAGTCAATGGGTCCGCAAAAAATACGGAACGCACACAGAACACATCCGTATTTTGCGTATCCATACTATAGAAATGCTATGCCCAGCCCATATTGCTCATAGGTTACTGTTTCTGTGTCCGATCCGCAAAAAACGGATTGCATACGGAAACCATACGGATATGTATTGTGGAATAACGGAATGGAAGAGGACCTAAATCAGAGAAAAAAAAAACTCAGATACGGAACAACGGATCCGTGAAAAACGGACTGAAAAACAACAACAGTCGTGTGCATGAGGCCTAAGGCGGAGGTTAGATTGAGGCACAAATAACGGTGCAGATGTGTCCACGTGTGGCACGAAGCAGGAAAAGTCACACACATGAATATTAGGCCTCTTGCACATGTGTCCCCCGTGGCCGTATTGCACATCACGGATGCCGACCCATTCACTTGAATGGGTCCGCAAATCCGGAGATGAGGTGCGGAACTGAACGGAAGCACGGAACGGAAGCATTACGGAGTGCTCATGTGGGGTTCCATTCCTTGCTTCCATTCCGCAAAAAGATAGAACTTGTCCTTCTGCACCTTTGTCACATTGCGCCCCCATCTAATAGGCCCCCAGCAGAGGCCTGAGCTGCACCTTATATAGGAGTCGGACTTGGGGAGAACAGGTTTGTAGCCTCTGAATGCATCTTCCTATTCACTAACAGCAAGCATAGATCTTATAATGTAGATTATAAAGCTGATAACTGTTTCTTATACTCTTTGATTGGCTCCCAATGACCCTGGATCTGGTCCATGAGCGTCTATTCTAAGGAGGTGATTGGTGACACCCACGGGGGCCGGTGAGGGTGAAGCCCCCGTGTGCAGCCACAAATGAGCTCCCTGCGTTCACCTGCCTGCAGGGTTCCTTCTTTTAACACGTCAGGTTGACTTGTAATGGTTTTCTGTTTTTCCCATGTTGTTAATGGTTGCCAGGAAAAACCACAGCTGCTGTCTGGCGGCTCGCACGCCGCTTCTCCCGCGCCCGTTGTGTCAGGGCAGTGATTGACAGCGCCAATTGATTAATGACTAACTGCAACGGCGCTGAGAGTGTCAATCAGGCTGAGGGGGGGCAAATGGCGTTCAAAACACCGAGCCGCGACACAGCGGAGGGGGGGGGGGGATATACTCCAAACCTGTGATCGCATCCACGTAGAAGTAAAACAGCAAGAAAAGGACTGCGATAAACCTCCACTATGCTTTATCCAGCATAAACTACAACCCCCAACATGGCCTGACCACTAGACGTGACCAAAATACTATTTTATTATACTCTATACGTAGAACACTACAACCCCCAACATGACCCGACCTCTGGACTTGACCATAATACAGAACTATTATACCTTATTCACATAGCACTACAACCCCCAACATGACCCGACCATAAGTCTACTATACTCTATACATAGAGATCTGTAAACACGACCATACTACAAGTCTATATAGAACACTACAACCCCCAACATAACCTGACCATAATACAACTCTATTATACTGTATTCATAGACACTACAACCCCCAACATGACCTGACCACTAGACGTGACCATAATACAATTCTATTATACTCTATTCATAGGGCACTACAACCCCCAACATGACCTGACCACTGTACATAACCATAATACAAGCCTATTACACTCTATTCCTAAAGCACTATAACCCCCAACATGTCCCCCGTCCCTCTGCCTGGTCCTCTTGTGGCGTCTTCTTCATCCGCGAGGCGCCCGCTGCTTCCGTCTTTCCTTCCTAATTATTTCTATTTGATACACAGATGATTGCGGAGAATCCCAGACGTGACAACCGTCTCCAAAATGTATCGCCGCACGCAGACGGCGTACAATGATGAGGATCCTGCTCCACGCCGCTGCTTAGCTCTGCTACATGATGACATGGACCAAAGGGAACAGGTGGACATCAAGAGATTACCTGGGGGGATCCATCATGGCTTCTACATCAGTATTTCCCTCCAGCGCTCTCCACTTGTCTAATATCTTGGTGGAGCGTCAGCTCACGCGGCTCGGCTGTGCCAGATAACCGCCGTACAATACACCAGTAGTATGGAGAGAACTTGTGGTTTTAGTTCGGCGTCTAAAGTTGGGGTTCAGGTTATAGTAGAATCCCGATATGGATTATGAATTCCGTTATAGTCCGTGGTAGTGGAATCAATAATGGGATTCCTAGAAAACCGAATCCGAACTTTAGACGCCGAACTTAAAACACAAGTTCGGTCCGTTTTGCAGACAAGGACAGGACATTTCTACAGCAGTTTATAAAAAATGGCGGCGTGCACTTGGCCGGGATCTGTGATTCGCAGTGACCACAATCCCCATGCAGCTGTGTGCCGGAGCCCTGAATAGGGGCGAGGAGGGTGAAGAGGGGTAAATTACCGCCCTGGGTAAATTCTCCACATGTTGAATGATGTTGGACCCCATTAGTCAAAACAGAAATGTTCGATAACTCCCAACCTGTTGGGAAGCTTCGGCAGTGTATGGAGGAGATGACCGGGGCCGATGGAGACAGTGGCGGCAGTGGTGCTTATTACACTGCTCAAAAAAATAAAGGGAACACAAAAATAACACATCCTAGATCTGAGTTAATTAAATATTCTTCTGAAATACTTTGGTCTTTACATAGTTGAATGTGCTGACAACAAAATCACACAAAAATAAAAAAATGGAAATCAAATTTTTCAACCCATGGAGGTCTGGATTTGGAGTCACACTCAAAATTAAAGTGGAAAAACCCACTACAGGCTGATCCAACTTTGATGTAATGTCCTTAAAACAAGTCAAAATGAGGCTCAGTAGTGTGTGTGGCCTCCACTTGCCTGTATGACCTCCCTACAACGCCTGTGCATGCTCCTGATGAGGTGGCGGGACGGTCTCCTGAGGGATCTCCTCCCAGACCTGGACTAAAGCATCTGCCAACTCCTGGACAGTCTGTGGTGCAACGTGACGTTGGTGGATAGAGCGAGACATGATGTCCCAGATGTGCTCAATTGGATTCAGGTCTGGGGAACGGGCGGGCCAGTCCATAGCATCAATGCCTTCGTCTTGCAGGAACTGCTGACACACTCCAGCCACATGAGGTCTAGCATTGTCTTGCATTAGGAGGAACCCAGGGCCAACCGCACCAGCATATGGTCTCACAAGGGGTCTGAGGATCTCATCTCGGTACCTAATGGCAGTCAGGCTACCTCTGGCGAGCACATGGAGGGCTGTGCGGCCCTCCAAAGAAATGCCACCCCACACCATTACTGACCCAATGCCAAAATGGTCATGCTGCAGGATGTTGCAGGCAGCAGAACGTTCTCCACGGCGTCTCCAGACTCTGTCACGTCTGTCACATGTGCTCAGTGTGAACCTGCTTTCATCTGTGAAGAGCACAGGGCGCCAGTGGCGAATTTGCCAATCTTGGTGTTCTCTGGCAAATGCCAAACGTCCTGCACGGTGTTGGGCTGTAAGCACAACCCCCACCTGTGGACGTCAGGCCCTCATATCACCCTCATGGAGTCTGTTTCTGACCGTTTGAGCAGACACATGCACATTTGTGGCCTGCTGGAGGTCATTTTGCAGGGCTCTGGCAGTGCTCCTCCTGTTCCTCCTTGCACAAAGGCGGAGGTATCGTCCTGCTGCTGGGTTGTTGCCCTCCTACGGCCTCCTCCACGTCTCCTGATGTACTGGCCTGTCTCCTGGTAGCGCCTCCATGCTCTGGACACTACGCTGACAGACACAGCAAACCTTCTTGCCACAGCTCGCATTGATGTGCCATACTGGATAAGCTGCACTACCTGAGCCACTTGTGTGGGTTGTAGACTCCGTCTCATGCTACCACTAGAGTGAAAGCACCGCCAGCATTCAAAAGTGACCAAAACATCAGACTTGGAGTTACATTGTGTTGTTTAAGTGTTCCCTTTATTTTTTTGAGCAGTGTATTTTATGTATGGCAGTATTATTTGAGCAGTGTATGATGCTGTGATTTCCTGCTGTACGAGGGAGATAGAGCTGCTTCATCACAGTCTGGTTACAGAGTTGTTACTACTGCTTTATATATGCTGTATTATATACTGGAGAGTGAGGGGGTATATTATATACTGGACAGTCTGGGAATATATTATATACTGGACAGTCTGGGGTGTATATTATATACTGGACAGTCTGGGGTGTATATTATATACTGGACAGTCTGGGGTGTATATTATATACTGGACAGTACTGGGGGTATATTATATACTGGACAGTGAGGGGGTGTGTATATTATATACTGGACAGTTTGGGGTGTATATTATATACTGGACAGTCTGGGGTGTATATAATATACTGGACAGTCTGGGGATATATAATATGCTGGACAGTCTGGGGTGTATATTATATAGTGGATGGTTCGTGGTGTATATTATATACTGAAGAGTGGGAGCGGGGTATATTACATATTAGACAGTTTAGGGTGTGGGATATTTTCGATACTGGACAGTCTGGGGGGTGTATTATATACTGGAATCTATGGGGTGGGGTGTTTTATATACTGGACGGTCTGGGGGGGTGTATTATATACTGGACGGTCTGGGGTGTATATTATATACTGGACGGTCTGGGGGGGTGTTTTATATACTGGACGGTCTGGGGGGTGTATTATATACTGGACGGTCTGGGGGGTGTATATATACTGGACGGTCTGGGGGGTGTATTATATACTGGACACTATGGGGTGGGGGTGTATTATATACTGGACTCTATAGGGTGGGGTGTATTATATACTGGACACTATGGGGTCGGGTGTATATTATATACTGGACAGTCTGGGGGTATATTATATACTGGACACGATGGGGTGTATATTATATACTGGACGGTCTGGGGGGTTGTATTATATACTGGACACTGTGGGGGGGGGTGTATTATATACTGGACGGTCTGGGGGGTGTATTATATACTGGACACTATGGGGTGGGGTGTATTATATACTGGACGGTCTGGGGGGTGTATTATATACTGGACACTATGGGGTGGGGGTGTATTATATACTGGACGGTCTGGGGGGTGTATTATATACTGGCACACTATGGGGTGGGGTGTATTATCTACTGGACGGTCTGGGGGGTGTATTATATTACTGGACACTATGGGGTGGGGGTGTATTATATACTGGACGGTCTGGGGGGTGTATTATATACTGGACTGTCTGGGGGGTGTATTATATACTGGACGGTCTGGGGGTGTATTATATACTGGACACTATGGGGGTGGGGTGTATTATATACTGGACTCATAGGTTGGGGTGTATTAAATACGGGATACTATGGGGTGTATTATATACTGGACACTATGGGGTGGGGTGTATATATACTGGACTCTATAGGGTGGGGTGTATTATATACGGGATACTATGGGGTGGGGTGTATATTATATACTGGACAGTCTGGGGGTATATTATATACTGGACACGATGGGGTGTATTATATACTGGACGGTTGGGGGGGTGTATTATATACTGGACATATGGGGTGGGGTGTATTATATATGGACGGTCTGGGGGGTGTATTATATACTGGACATATGGGTGGGGTGTATTATATACTGGACGGTTGGGGGGTGTATTATATACTGGACACGATGGGGTGGGGTGTATTATATACTGGCGGTCTGGGGATGTATTATATACTGGACACTATGGGGTGGGGTGTATTTATACTGGACACTATGGGGGGGTGGGGTGTATTATATACTGGACGGTCTGGGGTGTGTATTATTATGGACACTTGGGTGGGGTGTATTATATACTGGACGGTCTGGGGGGTGTATTATATACTGGACACTATGGGGTGGGGTGTATTATATACTGGACGGTCTGGGGGGTGTATTATACTGGACACTATAAGGTGGGGTGTATTATATACAGGACACTATAAGGTGGGGTGTATTATATACTGGACGGTCTGGGGGTGTTTTATATACTGGACACTGTGGGGTGTATTATATACTGGACACTATGGGGTGGGGTTGTATTATACTGGACGGTCTGGGGGTGTATTATATACTGGACACTATGGGGTGGGGGGTATTATATACTGACGGTCTGGGGGTGTATTATATACTGGACACTATGGGGTGGGGTGTATTATATACTGGACGGTCTGGGGGGTGTATTATACTACTGGACACTATGGGGTGGGGTGTATTATATACTGGACGGTCTGGGGGGTGTATTATATACTGGACACTATGGGGGGGGTGTATTATATACTGGACGGTCTGGGGGGTGTATTATATACTGGACACTATGGGGTGGGTTGTATTATATACTGGACGGTCTGGGGGGTGTATTATATACTGGACACTATGGGGTGGGGTGTATTATATACTGGACGGTCTGGGGGTGTATTATATACTGGACACTATGGGTTGGGTGAATATATACTGGATGGTCTGGGGGGTGTATTATATACTGGACACGATGGGTGGGTGTGTATTATATACTGGACGGTCTGGGGGATGTATTATATACTGGACACTATGGGGTGGGGTGTAATAATATACTGGACACTATGGGGTGGGGTGTATTATATACTGGACGGTCTGGGGGGTGTGTATTATATACTGGACACTATGGGGTGGGGTGTATTATATACTGGACGGTCTGTGGGGTGTATTATATACTGGACGGTCTGGGGGTGTATTATATACTGGACACTATGGGGTGGGGTGTATTATATACTGGACGGTCTGGGGGGTGTATTATATACTGGACACTATAAGGGGGGTGTATTATATACTGGACGGTCTGGGGGTGTATTATATACTGGACACTATGGGGTGGGGTGTATTATATACTGGACACTATGGGGTGGGGTGTATTATATACTGGACGGTCTGGGGGGTGTATTATATACTGGACACTATGGGGTGGGGTGTATTATATACTGGACGGTCTGGGGGGTGTATTATATACTGGACGGTCTGGGGGGTATTATATACTGGACACTATGGGGTGGGGTGTATTATATACTGGACGGTCTGGGGGGTGTATATACTGGAAACTATAAGGTGGGGTGTATTATATACTGGACGGTCTGGGGGTGTATTATATACTGGACGGTCTGGGGGTGTATTATATACTGGACACTGTGGGGTGTATTATATACTGGACACTATGGGGTGGGGTGTATTATATACTGGACGGTCTGGGGGGTGTATTATATACTGGACACTATGGGGTGGGGTGTATTATATACTGGACACTATGGGGTGGGGTGTATTATATACTGGACGGTCTGTGGGGTGTATTATATACTGGACGGTCTGGGGGTGTATTATATACTGGACACTATGGGGTGGGGTGTACAAAGTACCACTTGAAAAGCAAAGAGAAAGATGAAGAAGCAGTGCAGTACAGGGAGCCGTATTGGTGGTCACCCAGCTTTTCTAGGCCCTGATACAACTCTGCGGAGGGTTTATATTTCTTGTGGTCATTGAACATTATAAATTAATAATTATAAAACGAGCCTTCACTTATCCCGAGAATAATCTCACATATAAAGATTTTCCATCTCCCAAACTCAGCACTTAATAATCCTGAGACCTTAGATATCCATTTCAGACAACACAATCCTCGCAGGAACCGCGTCTCGCACTCGCTCAGGATTCACTTAACATCTCCGCTTTACGTCCAGTACAACCATTTGTGGCAATTATATTCATTTTCTGTTTCTTGATCCATAATATATGACATTTTCCTCAATGTAAGGAAATCAGAATTGAACAAGGCATGTGCTCTGTGACGGGAGACGGCGCGAGCCTAATAATAGCAGATACATAGTCTGCACGGCTGAGGACGGCTTCACTCCTGCCAAGAGCAGACAAGCTGGTCAAATGTCCTTAAAGGGTATGTCCACCTATCAACACTAGTTATATTCTTTCCACAGCTGCACTCACTATTCTGCTGGTGCAGTCACTGTGTACATACATTACCTATCCTGTACTGATCCTGAGTTACATCCTGTATTATACTCCAGAGCTGCACTCACTATTCTGCTGGTGCAGTCACTGTGTACATACATTACTTATCCTGTACTGATCGTGAGTTACATCCTGTATTATACTCCAGAGCTGCACTCCACTATTCTGCTGGTGCAGTCACTGTGTACATACATTATGTATCCTGTACTGATCCTGAGTTACATCCTGTATTACTACTCCAGAGCTGCACTCACTATTCTGCTGGTGCAGTCACTGTGTACATACATTACTTATCCTGTACTGATGCTGAGTAACATCCTGTATTGTACTCTAGAGCTGCACTCACTATTCTGCTGATGCCAGTCACTCGTGTTACATACATTACTTATCCTGTACTGATCCTGAGTCACTTCCTGTATTATACTCCAGAGCTGCACTCACTATTTGCTGGCTGCAGTCACGTGTACATACATTACTTATCCTGTACTGATCCTGAGTTACCATCCTGTATTATACTCCAGTGCTGCACTCACTATTCTGCTGGTGCAGTCACTGTGTACATACATTACTTATCCTGTACTGATCCTGAGTTACATCCTGTATTATACTCAGAGCTGCACTCACTATCTGCTGGTGCAGTCACTGTGTACATACATTACTTATCTCTGTACTGATCCTGAGTTACATCCTGTATTATACTCCAGAGCTGCACTCACTATTCTGCTGGTGGAGTCACTGCTGTACATACATACTCATCTGTACTGATCCTGAGTTACATCCTGTAATATACGCCTAGAGCTGCACTCACTATTTGCTCGGTGCAGTCACTGTGTACATACGATTACTTATTCCTGTACTGATCCTCAGTTTTACAGCAAGACACGGAGGCTCCTAATGCTATCTCTTCCTTTACTGTTCACCAATAGCAGCAAAGAAATTTACACTAATGAACATGGTAACCATCGTACACAATGTCCCTCCCCAGACAGCCCCTATATCAGGCAGCTTTTCCTCTGGGTCTTCCTTTTCTTTGCTGCTGCCACAGATAAGTGCTGCAATTTTTACCTATGAGCTATTGATTAGATCAATTGTGTATTTGGTTCCAGAATATATATATATTTTATCTATCGGTGTTTTATCCCATGCTTGTTTTCCCATCAGATCTGCATTATAATATTGTTTGTCACGGTTTATGTTGGTTTTTCCTACCCCTTATCATTCCTGGGGGTGTTATTTCCTACTGTTTGTACCCATTTCGGGGGGTCTCCCCCCCCCAATCAGCTCTGTGCCTTATCCCACATTTATTTTCCTCTTATTGCTCGGTCCGCTGCATCATCTTCCCTTGATACTTGCGTTTGGCGCTCTTTCCCTTGCTTCTTGGATCGGGTCTCCCTTTCCCTGACGGCGGATCTTTTTTCTCTGTTTTCCCGGGCTTGCGCGTAGTCTCGCGGAGATCCCGGCGGCCATCTTGGTTCTCGCCTATCGCGGGATCTTGGCGTACTTTCTGCTTCCGCCTGTCTGGCATAGGTACGGCCAGCATTGCATGCTTCCCTGTTCTGCCCCGCTCCTACCGCATCGCGCATGGGTGATTAACCCTTGCTCGTTGCTCTTAGGTAAGGTTAGGTATTTCCCCTGTTTCGGCCCTGTGCTTTACTACTTGGCCCTGGGCTATATTTATTCATACCCCTCACTATGTCAGCAGCCGATTTACCCTCCTCCCCAGGCCTGCCCAAGCCTGCAGATGAGATGGAGGTAGAGAGGATGACCCCTCATACATTGGCCTACAGCAGTCGGATCTCAGTGCCATACTGACTGCTATGGACTCCATGTCCCACTATGCTCGGCTGCCACCATTTCTCAGGCCCTTGCTGCACACCCTCCTAGAGAGGCCTGCAGACTGCCCCTGTTATACATACTACGCATCTGATGCTATTGATGCTCCTGTTTCACCAGGCTAATAGAACTGGTGTGCGTACTGCCACCATGAGAGCGTGCTACGTTCACGCAAGAGAGCCTTGCAGGCCAGAAAAGGCGCGTACGTGAAATGTGCCAGAGCACAAACCAGGTACTGATTCAGATTCTGATGTGGGCTCAGATTTAGAGGCGTTTGAGGATCATGATTATCACCTCTGATGAGGAGACCCCTGATCCGACTCCCCACTACAGGGGCCCTGTCCCCTCTACTTCCTTAGTAGCCAGCTCAGCCTCCGTCAACGGTCGATTTGACGTCTGCCTTTGGTAGACCCTGCTGGCAAACTTATGTTCGATCCTGACACTCTCCACCACCCCCGGTCAGCGGAATGGCTTCCGTCCAATATGTGGGTAAATATTTGGAATCTCGGTTCGCCACCCGCTAAGTAAAGAAGCTCGTAACAAGCTACATGCTGAGTGCCCTAGACCCTTGGTCCCTAACAAGGTCTGTGATACCCCTGTGGTCGACCCCAAAATGACCCAATTTTTGGCAAAATCAGGCTGGAACCCCCGTAGAGGGTTAGACTCCGCCTTGAGGAGCTGCCAGGACAAGCTCCTGGATGTATTTGGGCCCCTTACTATACTGCTAGAATTGGCTGAAACTGCCAGAGCGGATGGCTCACGTATAGATCCTGAAGAGCTTCGTGGTTGGGCTCAAAGAGCGATTTGTGTCGCGGGCAACGCCAACACATCCTTATCTATTGAACGGCGTAAGGCCATTCTTTTTAAATTGGCTAACCTTGCCCTTATGGGGCAGGTAAGGATTCACAAGGGCTGCTGTTTGGCGACTCCTTTATTAAGGATCTTGGCCGATTTGTTGGCGCATTTACTGGTTTAGATAAGGCCCAGTCCTCTATGCGCAGAGTATTTCAGGGACGGGTCTCCAGCAGGGGCCGGCAGTACCAGGGGCCGATCCAATCTCCTATCACCAGAGACCTCCTTTCCAGGATCAAAGAAGCTCCTCATCTTTCTTCCCCAGCCAGAGGCGGCAACTGGCGTTCCAGGTCCTTTCGTGGAAACCCCAACTCCAGGAGACCTTTTTGGTAAGTCTTCCCCCCTGTGGGGGATTTTTCGGATCATTGTATCGGGGGCCAGACCTCCGTCATTTTTCCCCGTGCCTGGCCAGTCATCACTTCCGACCCATGGGTTTTGTCCACAGTCATGGGCTTTCAGATCGAGATTATAGACTACTCCTTACCTCCTCCCTCCTCCCCCCCGTTTGTTCTGTCAAGAACCCCGATCTGCTCCCAGGTAGACCTAGAGCTAGTATCGCTCTCCCCAAGTGTGCGATAGAAAGGGCGCCCTCCTTCTCACAGAGGGTCCTCAGCAATATCTTTCTGGTCCAGAAGAAGGGTGGTCAGATGCGCCCGGTTATAAACTGCGGTCCTCTGAATTCCATAGTGCGCTATCGCCACTTCAAGATGGAGGGGATTAACCTCTCAGAGACTTGCTTATGCCGGGGGATTGGATGGTGAAACTGGACCTCAAGGATGCTTACCTGACGGTACCGATTGCCCCCCAATCCAGGGACCTTCTATGTTTTCAGTGGGGAGGAGAGACTTGGCGGTTCACCTGTCTCCCTTTCGGCCTGTCTTCAGCTCCTTGGTGCTTCACCAAGCTGATGCGTCCGGCCATGTCTTGGCTTCGCAGTCGGGGTGTACGTCTGATTGTTTATCTGGACGACATTCTTATCATGCATCATTCCAGGTCGACCTTGCTGGTACATCTAGGCTGGACATCGGATCTGCTTTCACGCCTCGGTTTTCTCCTCAATTTGGAGAAATCTTGCCTGACCCCTCTACAGAGGATGGAATTTCTGGGGTTCACGGTGGATTCAGTGTCCGAATCCCTCAGCCTCCCGACATCGAAGCTGCGCTCAATTCGGAAGGAACTGTGACACGCCCTGTCTACCCCTCGTTGACCTTACGGCATCTGGCCCGCATCATCAGCCTGCTCCGCTGCATTATCGAGCCCTGCAACGGCTGAAGATTGCACACCTCCGCACAGGTGCGGCGTTTGCAGATTTGGTTACCTTGGACTCAGAAGCCAGGGAGGAACTTCAGTGGTGGATCGACAACTTGGAGGCATGGAATGGCAAGGCGATCTTCGGCCTTCAACCAGAGTTTACGATAGAATCGGATGCGAGTCTGCAGGGCTGGGGTGCCCACTGCAACGGGGTCTCCACGGGCGGCCGCTGGACGACGGACGAGACGCGCCTTCACATCAACGCGCTGGAACTGCTGGCCGGATCGTTTGCCATTCTGAGTTTCACCAATGGGATGGCTCATGCCTGCATCCTCCTGCGTATGGACAACGTGTCTGTGGTCCGTTACGTCAACCGTTTGGGTGGTACCCAGTCGGCAACTCTGGCTCGGCTTGCGAAGGCGTTTTGGTCATATTGCCTTTCCAGGGACATTGTGGTCCAAGCAGAATACCTGCCCGGCCTCCACAACACTCGGGCGGACCGGAGTTCCCGTTGCTTTACGGACGGCAGCGATTGGCGACTGGCCCCGAACATATTTTCCGCGATATCGGACGTCTGGGGTCCCTTCTGTGGACCTGTTTGCTTCACGACTCAACGTGCAGCTTCCTCGATTCTTCAGCTGGCGCCCGGATCCGGGAGCGGAGGCGGTGGACGCATTCCTGCAGGATTGGTCGAGCTCCCTTCTATATGCTTTTCCTCCGTTTGCGATGATTCTGAGGATGCTGCTTCAGGTGCGTCGCCAGAGGGCCGAATTGATGGTGGTGGTTCCCTTTTGGGGGACTCAGAGTTGGTTTCTGGCTCTGCTGGAGCTTCTTGTGGACATACCTTTTCTTCTTCCAGACCACGTAGATCTTCTTCGCGATCCCAGAGGGTTGAGCCATCCGCTTCTGCTGGAAGGATCCCTACTGTTGCTGGCGTGCCGAGTCTCAGGATACCTGGAGAAGTCGAGGGCGTTTCGGAGGCAACTAGACGCCTCCTGGACAATGCATAAGCTCCCGGCACTAGAAAATCTTACCTGGCAGCTTGGGGATCTTGGTCTAGTTGGTGCCTTGAACGGAACCTTGATCCCATTTCGGCACCTGTGAGTCATTTGTTACAATTTCTTACCTCCTTGTTTGAGGCTGGTAAAGCTTCTAGAACGATCAACCTCTTTCGGTCCGCTATTTCCTCTACTCATCAGGGCTTCGACGGTAGGCCTGCGGGCCAGCACCCTTTGGTTTGCCGCTTACTTCGTGGCTCGCGTCTTGCTCGTCCTCCACGTCCTCGGTTTGTGACCACTTGGGACGTCTCGTTGGTTTTGTCATTTTTGTCTGCTTGGCCCAGCAATCCGGAGCTTTCCTTGAGACAATTATCTGCTAAGTTACTTGTACTTTTCTGCCATATTTCCTGCAAACGGGTGTCGGATGTTCGGGCTCTGGATCATGACGCTAGATCCCTTCACTCCGGAGGGTGTATCCTTCAATATTTCTAGACGAATAGCCAAAACTCACATTAGAGAGGTGTCATATCCCAGTTTCCCGTCCTCTCCGGCTCTTTGTCCGGTGGCTTGCTTGCGGGAATACGAATCGCCCGGACAAGGGCTTACCGCTCTCCCTCGGTCCCGCAGCTTTTCCTTTCTATTCGCTATCCTTTCGGGCCGGTCTCCAGTCGACTTTGGCTCTGTTGGATGAAGTGGGTTATGTCCCCTTGCGGGTATCGATACTGCTATATTCATGCCCATTCGGCGAGAGGTGCATCAGCCTCCGCTTTGGCGATTTCTGGTGCGCATATGGAGGACATCTTAAGTCTGGCGGACGGTCTAGTGTCACGTAAATGTAGGTCACGGATGGATCTAATTTCCCCTCGAGAACAGGGAAACTGAAAAAGAGAGAGAGAGCGCACAATAGCTGTACATATGTCTCAACCGGATAAGGATATCAAAGTGAGAATATCCAAACTCACCTAATGGAGTTGTGCTCCGGCAGGCACAACTCTACTGAAAACTTTGATGGAAATAAGACCTTTAGACCAGGTCTGCAGCCGAGGTTTTGTGGTTCTTGGATGGGATGTCAGTCCCCCAAAAGAAATTCGTGGTGAAGAAAAGAGGTTCTGCGTCGGCGCGAAATCACTAGTGGAAGCGGTTTTTAGAGATGTAATCTTCTTTTAATCAGAAACAACGCGTTTCGGGGATCAAAGACTCCCCTTCATTCAGGTTTCACAAAATATGATGAAGGTCAAGTGTCACGACGTTCAGGGAGTATTATTTTCGTCCTCCTCCTCATTTGTTTGCTTCTGTGATTTCTCAGCTTTGAACTAGCAATAGGGCCCTCCGTGTCTTGCTGTAAAACTTATTGATTTTCCTAGTCTACGACGTAAAGTCATAGTTTTATTAAAGACACGGAGGCGAGTATAGCCCACCCTGCTGTACGGCCCGCCCCAGTTATTAATTATTTACTAATTATTATTTATTTATATATGTATTTATGTATGGAGTGTTTTCGGAGGAGGTTACGTTTTATTGTGTTTATATATATTTATTTATATATTTATTGTATTTATGATGTTTATTTTTACTATTGAAGTTTGATAGATGGTTTTACGGTTCATTTCCGGTTATCGATTGAGTGGTTCGGTGGGGAGCTGTGTCGTTCGCTTCCAGTTTCCGATTCAAGTTGACGGTTCCAGTTGATTTCAGTTACGGTGCCAGGTTCAAAGAAAGAGGAAGACCCAGAGGAGGAGCTGCCTATTATAGGGGCTGTCTGGGGAGGGACATTGTGTTACTATGGTTACCATGTTCATTATGTAAATTTTCTTTGCTGCTATTGGTGGAACAGTAAAGGAAGAGATAGCAATACTCGCCTCCGTGTCTTTAATAAAACTATGACTTTACGTCGTAGACTAGGAAATCAATAAGTTACATCCTGTATTATACTCCAGAGCAGCACTCACTATTCTTCTGGTGGAGTCACTGTGTACATACTTACTTATCCTGTACTGATCCTGAGGTTACATCCTGTATTATACTCCAGAGCTGCACTCACTATTCCGCTGGTGGAGTCACTGTGTACATACATTACTTATCCTATACTGATCCTGAGTTACGTCATGTATTATACTCCAGAGCTGCACTCACTATCCTGCTGGTGCAGTCACTGTCTAAGATACATTACTTACAATGTAGTGATCCTGAGTTACATCCTGTATTATACTCCAGAGCTGCACTCACTATTCTGCTGGTGCAGTCACTGTGTACATACATTACATTACTTATCCTGTACTGATCCTGAGTTAGTAACATAGTAGTAACATAGTACATAAGGCCGAAAAAAGACATTTGTCCATCCAGTTCGGCCTGTCATCCTACAAGTTGATCCAGAGGAAGGCAAAAAAACCCTGTGAGGTAGAAGCCAATTTTCCTCACTTAGGGGAATAAAAAATTCCTTCCCGACTCCAATCAGGCAATCAGAATAACTCCCTGGATCAACGACCCCTCTCTAGTAGCTATAGCCTGTAATATTATTACACTCCAGAAATACATCCAGGCCCCTCTTGAATTCCTTTATTGTACTCACCATCACCACCTCCTCAGGCAGAGAGTTCCATAGTCTCACTGCTCTTACAGTAGAGAGTCCATAGTCTCACTGCTCTTACAGTATAGAGTCCATAGTCTCACTGCTCTTACAGTAAAGAGTCCATAGTCCTCACTGCTCTTACAGTAAAGAGTCCATAGTCTCACTGCTCTTACAGTATAGAGTCCATAGTCTCACTGCTCTTACAGTAAAGAGTTCATAGTCCTCACTGCTCTTACAGTAAAGAGTCCATAGTCTCACTGCTCTTACAGTATAGAGTCCATAGTCTCACTGCTCTTACAGTATAGAGCTCCATAGTCTCACTGCTCTTACAGTAAAGAGTCCATAGTCTCACTGCTCTTACCATAAAGAGTTCCATAGTCTCACTGCTCTTACAGTATAGAGTCCATAGTCTCACTGCTCTTACAGTAAAGAGTCCATAGTCCTCACTTCTCTTACAGTAAAGAGTCCATAGTCTCACTGCTCTTACAGTAAAGAGTCCATAGTCTCACTTCTCTTACAGTATAGAGTCCATAGTCTCACTGCTCTTACAGTACAGAGTCCATAGTCTCACTGCTCTTACAGTAAAGAGTCCATAGTCCTCACTGCTCTTACAGTATAGAGTCCATAGTCCTCACTGCTCTTACCGTAAAGAATCCATAGTCTCACTGCTCTTACAGTAAAGAGTCCATAGTCTCACTGCTCTTACAGTATAGAGTCCATAGTCTCACTGCTCTTACAGTAAAGAGTCCATAGTCTCACTGCTCTTACAGTATAGAGTCCATAGTCTCACTGCTCTTACAGTAAAGAGTCAAGTCTCACCGCTCTTACAGTAAAGAGTCCATAGTCTCACTGCTCTTACCGTAAAGAGTCCATAGTCTCACTGCTCTTACCGTAAAGAGTCCATAGTCTCACTGCTCTTACAGAATAGAGTCCATAGTCTCACTGCTCTTACCGTAAAGAACCCTTTTCTATGTTTGTGTACAAACCTTCTTTCCTCCAAACGCAGAGGATGTCCCTCGTCACAGTCAACGTCCTGGGGATAAATAGATGATGGGATAGATCTCTGTACTGCCCCCCTGATATATTTATACATAGTAATTAGATCTCCCCTCAGTCGTCTTTTTTCTAAAGTGAATAACCCTAATTTTGATAATCTTTCAGGGTACTGTAGTTGCCCCATTCCAGTTATTACTTTAGTTGCCCTCCTCTGGACCCTCTCCAGCTCTGCTATGTCTGCCTTGTTTACAGGAGCCCAGAACTGTACACAGTACTCATGTGTGGTCTGACCAGTGATTTGTAAAGTAGTAGGAATATGTTCTCATCACCGCCATCTATGCCCCTTTTGATGCAACCCATTATCTTATTGGCCTTGGCAGCCCGCTGCCTGACACTGTTTTTTGCAGCTTAGTTTGCTGTTTATTAAATTCCTAGTCCTTTTCCATGTCAGTGTTAACCGAGTGTTTTACCATTTAGTATGTACGGGTGACTTGCCATTTTTCCTTCCATGTGCATAACCTTACATTTCTCAGTGTTAAACCTCATCTGCCACTTATCTGACCAAGCCTCCAAATCTATCCAGATCCCTCTGTAGTAGTATAGTGTCCTCTGTAGTAATATATACAGGGATACTGTCCCTCTGTAGTATATATATACTGTAATACTGTCCCTCTGTAGTGTGTATATATGCAGTATACTGTCCTCTGTAGTATATATACAGTATACTGTCCTCTGTAGTATATATACAGTATACTGTCCTCTGTAGTATATATACAGTATACTGTCCTCTGTAGTATATATATACAGTATACTGTCCTACAGTAGTATATTACAGTATACTGTCCTCTGTAGTATATATACAGTATACTGTCCTCTTCAGTGTTAATTACTATTACACAGTTCTAGTGTCATCTGCGAAAATTGATACTTTTACTATGCAAGCCTTCTACAAGATCATCTAATAATATATTGAAGAGAATAGGGCCCAATACTGACCCCTGAGGTACCCCACTAGTGACAGTGACCCCCTCCAGTACTGACCCTGAGGTACCCCACTAGTGACCTGTGACCCCCTCCCCCAGTACTGACCCCTGAGGTACCCCACTAGTGACAGTGACCCCAATCTGAGTATGTACCGTTAATAACCACCCTCTGTTTTCTATCACTCAGCCAGTTACTTACCCCACATACAGACGTTTTCTCCCAGTCCGAGCATTCTCATTTTATATACTAACCTTTTATGTGGTACAAGTGTCAAATGCTTTGGAGAAGTCAGATACACGACAATCCATTGATTCGCCGCTGTCAAGTCTCTAGAACTTACCTCCTCATAGAAACTGATTAAATTAGTTTGGCATGACCGATCCCTCACGAAGCCATGCTGATATGGCGTTATTTGATTATTTCCCATAAGATGCTCTCTACATAGCATCTCTCAGAAAACCCTTCAAACAGTTTACCCACAACAGATGTTAAACTTACCGGCCTATAGTTTCCAGGCTCTGTTTTTGGACCCCTTTTTGAATATTGGCACCACTTTTGCATGTGCCCAATCCTGTGGGACATTCCCCTGTCAGTACAGAGTCCGCCAAATATCAGAAATAAGGGTCTGGCTATGACATTACTTAATTCCCTTAGGGATACGGGGGTGTATGCCATCCGGTCCTGGCGATTTGTCTATTTTGATTTTTTAAGTCGCTGATGTACTTCTTCCTGGGTCAGACAGGACACTTTTAATGGCGAATTTATTTCAAGCATTCAGCATTTCATCTGACAGTTTATTTTCCTCAGTGAATACATTGGAGAAAAAAAATATTTAACAGCTTTGCTTTCTCCTCGTCGCTCTCTGCGACTCACCCCCTCATTACTCTTTAAAGGGCCGACACCTTCAGATTTATACTTTTTAACATTTATATATTGAGTTACATCCTGTATTATACTCCAGAGCTGCACTCACAATTCTGCTGGTGCAGTCACTATGTAAATACATTACTTATCCTGTAATGATCCTGAGTTACATCTGTATTATTCTCCAGAGCTGCACTCACTATTCTGCTGGTGCAGTCACTGTGTACATACATTACTTATCATGTACTGATCCTGAGTTACATCCTGTATTATATTCAAGAAGCTGCACCTCACTATTCTGCTGGGGAGTCACTGTGTACATACATTACTTATCCTGTACTGATCCTGAGTTACATCCTGTATTATACTCCAGAGCTGCACTCACAATTCTGCTGGTGCAGTCACTATGTAAATACTTACTTATCCTGTACTGATCCTGAGTTACATCCTGTATTATACTCCAGAGCTGCACTCACTATTCTGCTGGTGCAGTCACTGTGTACATACATTACTTATCCTGTACTGATCCCTGAGTTACATCCTGTATTATATTCCAGAGCTGCACTCACTATTCTGCTGGTGCAGTCACTGTGTACATACATTACTTATCCCTGTACTGATCCTGAGTTATATCCTGTATTATATTCCATGAGCCTGCACTCACTATTCTGCTGGTGCAGTCACTGTGTACATACATTAGTTATCCTGTACTGATCCTGAGTTACATCCTGTATTATACTCCAGAGCTGCACTCACTATTCTTGCTGGTGCAGTATCACAGTGTACATACATTACATATCCTGTACTGATCCTGAGTTACCATCCTGTATTATACTCCAGAGCTGCACTCACTATTCTGCTGGGTGCAGTCACTGTGTACATACATTACTTATTCTGTACTGACTCCTGAGTTACGTCATGTATTATACTCCAGAGCTGCACCTCACTATTCTTCTGGTGGAGACACTGTGTACATAACCTTACTTATCCTGTACTGATCATGAGTTACATCCTGTATTATACTCAGAGCTGCACTCACTATTCTGCTGATGCAGTCACTGTGCTACACTACATTACTTATCCTGTACTGATCCTAAATTACATCCTGTATTATACTCCAGAGCTGCACTCACTATTCTGCTGGTGCAGTCACTGTGTACATACATTACTTATCCTGTACGGATCCTGAGTTACATCCTGTATTGTACTCCAGAGCTGCACTCACTATTCTGCTGCTCTATACTGTGATTTTGCATTCATTCTTTAGTAGCTTTCCAGCTGCCGATTTAGTCCTGTGCCTGCACACAGCTTGCTCTGGTGATTTGCATTCGGGGAAGTGTCCTTGTCACTACAGGCTCCATACAGTTATCCCTAACTATCCCTCTACCTCACAGCAGCTCAGCTTACATTTTAGGAGGGTTCTGCCCATTTGCCTGCTGTTTCCAGCAGTAAAGTGTAACCTCCTTTTCCTATCTCAGATATGTGAAGAATCTTTTGTAACAGTCGTTTATTGCAGACGTCTCGGCCGATCTGACTCCCAGCAGTCCTTGCACAGCCCAATAACCATGGTCTACCCCAAACAACCAGCACACATCACATTTAACAGGTAGGTCCTCTGGATCTCAGAAGATAACTCATGGCACCAGAAGACTGCAAGCAGGAGACCATCAGCACTCACGTTACCATCCCAATATACAAGAAATGTCCAATGATACGGATGCTCCTCTAGCTCCCAGAGATGCCATCAATATACAATCTATGGTCCACAATCTGGAGCTGAGAATTTAGTGTACAGAAGATCCCAGCACTCGGCCTCCTTCCTGTGCACAGTAATAGCTCCGTGCTCCCTGGGTCACAGTAAGGTGTCTACACAGTCACAGCAGGTGGCTGCACATCATACCCGGGGTATATCAGGAATACATTCTCAGGTGCACACAGACATGTCACCAATACATGTCACCCATCCTGAGTAAAAGGGCCTCTTGAAAACGATGTAACCAAGTAAACATAAGTAATTAGTTGTTACATGTTTCTATGCTACAATATTGGAACTTTATGAGATGTCTGAGAGGGGTTCTCCGGGATCAGAAAAATATGGCTGCTTTCTTCCACACCTTTCTTATACCCAGCGACATCACAGCACAGAGATAATACACACAGTGATGTCACAGTACAGGGATAATACACACAGTGATGTCACAGTACAGGGATAATAAACACAGTGATGTCACAGTACAGGGATAATACACACAGTGATGTCACAGTACAGAGATAATACACACAGTGATGTCACAGTACAGGGATAATAAACACAGTGATGTCACAGTGCAGGGATAATAAACACAGTGATGTCACAGTGCAGGGATAATAAACACAGTGATGTCACAGTACAGAGATAATAAACACAGTGATGTCACAGTACAGGGATAATACACACAGTGATGTCACAGTACAGGGATAATAAACACAGTGATGTCACAGTGCAGGGATAATAAACACAGTGATGTCACAGTGCAGGGATAATAAACACAGTGATGTCACAGTGCAGGGATAATAAACACAGTGATGTCACAGTACAGGGATAATACACACAGTGATGTCACAGTACAGGGATAATACACACAGTGATGTCACAGCACAGGGATAATGCACCACAGTGATGTCACAGTACAGAGATAATACACACAGTGATGTCACAGTACAGAGATAATACACACAGTGATTGTCACAGTACAGAGATAATACACACAGTGATGTCACAGTACAGGGATAATACACACAGTGATGTCACAGTACAGGGATAATAAACACAGTGATGTCACAGTACAGAGATAATACACACAGTGATGTCACAGTACAGAGATAATAAACACAGTGATGTCACAGTACAGAGATAATAAACACAGTGATGTCACAGTACAGAGATAATACACACAGTGATGTCACAGTGTAGGGATAATAAACACAGTGATGTCACAGTGCAGGGATAATAAACACAGTGATGTCACAGTGCAGGGATAATAAACACAGTGATGTCACAGTACAGGGATAATACACACAGTGATGTCACAGTACAGGGATAATACCACACAGTGATGTCACAGCACAGGGATAATGCACACAGTGATGTCACAGTACAGAGATAATACACACAGTGATGTCACAGTACAGAGATAATACACACAGTGATGTCACAGTACAGGGATAATACACACAGTGTGTCACAGTACAGGGATAATAAACACAGTGATGTCACAGTACAGAGATAATAAACACAGTAGGACCCACAGTACAGAGATAATACACACAGTGATGTCACAGTACAGAGATAATAAACACAGTGATGTCACAGTACAGAGATCAATACACACAGTGATGTCACAGTACAGGGATAATGCACACAGTGATGTCACAGTACAGAGATAATACACACAGTGATGGTCACAGTACAGGGATAATACACACAGTGATGTCACAGTACAGAGATAATACACACAGTGATGTCACAGTACAGAGATAATTCACACAGTGATGTCACAGTACAGGGATAATAAACACAGTGATGTCACAGTACAGAGATAATACACACAGTGATGTCACAGTACAGGGATAATACACACAGTGATGTCACAGTACAGAGATAATACACACAGTGATGTCACAGTACAGAGATAATACACACAGTGATGTCACAGTACAGAGATAATAAACACAGTGATGTCACAGTACAGAGATAATACATACAGTGATGTCACAGTACAGAGATAATAAACACAGTGATGTCACAGTACAGGGATAATAAACACAGTGATGTCACAGTACAGGGATAATGCACACAGTGATGTCACAGTACAGAGATAATAAACACAGTGATGTCACAGTACAGGGATAATAAACACAGTGAATGTCACAGTACAGAGATAATACACACAGTGATGTCACAGTATAGGGATAATAAACACAGTGATGTCACAGTGCAGGTATAATAAACACAGTGATGTCACAGTACAGAGATAATACACACAGTGATGTCACAGTACAGAGATAATACACACAGTGGATGTCACAGTACAAGGATAATTACACACAGTGATGTCACAGTACAGGGATAATAAACACAGTGATGTCACAGTACAGAGATAATAAACACAGTGATGCCAAAGTACAGAGATAATACACACAGCGATGTCACAGTACAGAGATAATAAACACAGTGATGTCACAGTACAGAGATAATACACACAGTGATGTCACAGTACAGAGATAATAAAACACAGTGATGTCACAGTACAAAGATAATAAACACAGTGATGTCACAGAACAGGGATAATAAACACAGTGATGTCACAGTACAGGGATAATACACACAGTGATGTCACAGTACAGGGATAATGCACACAGTGAGGTCATGTATCACCAGCAAAGAAAACCATAATATCACAGCACATATAAGTTAAGTCCCTCCTTCGGTCACCATTAATAACACACGTCTCAGTAGAACTTGGCCCCCATAGTATTTGCGTCCATGCACAGGTTGTGCGCCGGTATTGTAGCTCAGCCGCATTGACTTCCATGGAGCTGAGCTGCAATACCAGATACATCCCATAAACAAGTGTGGCGCTGTTATTGGTGGGAAGCTGCCATGTGTTTCTAATCCTGGACTTCCTTCCCATTACAGCCCTGATGTATGCTACAAGCGGAGCAGCAGAAGATGCCTCCTCTGCAGCGCATCCTTCACCCAGGAGCAGGATTGTAAAATCATTGCACCCGTTTGATCGCTGCTCAGGATGGACGGCCCAGCGCAGCGCACATCATCTCACCGACCCAATATTATCTCCACAAGAGCTAATTATTGTCAGAACATCTGGAGAACATCATGGCAGCCTCGTCCCAGGAAAGAGTCACGAATCCCACATTATCCTATTAAGCTGCCCACACCTGGATAGCGGCGCGCCTAGGCGGACGCTTCACTGTGGCGGCGGGGGCGCTTGTATCGCGGGTCTATCTAACACGGCCCTTTTCTTCTCCAGCCTGTCTTGCATTCTCATCTCCTTGTCTCTCTTCTTCTTTATCCTTTCATCATGCCTCTATCCATTACCGCTCTCCCTCCTCCCGCTCTCCCTCTCTAAAGATTAAGGAGCCGTGCGTTTGCTTCTGCAGACGTTTCATGTTTTTCTTGAAAAAAAATAAAAGTCTTGTGGTTTTGAGCTGCAAATTTATTGCAATTTGTGATGACGGCAGATTGTGCGGATGCATCCCGGCAGAGCAGATCCCAAAGTTACGAGACATGAGATGCTCCTGACTACAGAATGCACATTAGGCCCCAGAATCCAGGGATGGAAGTGAAACCTATATCCAGAATGCCCTC
Organism: Bufo bufo; assembly: GCF_905171765.1. Lineage (NCBI taxonomy): Eukaryota > Metazoa > Chordata > Amphibia > Anura > Bufonidae > Bufo > Bufo bufo. The sequence goes on along the minus strand of NC_053397.1, from coordinate 8,362,604 downwards.
CAGAGACATCCACAGCGTATGGAGGCAGCAGCAGCAGCAAAATCTATATTTACACTATGCATTAAGCCTGTGGCGGACCCCAAAGCTACAGACGACAGCTAGGGCCAAAAAAACACATTTCCCATCACATTGCGACTACCAATGAGAAGAACAGTTTTCTCAGTTTGTGGATGATTCAGGCATCTGGAGGAAGGTTGTGAAATGAGCTGCAGGGGTCCGACCCGTATGTTTAACTATTTAGTCAGGAGGAATATGAAACTAGACTGTGGAGGAAGACACCAAATTCTACCCACCAGTAGCAGTACCTAAGACTGATGACGTCATCGTGCAATGACATCAGCAACAGGGGTGAGTCTGTTATAAAGCTTTATGTAGTCAGAAGAGTTTAGCACTAGACCATGGAGGAAGCCATTATTACTAGTGTTGAGCGCGAATATTCAAATTTTATCGCAAATTTTCTGATTTCTGATTTTTGCAATCAAAAAATAATGAGGAGATCACGAATTCTCGAATATATGACGAATATTCGCCCAAATATTCGCAAAATATCGCAAATTTGAATATTGCCCCTGCTGCTCATCACTGATTATTACTGGTTTACAAATCCTAGCAACCAATAAGTAGAAAGTAGAACAATTGAAACATTGTAACGACTGACTATGGATAAGCAGGGGTGTGTCTATTATAAGGCATTAAGACAAAAAAGCTCTCAAACGTAGCAAATAAAAACCGGCATGCTGCACCGGATACTTAGGTGTTTTATTGCATCAAAACACACAAAAAATGGACTGCCTTTGAAACATGTAGCTGTAGTTTTTCATTAGTTTTTTATGCGTGTTTATGCAACCTCAAAGAATCCGCTGCCGCGCACCGTTTGTATTTGCTACCTTTGGGAGCCTTTTTGTCTTCACTTCTCTTTCGGCCTCCTACGTGCAGCAGCCTGGTCTCTCGCTAGTGTGGTCCCTGGTTACAACATGATCCGGAAAGGTGTACTGACCCACAGGGATTAATTCAGTGACCTAGGAGGCATCACACCAGGGAGCGCCCCTCTCTTTTTTCTTTTATTATAAGGATTTAGTCAGGAGTTTAGCACTAGACCATGGAGGAAGCCATTATTACTGGTTTGCAAATCCTAGTGACCAATCAGCAGAAAGTAGAACAATTGAAACATTGTAACCACTGACTATGGATGATGACATCATCATCATTTAATGTCATCAGCTGTAAAAGATAAAGAGAGTGGGTGCTCCATGTGTGATATCCTAGGGGGTATGGGAAGGCCAACAAATTAGAGTTGTGCAGAACTAGGTCCAACATTAGGAATCAGCAAAGTTCTACCCCATGGCGGGGGAAGGACTAGGCTGCTGCAGGTTTTTGAAGTAAGTAGCAATTTTTTAAAAACAGTTTAAAAAAATTACATAAAAAGCATGCTATGTGCTTCGGTGGCGGTCACGGAGGAAGCCATCACTACTGGTTTGCATTCACCTCTCCCGCTCTTCATTGCAATGGAGCCCCCCTTCTTCCTTACAGCTGCCCACCCCCATGTTGGTTCATGTTGGAAATTTTGGAAACCACTAGGGGGCAGCAGAGATTGTAAAAAATAAATAAATAAATAAATCACTGCACTCCTATCAGCGGACTGCAGAACTCCATGAGGACCGATACTCTCATCCTACTGACCTCTACTACTCCCAACAAACCAGGCCAGCAGTGAGCCAATGCTATAATGAAGCACATGAAGCCTCGCAGCACAGAAGATATTAATTCAGCACAAAGAGGAAGGTAAAGGCTTCCCGGCCAAGGAAGGAACAAATTCTGCTTCGCTGTGCGCATTATCTGCTGCGTCTGTGCAAAAACTGACACAATGGAGCCCTAGACAATGTAACCTGACTTACAATTAGAGAATATTGCCATCAGTAATGTGCTCGGATTCACACAATTTTGCCTGTTTGCTCCTAAATTTCCTTTCCCCTTAGGATATAAGGTAGTAATGACCCCAAAGGCAACATGAAACTTCTGGACCACAAAGGCAACATCTATAACCGGAGCCCCAACCTACCATGTACCATCTATAACCTTGGAGTCTTCTTATGGGTAGAGAAGCCTGAATAAGACTGCTACCTCTGCACCCCCTGTGCATGCCCCTGAATGACTCTAAGGCTAGTCCCACCTTAAAGTTGCAGGTCCTTTGGAAAATGCTACGTTTATCCTTTAAATAACTGGGCAATTTAACGGGACCTCTCCCTATCTACAGACCCCATAGCAGTTACAGAGGCTACCTATGGTTTATTGCACTTCCATTTGCTCTATTTTATGCCCATGGATTAAAAAGAGTTGCCCTTTAAAGTGGGTCTCCCACCATTAAATATAATATGTTTAACGCCCCCTGGTGTTCATTTACTTGCACAGTATGGCTCCACCTGGTTTTCATTTACTTACATAGTATGTCATCACCTGGTGTTCATTTACTTGCACAGTATGGCGCCACCTGGTGTTCAGTTACTTATATAGTATGGCTCCCCCTGGTGTTCAGTTACTTACATAGTATGGCTCCCCCTGGTGTTCAGTTACTTACATAGTATGGCTCCACCTGGTGTTCAGTTACTTACATAGTATGGCTCCACCTGGTGTTCAGTTGCTTACATAGTATGGCTCCACCTGGTGTTCAGTTACTTACATAGTATGGCTCCCCCTGGTGTTCAGTTACTTACATAGTATGGCTCCACCTGGTGTTCAGTTACTTACATAGTATGGCACCACCTGGTGTTCAGTTACTTTCATAGTATAGCACTACCTGGTGTTCACAGTGTACAACAATGTGCAGGTCCACCTCATGAGGTGCCAACTGGTGTTTATTTACATGCATATTACAGCGCCACCTGGTGTTTATATATTTACATAGTATGGCGACATCTGGTGTTTATATATTTACATAGTATGGTGCCACCTGGTGTTCAGTTACGTACATAGTACGGTGCCACCTGGTGTTCAGTTACGTACATAGTACAGCGCCACCTGGTGTTCAGTTACTTACATAGTATGGCGCCACCTGGTGTTCAGATTACTGACATAGTATGGTGCCACCTGGTGTTCAGTTACGTACATAGTACAGCGCCACCTGGTGTTCAGTTACTTACATAGTATGGCACCACCTGGTGTTCATTTGATTACATAGTATGGCACCACCTGGTGGTCAGTTACTTACATAGTATGGTGCCACCTGGTGTTCAGTTACTTACATAGTATGGCTCCACCTAGTGTTCAGTTACTTACATAGTATGGCTCCCCTGGTGTTCAGTTCCTTACATAGTATGGCTCCACCTGGTGTTCAGTTACTTACATAGTATGGCTCCACCTGGTGTTCAGTTACTTACATAGTATGGCTTCCACCTAGTGTTCAGTTACTTACATAGTATGGCTCCCCCTGGTGTTCATTTGCTTACATAGTATGGCTCCACTTGGTGTTCATTTGCTTACATAGTATGGCTCCCCCTGGTGTTCATTTGCTTACATAGTATGGCTCCACTTGGTGTTCATTTGCTTACATAGTATGGCTCCACTTGGTGTTCATTTGCTTACATAGTATGGCTCCACTTGGTGTTCATTTGCTTACATAGTATGGCTCCACTTGGTGTTCATTTGCTTACATAGTATGGCTCCCCCTGGTGTTCATTTGCTTACATAGTATGGCTCCACTTGGTGTTCATTTGCTTACATAGTACAGCACCACCTGATGTTCACAGTGTACAGCTATGTGCAGGTCCACCTTATGAGTTGAGTACTGGTGGTCACACATGCTCAGTCACGGTCTCTGCACAGTGATCCTCTGTTCCCTTTGCCAATAGAAATAGTTTTCTGCTTGTCAGGAGAGGAGCTGAGCCTCAGCAGTAGCATAAAGGTATAGCTGGGAAAATCCCCCTCCTGCTGAGGCAGTGAGAGGGCACTATACTGTCAGCTGCCAGAGGGGGAAGGAGACTGATTCTGTCCAGAACAGGTATTTTTTGTGACATAAACACTGTGACTGCTTTTTTGTAGCTCTTGCTTTCCCATCATGCAGAATGGGGCGGTCCACTTCTACTCAGCGGCTGCGCCAATGTCCCCCAGGTGTGCTCCTCGCTGGTGCCCTTGATTACTGGGCAGCTCCACGAGGCAGCCTGTTGGCAGATCTTGCATCGGATGAACGGGTTGTGAACCTTGCCCTCTCTCCTCTTCTGCAGAGTGACATCGCAATTCCCTGATTCCTCCGGTCGCCATCTCCGGGGAAGCAACGCTGTTAAACCTGCTAACAGGCCCCGAGCCCCTGGGAAAATGAGGCTTGTTAAACGGTCGGCATGGAGAGGACATAATCCACACATGCGGCTGACACTTTCGGAGATCGGCAATTGGTCGCTTTTGCCAATGACTAAAGTCAGGTTGGGAGGGGAAGCGGTGTCCATTTTGACGGTATCCCGCTGTCTCTCTTCCATCAGGAATCCACAGCATTTATCGGGGAGGCTCCTTGGGGACGATTGTCTGCCATTTTCCTGTTAGGGTAGCGTTACCTCCGCGGTTTATTGCGTTATTGGCTTGTAATGGAGCGGAGGAGGGGCACACTCGCCGCGCTCTTGTTAGCATTTGTGACTGGTTTCATTACCTTGTTACCTTGTATCGGATCAGTCCCCTGTTAGCTTGTAATGGAACGGGGAGGACTGTATCCGGCACTTTCTACACCGCGGCCTGGGTCTGATAATGACATTACCCGGGGGGGAGCGACACGCAGGAGCGGCTTCCATTTCACCTGCAAATCCCCGGCCCGGACGTACGGTGGGGAAGACGGAATAATAAATGATCCTGGAAAAATGCCTGGTCCTGGCCCGTCTAATCCTCCTGCTGCCTCCTCTCATCTCGTCTCGGCTCCAGACCACCAAATTGTGGACGGACATGCGGAGGGATTGTCCGGAAATTACACAATGTAACGGAGCGGACGGATCACTACCCCCACCATTGTATATAAATCCCCTGTGCGGTGGCAGCGTGTCATAAACCTGTACTTTATAAGCAGCTCCACCTTATTATTGCAGAGATGGAGTAATAACAGGGCAGGATGAAAGTGAATCGCAGCACGAGGGGCTGCGGGGGGCACAGGGGGCGTGGAGGGAGTGAGTGGGCTACGTTTAATGTGATGCATGAGGGTGACACATTGTAATGAGCGTGTAGAAGAGGCTGTGGGTGTTTGGGATCCAGGGTATCACATAGTGCTGGGGCACTGGCTTTAAATCCCACCAGGGGCCCCCAGCTATACTGGGGTGCACCGATTCCAGTTATAGTGGGGTGCACAGATTCCAGCTATAATGGGGTGCACAGATTGCAGCTATAGTAGGGTGCGCCGATTCCAGATATAGTGGGGGTGCACAGATTCCAGCTATAGTGGGGGTGCACAGATTCCAGCTATAATGGGGTGCACAGATTCCAGCTATAGTGGGGTGCACAGATGCCAGTTATAGTGGGGTGCACAGATTCCAGCTATAGTGGGGGTGCACAGATTCCAGCTATAGTGGGGGTGCACAGATTCCAGTTATAGTGGGGTGCACTGATTCCAGCTATAGTGGGGTGCACAGATTCCAGTTATAGTGGGGTGCACTGATTCCAGCTATAGTGGGGTGCACAGATTCCAGTTATAGTGGGGTGCACTGATTCCAGCTATAGTGGGGTGCACAGATTCCAGTTATAGTGGGGTGGACAGATTCCAGTTATAGTGGGGGTGCACAGATTCCAGTTATAGTGGGGTGCACTGATTCCAGCTATAGTGGGGTGCACAGATTCCAGTTATAGTGGGGTGCACTGATTCCAGCTATAGTGGGGTGCACAGATTCCAGTTATAGTGGGGTGCACTGATTCCAGCTATAGTGGGGTGCACAGATTCCAGTTATAGTGGGGTGCACAGATTCCAGCTATAGTGGGGTGCACAGATTCCAGTTATAGTGGGGTGCACAGATTCCAGCTATAGTGGGGTGCACAGATTCCAGCTATAGTGGGGTGCACAGATGCCAGTTATAGTGGGGTGCACAGATTCTAGCTATAGTGGGGTGCACAGATGCCAGTTATAGTGGGGTGCACAGATTCTAGCTATAATGGGGTGCACAGATGCCACTTATACTGGGGGTGCACAGATTCCAGCTATAGTGGGGTGCACAGATGCCAGTTATAGTGGGGTGCACAGATTCCAGCTATAGTGGGGTGCACAGATGCCAGTTATACTGGGAATGCACAGATGCCAGTTATAGTGGGGTGCACTGATTCTAGCTATAGTGGGGTGCACAGATTCCAGTTATAGTGGGGTGCACTGATTCCAGCTATAGTGGGGTGCACTGATTCCAGCTATAGTGGGGTGCACAGATTCGAGCTATAGTGGGGTGCACAGATGCCAGTTATAGTGGGGTGCACAGATTCCACTTATACTGGGGGTGCACTGATTCCAGCTATAGTGGGGTGCACAGATTCCACTTATACTGGGGGTGCACTGATTCCAGATATAGTGGGGTGCACAGATTCCACTTATACTGGGGGTGCACTGATTCCAGCTATAGTGGGGTGCACAGATTCCACTTATACTGGGGGTGCACTGATTCCAGCTATAGTGGGGTGCACAGATTCCAGCTATAGTGGGGTGCACAGATTCCAGCTATAGTGGGGTGCACAGATTCGAGCTATAGTGGGGTGCACAGATGCCCGTTATAGTGGGGTGCACAGATTCCAGCTATAGTGGGGTTCACTGATTCCAGCTATAGTGGGGTGCACAGATTCCAGTTATAGTGGGGTGCACAGATTCCAGCTATAGTGGGGTGCACAGATTCCAGCTATAGTGGGGGGTGCACAGATTCTAGCTATAGTGGGGTGCACAGATTCCACTTATACTGGGGGTGCACAGATTCCAGCTATAGTGGGGGTGCACAGATTCTAGCTATAGTGGGGTGCACAGATTCCACTTATACTGGGGGTGCACAGATGCCAGTTATAGTGGGGTGGACTGATTCCAGCTATAGTGGGGGTGCACAGATTCTAGCTATAGTGGGGGTGCACAGATTCTAGCTATAGTGGGGTGTACTGATTCCAGCTATAGTGGGGTGCACAGATGCCAGTTATAGTGGGGTGCACAGATGCCAGTTATAGTGGGGTGCACAGATTCTAGCTATAGTGGGGTGTACTGATTCCAGCTATAGTGGGGGTGCACAGATTCCAGCTATAGTGGGGTGCACAGATTCTAGCTATAGTGGGGTGCACAGATTCTAGCTATAGTGGGGTGTACTGATTCCAGCTATAGTGGGGTGCACAGATGCCAGTTATAGTGGGGTGCACAGATGCCAGTTATAGTGGGGTGCACAGATTCTAGCTATAGTGGGGTGCACAGATGCCAGTTATAGTGGGGTGCACAGATGCCAGTTATAGTGGGGTGCACAGATTCTAGCTATAGTGGGGTGCACAGATTCCAGCTATAGTGGGGTACACAGATGCCAGTTATAGTGGGGTGCACAGATTCTAGCTATAGTGGGGTGCACAGATTCCAGTTATAGTGGGGTGCACAGATTCTAGCTATAGTAGGGTGTACTGATTCCAGCTATAGTGGGGTGCACAGATTTTAGCTATAGTGGGGTGCACAGATGCCAGTTATAGTGGGGTGCACAGATTCCAGCTATAGTAGGGTGTACTGATTCCAGCTATAGTGGGGTGCACAGATTCCAGCTATAGTGGGGTACACAGATGCCAGTTATAGTGGGGGTGCACAGATTTAGTCCTAAATGTCCACTGAAGCCCAGCCAGTGAAATGTGGCCTTTTTCTATGCTGCACTGGGGAAATTGCTGGTGGATACTGGGGCGCAAGGTTCAGCTCTGATCACCCCCAGACAGGGCCAGTCGGTCGCAGCAGGAGCGACAAAATGCCAATCAGCTGCAATAAAAGTCGATGCAAAACTCTTCAGATCACAAGCGGCGCAGGCACCGCTGAATCAATCAATGTCTGCTCGACCAAATTGTATCCCAGTCTACGTGGATCTGAGCAGGACCCCATCACCTCCATCATCCTCCATCCTGCCCACAGGCCCAGGTGAGGACCCTGCTGACCCAGGTGTCACCGTTCCTGTGACATCTACAGCACAAGATCCGCACATTACAGATACCAGAACATGGACATGTGGGCAGCGCTAGATCACCCCAGAGAGACTAGAGTGCTAGCTCTGCGGTCTATACTATATGACATTCAATGCATGTCGATTTGTCTGTATATAGGAGACCCCATAAAGCATCTTGTGCCAGGAGGCTCAGGCAGACAGACTGCAGAATCTGCTGTAGACCTCATTACAAGCATCCTCACATGTATATGAGCAGCTCATTAAATGTATGGATACACCTAATAGCAGCAAACATCAAAGTGCATCTTCTTGTAAAGCATACAATAACCAAACCCATCCCTAGACCCCCCCCCCCCCCCCCCATAATACACACCCTACCAAGGCTGTGCACCCCCAACACTGCACCTCTGCTATAGATGATATAACCTGAGGTTGTGATGCATCCGGGCAGTGTGCATTGATAGAGGAACCCAAGGTATAGAGACCAGGAAAACACCCAACATCCACCCTATGGTTCTGTTTCACTGACATGTGGACTGGAAGCAAAAAACATGACACGACTGGATGCACACATAGAGAGTCACACACACGCATCCCTTTTATCACCCCACACACAGATGTACACACTGTCAATGGACTTATCACATAGGCACACTCATCCCGCCAACATACAACTACATGCAACCTGCAAATAGCAAAATGCAAAAGCACATTGTGAGGGCTAAACACCCACTTGTCTGTCGGTGGTCTAACCTTGGGGGCTTCAGGATAATAATCCACAATCCCCTCTCAGTGGGTAATATGCTGCAGACAACATACAGCAAAGTATTACATGCATCTATAAATATAGGAGGAAAGGGTGGGTGGGGATCATACCCAGACCCCCATAAAGCAACTATATAATCCATTTGCAATGACTCCATAAACAAACTGACATCTAGCAACACACAATGTGTATATATATATATATATATATATATATATATATATATATATATATACACTGCAAGGTCCTATATACAACCCCTACAGAGCACTGGCTGGATCCATGAAGAGCCCCCTGCACAGGTGAGGGGACACAGGGTCTACCTGCACAGGTGAGGGGACACAGGGTCTACCTGCACAGGTGAGGGGACACAGGGTCTACCTGCACAGGTGAGGGGACACAGGGTCTACCTGCACAGGTGAGGGGACACAGGGTCTACCTGCACAGGTGAGGGGACACAGGGTCTACCTGCAAAGGTGAGGGGACACAGGGTCTACCTGCACAGGTGAGGGGACACAGGGTCTACCTGCACAGGTGAGGGGACACGGGGTCTACCTGCACAGGTGAGGGGACACGGGGTCTACCTGCACAGGTGAGGGGACACAGGGTCTACCTGCACAGCATCTTGGCAGTGGAGCAGGCAATTCTGCACACGCTCTCCTGTTCAGAGCTCTGACAGAGACAATACATTTACTTCTGTGTCCCAGTTTTGTCCCTTTGTAATTATAATCCTATTTGCTCTCACAGTCCAGAATCTCTGCAAGTACACAGCACACACAGCCTCAGCTGCACCAACCCCAAAGTGCTGGACACAGGGTGGAGACAACGTATATAGCAGGGCATATGTATGACCACCTTGAGGCAATGTACAGAATAGACCATACAACTACTGTATAAATGACAACTTGATACAATGTATACATAATGCCCTCAATCTATGAGTAATAGCTTCACGGAAACTACGTATAGGGGCTGAGCGCAATGTCAATGGATATCATGTATACAACATAATATATATGGCAGGTTGGTACGCTTCATACCTTAATATATTGTATAATATTTGAGTAACAAATATACATCACACCTGAATACACCGTATACATCAGATGAAATGAAAACTGCCCACCTGTACATATCATACAGGGACGTGATACAATGTATACATCCTAAATAGCTACATAGACAGCATGCACCTGGCTAGAATACATAGTCTGACTTGATATGTTGTGTAAATAACACCTGGATACAATGTATACAATCTGTATGAATAACATATTTAACAATGTATACATTCTACCTGGAGCAGCTCCACGGATACTATATATAAATCCTACCTTGACACCAATGCACACGTCCTGCCTGGATACAATGTCTCCTACTGGCTCCCTATAGCACTAGAATAACAATAGAAACAAAGTCTCCATCCTCTATACAAAGAACTGGTGAGTGGATAATCCCAGCCGTCGCCCCTGGACAGATCCCACCACGTACATACGCTGTGTCAGGCTCCATCCACTGTATCCAGAATCCAGCTGGTCACATCCCATCCGCCCTGGTCACAGGGAGCTGCTGGTCTGGTCCCTGAGATGCTCTGAGCCTCGGCTGCTCTGTGAGGAGCTTCTCCTCCACCAAGCAAACCCCCCCAGGACTCACATAATTAGTACAGAACCCAGGAGAAGAAGAGCAGAGATCTACAGCTGTGACAGAGGAGGAGAGAGATGGAGAGAAGAGGAGAGGAGGGAGGCGAAGGGAGAGAGAGGCAGAACAGAGGAGGAGAAGAAGAAAAGGGGGTGTAAGGAGGGGGGCACAGAGGAGGAGACACAAATAAGAATTATAATGAAAAGGATTGAGGCTGAACACACAGAATAAACATGACACTGAGCTGCTGGTGACAGGTATATATCCAGGCGAGGCTGCGGATCAGGGTGGGGGGCACTAATTATTACAGAAGCAAGCATCTAGACAATGGGGGTGCCTAGGTATAATGAGGAGGGGGCACCCGTGAGGTTAGGTCTAATCAAAGCCCAATGCACAGGGAGGCATCACCAAGTCAATAAGCAGCTGTCACCTAAAGATGCAGATGCATTGATTTACAGGAGGGGGTATATAAGATAGAGCCATGATGGCCGGGCATGTCACAATATCACAATGTATATGCTGTGCCTGGAAACACTGGCTGATATACAATGGACACACCAAGGGCTAGGCCAGGAGGTGGCATTGGGTCCTGGATCGGACATGGGCACCTATGTGCCTCCTCTGCCTAAGGAGGGGGGGAAGGGGGTGTAAAATCAACCTGCACATGGGTGTCAAGTGTCCCCATGGTCGGCCTGCTGTAACCTCTGATCCCAGGGCTCAGCTAACAACAACCAGTAATGTGACAGATTTTAGATTTTCTAATCTAAGTAATACATTTCCTCCAGTTAGGAACGATTCTCATATTGATTATCTCTCCCGCGGATTTTAGAAATGTGCAGCCACTGTATCATGGAGCCATGAGGGTTAATCAGTTATAAAGTCCTCAAGTGTCACATTAAAGGGGATGCACAGAAAAACATGGCTACCCCCCCCCCCCCCTTACCCAAAACAGCAGCACACCCTGCCGATGGGTTCTGTCAGGTACGGAAACTAGAGCCCCACTGACGTAAAAGGGAAGAGCTATACGTACAACACAAAACCTGGAGATGGATTCTGGAAGAAAGTCCCATGTTTTTCCAATCAAGGCCAAGTGCTAAGTTAGGCCTCATGAACACATCCGTTGCTCCGTTGCGTGTGGCCCCGCAAAAAATATATAACCTGTCCTATTCTTGTCCGCACTTTGCGGACAAGAATAGGCAGTTATATTAAAGGCTGTCCATGCCGTTCCGCAAATTGCGGAACGCACGCGGACGCCATCCGTGTTTTGCGGATCGCAAAAAACGGAACGGTCGTCTGCATGAGGCCTTAAAGTGATGTGTGACGAGACATTTTTATCAAAGGAGGAACATGCAGTCATAAGGTGTCACAGCAGGTGGCAATGATTTAGTCACTGGCTAGAATGATGCCAAAAAAGTGCACATCATACAATGATCATTAATGTGTCAATTAACTACAGAAGTCAGTCCTAATTAGGCCTCTTTCACATGACCGTTATGGATTTTTAAGTGTTTTTGCGGTCAGTTTTTCACGGATCCGTTGTTCACTTTTTTTGTTTCCATTTGTGTTCCATTTTTATGTATGGCATATACAGTATACAGTAACTGCATAGAAAAAATTGGGCTGGACTCAACATTTTCAAAAGATGGTTCCGCAAAACGGAACCGATACGGAAGACATACGGATGCATTTCCGTATGTGTTCCGTTTATTTTGCGGACCCATGACTTAAATGGAACCACGGAACGTGATTTGCGGGCAATAATAGGACAAGTTCTATCTTTCAACGGAACTGAAAAACAGAAATATGGACACGGAATGCATACGTAATACATTCCATTTTTTTTGCGGAAACCATTGAAATGAATGGTTGCGTATATATGGACCGTATACGGAACAAAAAAAAAAAAGGTTGTGTGGAACCTTAGAAGATATTTTCCAAGACTTCAGCTCTACATGGATTGTTTAGATCAGTCTCAGAAAGGCTCCCGGTTTATGTGATTCAAGGGAATTATGATATAAAACAATAGTATGTTACCGGCTGTAGATTACTGATACAAAGACCTCCAGATCCCAAAAGAGTTATCAAACATCAGAACATTTATTGTCAATCAGTAAAAAAGAGCTTAAACTATTCAGATGTCACTAAAAACCTAATATCAGGGAGAGAAAAAACATTACACAGAAGACAAGTCAGACAACAATATATATAAATATAGAATTAATCAGTGTTATTCCCAATGCTACAAACCACAAAACATGGCGGGAAGATAAAACACAAGACTATATACAGTATAACCGCTATAACACTTCTCCTATGTACAAGAATATAACTACTATAATACTGCTCCTATGTGCAAGAATATAACTACTATAATACTGCCTCCTATGTACAAAGAAATATAACTACTATAATACTGCTCCTCTGTACAAGAATATAACTACTATAATACTGCCTACTATATACAAGAATATAACTACTATAATACTGCGTCCTATGTACAAGAATATAACTACTATAATACTGCCTCCTATGTACAAGAATATAACTACTATAATACTGCCCTATGTACAAGAATATAACTACTATAATACTGCTCCTGTGTACAAGAATATAACTACTATAATACTGCCTCCTATGTGCAAGAATATAACTACTATAATACTGCCTCCTATGTACAAGAATATAACTACTATAATACTGCTCCTCTGTACAAGAATATAACTACTATAATACTGCCTCCTATATACAAGAATATAACTACTATAATACTGCTCCTATGTACAAGAATATAACTACTATAATACTGCCCCTATGTACAAGAATATAACTACTATAATACTGCTCCTATATACAAGAATATAACTACTATAATACTGCTCCTATGTACAGGAATATAACTACTATAATACTGCTCCTATGTACAAGAATATAACTACTATAATACTGCTCCTATGTACAAGAATATAACTACTATAATACTGCTCCTATGTACAAGAATATAACTACTATAATACTGCTCCTATGTACAAGAATATAACTACTATAATACTGCATCCTATGTACAAGAATATAACTTCTATAATACTGCTCCTATGTACAAGAATATAACTACTATAATACTGCTCCTATGTACAAGAATATAACTACTATAATACTGCTCCTATGTACAATAATATAACTACTATAATACTGCTCCTATGTACAAGAATATAACTACTATAATACTGCTCCTATGTACAAGAATATAACTACTATAATACTGCTCCTATGTACAAGAATATAACTACTATAATACTGCTCCTATATACAAGAATATAACTACTATAATACTGCTCCTATGTACAAGAATATAACTACTATAATACTGCCTCCTATGTACAAGAATATAACTACTATAATACTGCCTCCTATGTACAAGAATATAACTACTATAATACTGCTCCTATGTACAAGATTATAAATACTATAATACTGCTCCTATGTACAAGAATATACCTACTATAATACTGCTCCTATGTACTGGAATATAACTACTATAATACTGCTCCTATGTACAAGAATATAACTACTATAAAACTGCCTCCCTATGTACAAGAATATAACTACTATAATACTGCCTCCTATGTACAAGAATATAACTACTATAATACTGCTCCTATGTACAAGAATATAACTACTATAATACTGCTCCTATGCACAAGAATATAACTACTATAATACTGCTCCTATGTACAAGAATATAACTACTATAATACTGCTCCTATGTACAAGAATATAACTACTATAATACTGCCCCCTATGTACAAGTATATAACTACTATAATACTGCCTCCTATGTACAAGAATATAACTACTATAAAACTGCCTCCTATGTACAAGAATATAACTACTATAATACTGCCTCCTATGTACAAGAATATAACTACTATAATACTGCTCCTATGTACAAGAATATAACTACTATAATACTGCTCCTATGTACAAGAATATAACTACTATAATACTGCTCCTATGTACAAGAATACAACTACTATAATACTGCTCCTATGTACAAGAATATAACTACTATAATACTGCTCCTATGTACAAGAATATAACTACTATAATACTGCCCCCTATGTACAAGAATATAACTACTATAATACTGCCTCCTATGTACAAGAATATAACTACTATAATACTGCTCCTATGTACAATATAACTACTATAATACTGCCTCCTATGTACAAGAATATAACTACTATAATACTGCTCCTATGTACAGGAATATAACTACTATAATACTGCTCCTATGTACAATATAACTACTATAATACTGCCTCCTATGTACAAGAATATAACTACTATAATACTGCTCCTATGTACAAGAATATAACTACTATAATACTGCTCCTATGTACAAGAATATAACTACTATAATACTGCCTCCTATGTACAAGAATATAACTACTATAATACTGCTCCTATGTACAAGAATATAACTACTATAATACTGCTCCTATGTACAAGAATATAACTACTATAATAATGCCTCCTATGTACAAGAATATAACTACTATAATACTGCTCCTATGTACAAGAATATAACTACTATAATACTGCCCCCTATGTACAAGAATATAACTACTATAATACTGCCTCCTATGTACAAGAATATAACTACTATAATACTGCTCCTATGTACAATATAACTACTATAATACTGCCTCCTATGTACAGGAATATAACTACTATAATACTGCTCCTATGTACAAGAATATAACTACTATAATACTGCTCCTATGTACAATATAACTACTATAATACTGCCTCCTATGTACAAGAATATAACTACTATAATACTGCTCCTATGTACAAGAATATAACTACTATAATACTGCTCCTATGTACAAGAATATAACTACTATAATACTGCCTCCTATGTACAAGAATATAACTACTATAATACTGCCTCTAAGTACAAGAATATAACTGCTATATACTGCCTCCTATGTACAAGAATATAACTACTATAATACTGCTCCTATGTACAAGAATATAACTACTATAATACTGCTCCTATGTACAAGAATATAACTACTATAATACTGCCTCCTATGTACAAGAATATAACTACTATAATACTGCTCCTATGTACAAGAATATAACTACTATAATACTGCTCCTATGTACAAGATATAACTACTATAATACTGCTCCTATATACAAGAATATAACTACTATAATAGGGCCTCCTATGTACAAGAATATAACTACTATAATACTGCTCCTATGTACAAGACTATAACTACTATTGGGCTCCGCGGATCTACAAAACACGGACAGCGGCAATGTGCGTTCCGCATTTGCGGACAAGAATAGGACATGTTCTATTTTTTTCAGGAACGGAATTGCTGACCCGGAAGTGCGGATCTGCAATTCCGTATCTGGGCAGCACATAGAAATCAATGGGTCCGCAATTCCGTCCTGCAAAATGCGGAACGAAATTGGGTGACGTGTGAATGGACCCTTATACTGCCTATTATGTACAAGAATATTCTCTCTGTCTCTGTGTTGCGGTATTTCCTTCCGCCTTGCACCTGTTTCTTACAGTATAAAGCCTCTGCTCATCCCATTAGCTCCTGTTTTCGACCCTTTCTTGTCCTGTAAATCCGCGCCCGTTACACCGGGTACTGTATATATAACCGCTCTGACGTTGACGCCGGATTCACCATAGAACATCTGCTCTGATATTTTACGTTTTACTTGTGGTCGCAGTTTTGTGGCCTCGTGTCTCTGCTCAGGTGTACTCTGAATGGGTATCTGAGGGGTGAGGGCGAGAAGTCGACTGGTTAATGGGCACAATATGTATTTCGGAGAGCGCGCACATCTCCTGCACCGTCATATCTTGCCTGAGCAGTTGCATCGCTGCAGGCTACAGTCTGCTGCTCTGGGCCTGTGTTGTTAGCTGATTTGGGGCCGCCAGCGAGCCGGGCCCCTCGTGTACCCTCAGAGACACCACATTTATGTCAGGGAAGCACTCAGAAGCATATAGACAATGGCAGGAAGAGTGTCTGGGGAGACGGCAGAGCCCTGATGGACAGAGGAAGAGCGGGTTAAGAGGCTCCTACTCCTCCATAGTCACTGCTGAGGATGGCACATCGTTAATGGACCAGTCACCGCTCAATACAGCTCTGCTATAAGAGACTGCTGGTCACTCTCACGTGGAGAGAGAGAGCTGTTTGCACTGCCTGTCTCTTTAGAGAACACTACAGTCGTCTCTTCCCAAAATTAAATGGGTGATAACAGGGAGCAGTAGATTTCACTGAAGTACAGAGAGGCGCGCAGGCACACACTGCAAGTGGACTGTCCCTCGAAATGATGGACGGGAGGGAAGGTTAACAGCTGTCACAGGACTACAAGCCCCATCATGTTCTCTGCATCTGCTGCAGCAATGACCTGGGAGATCCAGAATACGGGAAAAGAGCGTTCCATAATGTTCACTGCACGTGATACGTGACTGGCTGAGATACATGGGCTCTGCAGGCAGTATCACACATGATGGGATTAGATACAGCTCAGCAGACAGTATCACACATGATAGGATTAGATACACTGCTCAGCAGACAGTATCACACAGGATGGGATTAGATACACAGCTCAGCAGACAGTATCACACAGGATAGGATTAGATACACAGCTCAGCAGACAGTATCACACAGGATGGGATTTGATACACAGCTCAGCAGACTGTATCACACCTGATAGGATTAGATACACTGCTCAGTAGACGGTATCACACAGGATAGGATTAGATACACAGCTCAGCAGACAGTATCACACATGATGGGCTTAGATACACAGCTCAGCAGACTGTATCACACAGGATAGGATTAGATACACAGCTCAGCAGACAGTATCACACAGGATAGGATTAGATACACAGCTCAGCAGACAGTATCACACAGGATGGGATTAGATACACAGCCTCAGCAGACAGTATCACACAGGATAGGATTAGATACACAGCTCAGGAGCCACTATCACACATAGACAGTATCACACATGATGGGCTTAGATACACAGCTCAGCAGACTGTATCACACAGGATAGGATTAGATACACAGCTCAGCAGACAGTATCACACAGGATAGGATTAGATACACAGCTCAGCAGACAGTATCACACAGGATGGGATTAGATACACAGCTCAGCAGACAGTATCACACAGGATAGGATTAGATACACAGCTCAGCAGACAGTATCACACAGGATGGGATTAGATACACTGCTCAGTAGACGGTATCACACAGGATAGGATTAGATACAAAGCTCAGCAGACAGTATCACACATGATAGGATTAGATACACAGCTCAGCAGACAGTATCACACATGATAGGATTAGATACATGCTCAGTAGACGGTATCACACAGGATAGGATTAGATACACAGCTCAGCAGACAGTATCACACATGATGGGCTTAGATACACAGCTCAGCAGACTGTATCACACAGGATAGATTAGATACACAGCTCAGCAGACAGTATCACACAGGATAGGATTAGATACACAGCTCAGCAGACAGTATCACACAGGACAGGATTAGATACATAGCTCAGCAGACAGTATCACACAATAGGATTAGATACACAGCTCAGCAGACAGTATCACACAATAGGATTAGATACACAGCTCAGCAGACAGTATCACACAGGAGAGGATTAGATACACAGCTCAGCAGACAGTATCACACAGGATAGGATTAGATACACAGCTCAGCAGACAGTGTCACACAGGATAGGATTAGATACACAGCTCAGCAGACAGTATCACACAGGATAGGATTAGATACACAGCTCAGGAGCCACTATCACACATTACAGGCGTAGATACAGCAGCTCCTCAGCACAGTATCAGCGGCTTGGATACACAGCTGCACACTGTCCTTGATTCCTGTAAACGTGGCCCCAGATCTGTGACACCCCAGAGAAGCACAAACATGAACCCCACTTACTACACACAGGTCGGCAGATGTGATACTGCCTGTAATTGGGGAGTCAATGACTCTCACTTCAGTGCCTCGCTGCAGCCAATCAGCTCCTGCAGAACAGCGAGCTGATTAATTGTGCGCAGAATGTCTCCGCTATTTATATCCTCAGCGCGGAGACATCTCAACAGGTCTGTACAGCGCAACACACAATCACACAGAAATAGGTTAATTAAACACGATTCAGAGGAAGACAGAAAGAAAAGGAAAAACTGCACAAACTGCAGCAATAAACACATAACAAGCATATAAGGGGGCAGCAAACAAATCACTGGGGGGAGGGGTCCGGCCGACCCCCGAATGTGACACCAAGAAAGTAGGAGAAAACAACTAGGACCTATACATGTCAGCAAATAAATCATGATTCCTGCAAGAAAAACCTAGAACCAAATCTGTAGGCTTCGCATAAGAAATAATACATTACCTATCCTGTACTGATTCTGAGTTACATCCTGTATTATACTCCAGAGCTGCACTCACTATTCTGCTGGTGCAGTCACTGTGTACATACATTACTTATCCTGTACTGATCCTGAGATACATCCTGTATTATACTCCAGAGCTGCACTCACTATTCTGCTGGTGGAGTCACTGTGTACATACATTACTTATCCTGTACTGATCCTGAGTTAAATCCTGTATTATACTCCAGAGCTGCACTCACTATTCTGCTGGTGCAGTCACTGTGTACATACATTACTTATCCTGTACTGATCCTGAGTTACATCCTGTATTATACTCCAGAGCTGCACTCACTATTCTGCTGGTGCAGTCACTGTGTACATACATTACTTATCCTGGACTGATCCTGAGTTACATTCTGTATTATACTCCAGAGCTGCACTCACTATTCTGCTGGTGGAGTCACTGTGTACATACATTACTTATCCTGTACTGATCCTGAGTTAAATCCTGTATTATACTCCAGAGCTGCACTCACTATTCTGCTGGTGCAGTCACTGTGTACATACATTACTTATCCTGTACTGATCCTGAGTTACATCCTGTATTATACTCCAGAGCTGCACTCACTATTCTGCTGGTGCAGTCACTGTGTACATACATTACTTTTCCTGTACTGATCCTGAGTTGCATCCTGTATTATAATTCAGAGCTGCACTCACTATTCTGCTGGTGCAGTCATCATGTACATACACTACTTATCCTGTACTGATCCTGATTTACATCCTGTATTATACTCCAGAGCTGCACTCACTATTCTGCTGGGGCAGTCACTGTGTACATACATTACTTATCCTGTACTGATCCTGAGTTAAATCTTGTATTATACTCCAGAGCTGCACTTACTATTCTGCTGCTGCAGTCACTGTGTACATACATTACTTATCCTGTACTGATCCTGAGTTACATCCTGTATTATACTCCAGAGCTGCACTCACTATTCTGCTGGTGCAGACACTGTGTACATACACTACTTATCCTGTACTGATCCTGAGTTACATCCTGTATTATACTTCAGAGCTGCACTCACTATTCTGCTGGTGCAGTCACTGTGTACATACATTACTTATCCTGGACTGATCCTGAGTTACATTCTGTATTATACTCCAGAGCTGCACTCACTATTCTGCTGGTGGAGTCACTGTGTACATACATTACTTATCCTGTACTGATCCTGAGTTAAATCCTGTATTATACTCCAGAGCTGCACTCACTATTCTGCTGGTGCAGTCACTGTGTACATACATTACTTATCCTGTACTGATCCTGAGTTACATCCTGTATTATACTCCAGAGCTGCACTCACTATTCTGCTGGTGCAGTCACTGTGTACATACATTACTTTTCCTGTACTGTTCCTGAGTTACATCCTGTATTATAATTCAGAGCTGCACTCACTATTCTGCTGGTGCAGTCATCATGTACATACACTACTTATCCTGTACTGATCCTGATTTACATCCTGTATTATACTCCAGAGCTGCACTCACTATTCTGCTGGGGCAGTCACTGTGTACATACATTACTTATCCTGTACTGATCCTGAGTTAAATCCTGTATTATACTCCAGAGCTGCACTTACTATTCTGCTGCTGCAGTCACTGTGTACATACATTACTTATCCTGTACTGATCCTGAGTTACATCCTGTATTATACTCCAGAGCTGCACTCACTATTCTGCTGGTGCAGGACACTGTGTACATACACTACTTATCCTGTACTGATCCTGAGTTACATCCTGTATTATACTTCAGAGCTGCACTCACTATTCTGCTGGTGCAGTCGATGTGTACATACATTACTTATCCTGTACTGATCCTGAGTTACATCCTATATTATACTCCAGAGCTGCACTCACTATTCTGCTGGTGCAGTCACTGTGTACATACATTACTTATCCTGTACTGACCCTGAGTTACATCATGTATAATACTCCAGAGCTGCACTCACTATTCTGCTGGTGCGGTCACTGTGTACATACATTTCATTACTTATCCTTTACTGATCCTGAGTAAGAATAATGAGTGCAGATCAGGAATATAATATATGATGGAACTCAAGATCAGTCCAGGATAAGTAATGTATGTACACAATGACTGCACCAGCAGAATAGTGAGTGCAGCTCTGGAGTATAATACAGAATGTAACTCAGGATCAGTCCAGGATAAGTAATGTATGTACACAATGACTGCACCAGCAGAATAGTGAGTGCAGCTCTGGAGTATAATACAGGATGTAACTCAGGATCAGTACAGGATAAGTAATGTATGTAGACAGTGACTGCACCAGCAGAATAGTGAGTGCAGCTCTGGAGTATAATACAGGATGTAACTCAGTATCAGTACAGGTTAAGTAATGTATGTACACAGTGACTGCACCAGCAGAATAGTGAGTGCAGCTCTGGAGTATAATACAGGATGTAACTCAGGATCAGTAATGTATGTACACAGTGACTGCACCAGCAGAATAGT
Source organism: Bufo bufo (assembly GCF_905171765.1). NCBI lineage: Eukaryota > Metazoa > Chordata > Amphibia > Anura > Bufonidae > Bufo > Bufo bufo. The sequence goes on along the minus strand of NC_053397.1, from coordinate 8,341,132 downwards.
GAGTGCAGCTCTGGAGTATAATACAGGATGTAACTCAGGATCAGTAATGTATGTACACAGTAGGGTTGGACGATATCAAAAATATTCCCACGATAACGATATTAAGAAATTTATCGCGATAACGATATATATCGCGATAAATGCCCATTTAGAAGAAAAAAACACTTGGGGCCACAAGGAGACGTTATACTGTATGGGGTAGCCACAAGGAGACGTTACACTGTATGGGGGCAGCCACAAGGAGACATTATACTGTATGGGGGCAGCCACAAGGAGACGTTATACTGTATGGGGTAGCCACAAGGAGACGTTACACTGTATGGGGGGCAACAAGAAGACGTTACACTGTATGGGGGGGGGCACAAGGAGACGTTACACTGTATGGGGCAGCCACAAGGAGACGTTATACTGTATGGGGCAGCCACAAGGAGACGTTATACTGTATGGGGGCAGCCGGGCAGCCACAAGGAGACGTTACACTGTATGGGGGCAGCCACAAGGAGACGTTACACTGTATGGGGGCAGCCACAAGGAGACGTTACACTGTATGGGGGCAGCCACAAGGAGACGTTATACTGTATGGGGGCAGCCACAAGGAGACGTTACACTGTATGGGGGCAGCCACAAGGAGACGTTACACTGTATGGGGGCAGCCACAAGGAGACGTTACACTGTATGGGGGCAGCCACAAGGAGACGTTATACTGTATGGGGCAGCCACAAGGAAACGTTACACTGTATAGGGGCAGCCACAAGGAGACGTTATACTGTATGGGGGGCAGCCACAAGGAGACGTTATACTGTATGGGGGCAGACGGGCAGTTCCCCAGCCTCTGATCAGCCCCCCCCAGCCTCTCCCTCTTATCAGCCCCCTCTGGTAACCCCCCCCCCCCCCTAGTATTAATCATTGGTGGCAGTGGCCACAGGGTCCCCCTCCCCATCATTGGTGGCAGTGCCCCTTCCCCCCAGTATTAATCATTGCTGGCAGTCGCCACCGGGTCTCCCCCCCCCCCATCATTGGTGGCAGTGGGCAGTGCACCCCCCCCCAGTATTAATCATTGGTGGCAGTGGCCACAGGGTGCCCCTCCCATCATTGGTGGCAGTGGGCCCCCCCCCCTCCCCAGTATTAATCATTGGAGGCCACAGGGTCATCCCCCATCATTGGTGGCAGTGGGCCCCCCTCATTCCCCAGTATTAATCATTGGAAGCCACAGGGTCTTCCCCCCCGATCATTGGTGGCAGTCGGCCCCCCCTCCTCCCTCCCCAGAATTAATCATTGGAGGCCACAGGGTCGTCCCCCCATCATTGGTGGATGTGGGCAGTGCCCCCCTCCTCCCTCCCTCCCTCCCTCCCTCCCTCCCCAGTATTAATCATTGGAGGCCACAGGGTCGTCCCCCCATCATTGGTGGCAGTGGGCCCCCCCTCCTCCCTCCCTCCCTCCACAGTATTAATCATTGGAGGCCACAGGGTCGTCGTCCTCCTCCTCCCCCCCATCATTGGTGCCAGTTTGCAGTTCCGATCGGAGTCCCAGCTGTGTAATGCTGGGGCTCCGATCGGTTACCATGGTAGCCAGGACGCTACTGAAGCCCTGGCTGCCATGGTATGTTAGTGAGCAGCATTATACTCACGTGCGTCGTGGCCGCCGGTCGCTCCTTCTTCTGTCTGTGCGGCGCATTGCTAAGGCTTATAGCATTAGCAATGCGCCGCACAGACAGAAGAAGGAGCGCCCGGCGGCCACGACGCACGTGAGTATAATGCTGCTCACTAACATACCATGGCAGCCAGGGCTTCAGTAGCGTCCTGGCTACCATGGTAACCGATCGGAGCCCCAGCATTACACTGCTGGGACTCCGATCGGAACTGCAAACTGCCACCAATGATGGGGGGAGGAGGAGGACGACGACCCTGTGGCGGCCTCCAATGATTAATACTGGGGGGGGAGAGAGGAGGGGGGGCCCACTGCCACCAATGATGGGGGGACGACCCTGTGGCCTCAATGATTAATACTGGGGAGGGAGGGAGGAGGGGGGGCACTGCCCACATTCCCGGCACCCGACCTCTGAGAGGACGCTGTGATCACCTGAGGGGTTAATTGCGCGGATCACAGCGTCCTCTCAGAGGTCGGGTGCAGGAAATGCGAGTGACAGAATTCCTTCCCTCCCCCACGCCGGCCGAACTGCTAAGAGCGCCGCCGCAAGCGGCCAGCAGGTATCGGGGACACTTGCACGAGTAGAAGTACTCTGCAAATGTCCCGTATCGGTTCATGCTGGGGCGGGCGGCCGCAGATTTAGAAGCGGTCAGCGTACATGACCGCTCCTATGACGTCACGAAATACCGCGGTATTTACAAAACGGCGATATCGCCATATCGCCGTTTTTTTAATACCGCGGTATATCGTGATACCGGTATATCGCTCAACCCTAGTACACAGTGATTGCACCAACAGAATAGTGAGTGCAGCTCTGGAGTATAATACAGGATGTAACTCAGGATCAGTAATGTATGTACACAGTGACTGCACCAGCAGAATAGTGAGTGCAGCTCTGGAGTATAATACAGGATGTAACTCAGGATCAGTAATGTATGTACACAGTGATTGCACCAACAGAATAGTGAGTGCAGCTCTGGAGTATAATACAGGATGTAACTCAGGATAAGTAATGTATGTACACAGTGACTGCACCAGCAGAATAGTGAGTGCAGCTCTGGAGTATAATACAGGATGTAACTCAGGATCAGTACAGGATAAGTAATGTATGTACACAGTGACTGCACCAGCAGAATAGTGAGTGCAGCTCTGGAGTATAATACAGGATGTAACTCAGGTTCCATACAGGATAAGTAATGTATGTACACAGTGACTCCACCAGCAGAATAGTGAGTGCAGCTCTGGAGTATAATACAGGTTGTAACTCAGGATCAGTACATTAATGTAGCTTCAGTGTAAATGTTAAACTTATCAATATTTATGATCAGTAATGAAGTGGTTGGAGGTCTAGAAATATTGTGGCCAATAAGGTTTTTGTTTTGGTGTTCTCCTTTAAGGTGCTGCATTTTTAAGAGGAATGACTCTTTAAGGATACTCCCCTCCCTCTTATGTCATGTATGTTTGACTATTAATGTTGATTTCTTCCCGGCTCCTCCAGGATTCTGGGTCTCAGCAGTGTTGATGCTGTAGATCCCTCTGTACATATCAGCCTCGGATCCGGCCGTCCTCAGCACCATCCCTATTATTGCTGCAATTTGCTTGCAATGAATTTATAGACTACAATGTATTAAACGTTGCGTGCAGCCGTGTGCAGAGGAATTCATGTATATATGCAGCGGAGACAACCCTCAATCAAACAGAGTTGGGCTCTCAGCCCCGAGGGTAATCAATTTTTTATGTTCACACAATTAAAAATTTTAAACTCGGAAAATAATTTTCCACGCTGCTCTTTTCCTGTAAATTACTTGTTGTTAATGATCCCCCCCCCCCACCTCAGTATAGAGATCCCAGCTGAGCGGAGTGTCTCCTACTGTTCATTCATCAGAGGAGCGCAGAATTCCTCCAGTCTCTACATATGGCGGCCATTACCACTAGTAATAAGATATTCCTTATGTATTCACCATGACAAGTGTCCCCAAAAAATAATCCCTCAACAACTCCATCCTCAGTCATCCCCTCCCCTCATCCTCTCTATAATCCCCTCCTCTCATCCTTCCTCCCCTCTATCATCTCCACCATTAATCCTCTTCATCCCTCCATCATCTCCACAACTTCCCTCTATAAACTCCACCCCTCATCCTAACCTCTGTAATCTCCATGCCTCATTCTGTTATCCCCTCCATCATTCCCAATCTTCATCTTCTCCTTACTCTATTATTCCTAGCCCTCGTCCTGCTCTTCATCATCCTCTTTACCCCTCCATCATCCTCACCCCTCATCCTCTACTCCCTTCCATCATCCCAACACCTCATTCTCACCCCTTATCCTTTCCGCTCCTCCATCATCTCCACCCCTCATCCGCTCCTCCATCATCCTCACCCCCATCATCCTCTCCACCCTTTGTCACCCGCTCCCCTGATCCTCTGCCCCCTCCATCATCCCCACCTCTCATCTTCCACTTCATCATTCTCATCCCTCATCCTCCCCACTCTTTGCCATCCCCATCACCTCCATCACCGCCACCCATTGTCATCACTGTCTCTTATCATTCCCACCTCTCAACATTGTGAATTTTACAGCTAAATCAGAAAAAATCGGATTACTAGTGCAGGCAGAAGTGGGGAAATCCTGTGCAAGGACAGATAAGAACATGGTTGTCTATTCAGAATTATCAGTAAAAGCAAAAGTGACACCAGTCCAGCATTCAGCGCCACCAGCACTTACCAGTAGTCCAACCAGTGGTGAGTCCAATGTATCCATGCAGATAGTGTCACCAGCTGTGAGACATATTACCATTCACGTAGTATTATCTGACTGGGGGAACTAAAAAGGAACTGGTGCAATTTCTATTTCTCCAAAACAAGGAAATCATCATCACTGGATATGAAGATGTTCTCTCCAATCACAAAAGTTCCTTAATCACAATCACATTGGCCGTAGAACTGTCACATCGAGACCCTCCTTAATACCAGAGAGCAAAAACTAGCACTTTATTCTAGAAGTGAGACCCTCATATTAGACACCAGCACTCCCATTATCTGTACTCAGAGGCTCCCGTTCATACACATCTATAATACTGAAACCAATCATTAAGTGCGTTTTGCCCGCATTGAGGTGTGACCCATTTCACTGACATCTAGATCCTCCTCTCAGATAAAAGCCTAATGAGGCTATTGTAATACAAGCCGCAGCAGGACCCCCAATAGAGAACTGTACTCCAATTATATTCCGACTGAAATATAAATGTTATACACTTTACAGTCATTCACACACAAAATTACTCGACATTACTGGGATCTCCTGAAATTCTCTACAACTAGTATTCAGAATTAAGAGTCCACATGATAACGAGCTCTGCACTAAATGACAATAATAAGAAATCGTTCTCACAGTCGACTACATTAACCTGCAGTAATGGGGCTTCTGCTTTCGCTGGTTAATACTGCATCATATATTCTAGGTAGTACACACAGGTAAAGACCAATTGACCTTTATGTACAAGAATATAACTCCTATAATACTGCTCCTATGTACAAGAATATAACTACTATAATACTGCTCCTATGTACAAGAATATAACTACTATAATACTGCTCCTATGTACAAGAATATAAACTAATATAATACTGCTCCTATGTACAAGAATATAACTACTATAATACTGCTCCTATGTACAAGAATATAACTACTATAATACTGCTCCTATGTACAAGAATATAACTACTATAATACTGCTCCTATGTATAAGATCATAACTACTATAATACCGCTCCTGTGTACAAGAATATAACTACTATAATACTGCCTCCTATGTACAAGAATATAACTACTATAATACTGCTCCTATGTACAAGAATATAACTACTATAATACTGCCTCCTATGTACAAGAATATAGCTACTATAATACTGCTCCTATGTACAAGAATATAACTACTATAATACTGCCTCTGTGTACAAGAATATAACTACTATAATACTGCCTCCTATGTACAAGAATATAACTACTATAATACTGCCTCCTATGTACAAGAATATAACTACTATAATACTGCTCCTATGTACAAGAATATAACTACTATAATACTGCTCCTATGTACAAGAATATAACTACTATAATACTGCTCCTATGTGTACAAGAATATACCTACTATAATACTGCTTCTATGTACAAGAATATAACTACTATAATACTGCTCCTATGTACAAGAATATAACTACTATAATACTGCCTCCTATGTACAAGAATATAACTACTATAATACTGCTCCTATGTACAAGAAAATAACTACTATAATACTGCTCCTATGTACAAGAATATAACTACTATAATACTGCCTCTGTGTACAAGAATATAACTACTATAATACTGCCTCCTGTGTACAAGAATTTAACTACTATAATACTGCTCCTATGTACAAGAATATAACTACTATAATACTGCTCCTATGTACAAGAAAATAACTACTATAATACTGCTCCTATGTACAAGAATATAACTACTATAATACTGCCTCTATGTACAAGAATATAACTACTATAATACTGCTCCTATGTACAAGAATATAACTACTATAATACTGCCTCTGTGTACAAGAATATAACTACTATAATACTGCTCCTATGTACAAGAATATAACTACTATAATACTGCTCCTATGTACAAGAATATAACTACTATATTACTACCTCCTATATACAAGAATATAACTACTATAATACTGCCTCCTATGTACAAGAATATAACTACTATAATACTGCCTCCTGTGTACAAGAATATAACTACTATAATACTGCTCCTATGTACAAGAATATATCTACTATAATACTGCTCCTATGTACAAGAATATAACTACTATAATACTGCCTCCTATGTACAAGAATATATCTACTATAATAGTGCTCCTATGTAAAAGAATATAACTACTATAATACTGCTCCTATGTACAAGAATATAACTACTATAATACTGCTCTTATGTACAAGAATATAACTACTATAATACTGCTCCTATGTACAAGAATATAACTACTATAATTCTGCCTCCTATGTACAAGAATATAACTACTATAATACTGCTCCTATATACAAGAATATATCTACTATAATACTGCTCCTATGTAAAAGAATATAACTACTATAATACTGCTCCTATGTAAAAGAATATAACTACTATAATACTGGCTCCTATGTACAAGAATATAACTACTATAATGCTGCCTCCTATGTACAAGAATATAACTACTAGAATACTGCCTCCTATGTACAAGAATATAACTACTATAATGCTGCCTCCTATGTACAAGAATATAACTACTATAATACTGCCTCCTATGTACAAGAATATAACTACTATAATACTGCTCCTATGTACAAGAATATAACTACTATAATACTGCCTCCTATGTACAAGAATATAACTACTATAATAGTGCTCCTATGTAAAAGAATATAACTACTATAATACTGCTCCTATGTAAAAGAATATAACTACTATAATACTGGCTCCTATGTACAAGAATATAACTACTATAATGCTGCCTCCTATGTACAAGAATATAACTACTAGAATACTGCCTCCTATGTACAAGAATATAACTACTAGAATACTGCCTCCTATGTACAAGAATATATCTACTATAATACTGCTCCTATGTAAAAGAATATAACTACTATAATACTGCTCCTATGTAAAAGAATATAACTACTATAATACTGGCTCCTATGTACAAGAATATAACTACTATAATGCTGCCTCCTATGTACAAGAATATAACTACTAGAATACTGCCTCCTATGTACAAGAATATAACTACTATAATGCTGCCTCCTATGTACAAGAATATAACTACTAGAATACTGCCTCCTATGTACAAGAATATAACTACTATAATACTGCTCCTATGTACAAGAATATAACTACTATAATACTGCTCCTATGTACAAGAATATAACTACTATAATACTGACTCCTATGTACAAGAATATAACTACTATAATACTGCCTCCTATGTACAAGAATATAACTACTATAATACTGCTCCTATGTACAAGAATATAACTACTATAATACTGCCTCCTATGTACAAGAATATAACTACTATAATACTGCTCCTATGTAATAGAATGCAGTCTATTCAGAAAATGTTCACACCGTCTCACTTTTCTCACATTTTGTGCTATTAGTTTCTCCATCATTCTGCTCTCAATCCCCCATAATGAGAAAGTGAATAGAGAATTATTGTGAATGTATACAAAAGAAAAACCTTTTGCCCGGACACGTAACATTTAGCTGTGAGGTCTTCCATTTTTCTGGATCATCTCTGAAATGTTCTACACCTTGATTGGAGTCACTTGTGGTAAATGTATGGATTTGACATGATTTGGAAGGACTCTGCCCTGTCTATATAAGATCTCACAGCTGACAATGCATCAGAGCAAAAACCAAGCCATGAGGAGGAGAGAACTGCCTGTAGAACTCAGAGACAGGATTGTGTGGAGGCTCAGTTCTGGAGAAGGGGGCAAAAATGTCTGCTGCACTGAAAGCTCCCAAGAGCACAGTGGCCTCCATAATTCTTATCTGGAAGAAGAACACCACAGACTCTTCCTAGAGTTGCCGCCTCCCCCAACTAAGTAATCAGAGGAGAAGAGCGTTGGTAAGAGAGGTGACCAAGAACCCAATGGTCACTCTGGCTAAGCTTCAAATATCCTGTATGCAGGTGGGAGAAACTTCCAGAAGGTCGACCATTACTGCAGCCTTCACCAATCTGGGTTTTATGGCAGATTGGCCGGAAAGAAGCCTCTCCTCAGTAAAAGACACATGAAAGCCACCTGGAGTTTGTAGAGAAGCAGCTAAATTACTCTCAGAATGTGAGAAACAAGATTCTCTGGCCTGATAGAACCAAGATTGAATTTTTGTGCCTCAGTTCTAAGCGTCATGTTTGGAGAAAACCAGGCGCCGCTCATCACCTGTCCAATACCATCCCTACAATGAAGCATGGTGGTGGTAGAATCATGCTGGGGGAACAGGGAGACCGGTCAGAGTGGAGGGAAAGCTGAATGGAGCAAAGCGCAGAGATATTCTTAAGGAGAACCTGATCCAGACCTCTGGACCTCAGACTGGGCTAAAGGTTCACCTTCCAACAAGACAATGACCCTAAGCACAAAGCCTAGACAAAACAGGAGCGGCTGAGGGACAACTCTGTCAATGTCCTTGAGTGGTCCAGCCAGAGCCCTGAACCCAATGCAATATCTATGGAGAGACCTGAAGATGGCTGACAGAGCTGGAGAGGATCTGCAGAGAAGACTGGCCAAAAATCCCCAAATCCAGGTGTAAACCTTATGGCATCATCTCCAAGAAGACTGGAGGCTGGAATCACTGCCAGAGGGGCTTCTACTAAGTCATGAATGGAGGGTCTGAATACTTATGTCTTGAGTAAAGGGGCTGAAGACTTATGTCCATACAGAATTTTAGTTTTTCCTTTTCAGTAAATTAGTAAAGATTTCTCACCTTCTGCTCTCACTTTCTCATTATGGGGGAACTGATAGCACAAGGAGTGAGAGAATAGAATGTGAGGAAAGTGAGAGGGTGTGAAGACTTTCTGAATGCATTGTAGATGGAACTACCTTAGACCAGAGGTCTAGACCTGCACCAGATTTATCATAGGGGTGAGGGCGGGTGACACATTGTAACAGCGGATGCTGTTCGCCGCTGTTCCCCTGCTTACCGCCACGGTCCGGGTGCTGGTGATCTGCAGCCGGTGCTTCCCATTCACCGCTGCAGTCCTGGGCCCTATCTGTATAGGTACTGTTGTTTTGGGATCCGCTCCACAGTTTCCTCTCAGCCCTGGCCACAGCATGCTGTCACGATCAGTGTGGGGGAAGGGGAACAGTAACTGGGCCTGGAAACCAGGGAAGTAACAGGTCACCTCCTAAACAACACTAATCCGGGCCCCAACTACCTATCAATATGAATAGACCTTGAAGGTAGGAATATTCATATGCTGGATACCTAGGCCCTTATATCTCTATAAGGCCCTGGAATGAGGTTAGGTCCAGAGACAAACCATTCCTCCCCAGATGGACGAATGGAAGTCTCTGTCTCAGGCCCAGATACAACAACAGGGAATATAACAAACACAAAACAATAAGAACAGACAAGACTTATCTGAAAGTAGAAAACTGGCAACTCCAGAAGCAGCACAGAGTACGACCGACCAGCTAGCTAGAAGGCAGGAAGAAAATCTATAAACCGCACCTCCAAGAGTGAGAAGCGGCTACTTATGGGAAAGGTAAATTACCAACAAGCAACACCTGAAGCAAGGGGTGTGGAATTCACCAAAACACAGACACAATAAGATCCACAGTGAACTTGTCAATTTAACCCAGGAGTTGCCAGTCTGTCTGATCTTCTGGTACCTGTCACAGGAACGTCCTGCTTGTTTCCTGCAGCACTTCCTTAAGGGCAGGTGCAGGTCACTTCGGGGCTTTATGGGTTAGGTCATATGACCTTGTTGACCAATCCTAGCCCTCCTGCACATATATAAGTGGCTCAGCCCCCTTCCCAGATGCCTCAGTATCAAGGTCCTTGTGTCCTGCTAAGGTTCCTGTTGTCCGCTTGTGTTCCTGACTCGTACGTGTGTCCCTGGACTCTGCTACATGTTTGATCCCTGCCTGCTTGCCTTGACTCTCCTGTTGCCGATCCGGATTGCCTGACCTGTACCCGTGCCTCCTGCCCTGACCTTTTGCCGCCTCTGCCTCATCCTTCGGTCCTGCACTGTTGCGCCTGCTCGCAACGCCTGTACGTCTGGTACCTTTCTCAGGTACCTCCTGGTCAAGCTGCCTCATGTGCCTATCCTCCTCAAGAGATAGTGACCTGGTGTTCCCCTCGGGAAAGTCTATCCCCACCATCAGGGGTACTGTGAAGATCGAGGGGTTGACTTAGAGGAGGTAGGACACGTGGCACAGTGGGTTCACACCCGCTGGTTCGTGACACACATCAGGTGAAGATACTTTTGTGTTACTGTTCTTACAACTATTGGGTTGTCACTGCTGAATTGTGGTGCAGTTTTGGCACAGAATAGCGCTTCTTAGGCCTAGCTCCCGCTCCCATGAATCCACCCCCGTTCTAGGTAAGCCCCACCCCTTTTTCCAATCAAGTCGGAAAAAAATTTAGAAATCCTAGCTGCGCCAAATTGGATCATTTTTAGATAGATTCCCGGTGCAGGGTCTTTAGTAAATCTGAGCCGCTGTCCAGTAGTTTTCTACAATTTCTGTACAATGTAATTTAGGCAAGCATTTTACTTACGTCCAGCAGGGGTCACTGTTGTTAACACAGTATTAAACATATGACCTATTAGTCAGTGACTAATAACTCTTTATGGGAAACATTCAGTCATGTTTTGGGTGTTATAAGCTGCATATTTTTTACACTGACTTATTGTGACCTCTTATGATCATACGCAGGTGACATTTGTCCCTGAATATGATATGTGCCGTTATTTACTTCAATAGGGCTGCAGAAATGTGACTGTAAATGACTTTATTTCTCACTTGCACCCAGAATAATTAGTTTCAAGTTCAATTGTATAGAGATTCTCCCGCCGGTCAATAGGTTAGTTAAATATATCTCAGTAATTGCCATTAATGTTAACTAAATATGGCAGTGAGGCCTCCCACCTCCTCCAGCCATACTGTGCAGATATGACGGTCACATGTGATGAGATCTCGCCTTTTACCAGGGTGGATGGCAGTCAGGACCCTCTTAAATTCTGAGACGTAAAGGTTGACGGCTGCTAATGTATCTCTGAAATGTATAGATCTGTACATATGTAACTGCTCCTAAGACATGACATCAGCGGCAAGCAGTCAGCAAACACTTCAGGAGGATGCAGGCGGTGGGTTATGGCAGAGTGCAAGCCTTCAGGGCAACACATCACCTGCAGCTCCATCACACTTCAGACTGCGATATGTGATACCAAAGGCTGGAACTGTGAATTATTAAAACTGAGACTGAAGCGACAAAGCATTATAGTGATGAAAAAGAGAAAGATTAAGAAAAAAAGGTTGACAAGGGAAGAGAAAGGAAAGGAAGGAGGAAGAAAAGATCCCGGGAATGAAGGAAAGCCCCACGAGTGTTAGGCAATGTCTTCAGGGGATTGTGTACACTGCTTGGATACAATGTTGCAAGTGATAATGTGCCATATTGTAATAAAAATGTTTTTGACTTTTTCTCAACATTTGGTCTCCAAGGGAGATGCAATTTATCCCACTTCGACTTTGGGAAACAGGATAAAATGCTACATATTTTGGCACAAATCTACACCTGTACACACCAAGCAGAGATTGCATTTCCACACTGTCAGACAGATAAACATGGGTCAAATAAGAGGAGGGCACTTCTCACCCAATTAGTAGAAGACACTCCAACTGATCCCGTAAAACATAATTAGTAAGTGTGAACAATGGAGAGAATGAGGGGGGGGGGGGGGGGGAGATCCAAGAAGAATATGAAGACAAAAAAGTACAAGCAGAAGAAGAAGTAAAGACAAAGGAGAGGAATGAGACAAATGAAAAAAAGGAAGATCGAGAAAAATAAAGTACAAGAAGATTAAGATGTGAAAAGAGAACAAGAGGTAGAAGAGAAGAAATATGAGAAGAAGAGGGAAGAAGAAGGATAAGGAGGGAGACGTTGTATGGAGGGAGGAAGGAGAAGAAAAATGTGAAGAATAAGGAAAAGGAAGGAGGAACAGAAGTGGAAGAAGAGTAAGAAGATGATGGAAAAGTAGAAGAGCAAGTAAAGAAGAGGACAGGGGAGAAGAATGAGATGAATAAGGTAAAAGGAAAGAGAAGGAGGAAAAGAAGTTAAAGAATAGGATTTAGAGGAAGGCGATTATCTAGGCGGTACATTTTCCTATATGTATACTGTATATATGTTACATGTTTATTAAGATGTACTTGTTGATGAAGGCATGTTTGCCGAAACGCGTCCTGGTTGTAGGACATCGCTGGAATAAAAGCATATCGTAAAGACACAGCTGCTGGAATTCGTGAATTTCTTTATCTAGACCAGACTTTCTATGGCAGATTTCTGGTTCCATCATCCTACACAGGACCTCCTTTGTAGACCATTTAAAGGCTGCGGACACCTTTGGGGGCAATTTTTTTTAGATTATTGTCTTTTACTCATTTTGAGCTAAAAATATTTTTTTCCAATTGGTTTTGATTAAAAATGTTGAGACTTTTTCACTGTACAGAGATGACCGCCAGTGAAAGTACAATTCACACAGCTAGACAGTTAACTCTTTGTGACAAAACGGCTGAAAATTTTTAATAAAGGCCAATTGAAAAAAATTATTTTTAGCCCAAAATAAGTAAAAATGCAATCATAAAAAATTGCCCTGAATGTGTACCGTACGTAGCCTTTAAGTCATTTGGGCATCTCAAAGAGGATTTACTGTATAATATATAATCAGTGATCCCATATTATAGCAGGTAAGCAGCCACATTGCTCCCGGTGCCTTGCTCCCGGTCAGTCTTATTGTACCCCAAAATCTCTTGCCTTTTCATCAGCGTTTAATATGACGAGGCCCAGTGCCACCAGCTTGTGCTCATCACTCCTGGTAGATGTGTCGCCAATAAGTCTATGTTCCCAAGAATCCAATATGAAAACTTCTTGTGACATTGTTGCATCTGCAAAACTTGTTTACAGCCAGGGCCCCCTTCCAGATCACTGACGTCCCCCCCTCACCTAAAAAGGAGACCTCTATTTCACATTGTTTGTTAAACCTGCTGGATCCTGTGAAAACCTGGATTGAAATAACCTTCTTTGCAGCTTTATGGCAGTCATGTGCTGGGATGTTAACTTCACTTGACATTTCTCTCGTACTCTGTGATCACGGCGGCTCCGCTGTCAGCTCTGATACTTATCCTTCAATCCATAGAGGATGACACTAAAATGTTTAGTATTTTTCATCCCAGTTCGACTTCAGGACCACGGACAACGTGGCATAACTATATGGCATAGAACCTAGAATCCTTACTATGTGCAGATGGAGTATAAGTTATCGCCCTTATGTTTGTTCTATGAGATACTAAATAGATCCATTGTATTTCTACACTCACCTAAAGAATTATTAGGACCACCATACTAATAGGGTGTTGGACCCCCTTTTGCCTTCAGAACTGCCTTAATTCCACGTGGCATTGATTCCACAAGGTGCTGATAGCATTCTTTAGAAATGTTGGCCCATATTGATAGGAGAGCATCTTGCAGTTGATGGAGATTTGAGGGATGCACATCCAGGGCACGAAGCTCCCGTTCCACCACATCCCAAAGATGATCTATTGGGTTGAGATCTGGTGACTGTGGGGCCATTTTAGTACAGTGAACTCATTGTCATGTTCAAGAGACCAATGTGAAATGATTGGAGCTTTGTGACATGGTGCATTATCTTGCTGGAAGTAGCCATCAGAGGATGGATACATGTTCTCATTCTGTTTACCCCAAATTCGGACTCTACCATTTGAATGTCTCAACAGAAATCGAGACTCATCAGACCAGGCAACATTTTTCCAGTCTTCAACAGTCCAATTTTGGTGAGCTCGTGCAGATTGTAGCCTCTTTTCTCTATTTGTAGTGGAGATGAGTGGTCCCCGGTGGGGTCTTCTGCTGTTGTAGCCCATCCGCCTCAAGGTTGTGCGTGTTGTGGCTTCACAAATGCTTTGCTGCAGACCTCGGTTGTAACGAGTGGTTATTTCAGCCAACGTTGCTCTTCTATCAGCTTGAATCAGTCGGCCCATTCTCCTCTGACCTCTAGCATCCACAAGGCATTTTCGCCCACAGGACGGCCGCATACTGGATGTTTTTCCCTTTTCACACCATTCTTTGTAAACCCTAGAAATGGTTGTGCATGAAAATCCCAGTAACTGAGCAGATTGTGAAATACTCAGACCGGCCCGTCTGGCACCAACAACCATGCCACGCTCAAAATGGCTTAAATCACCTTTCTTTCCCATTCTGACATTCAGTTTGGAGTTCAGGAGATTGTCTTGACCAGGAGCCCCACCTAAATGCATCGAAGCAACTGCCATGTGATTGGTTGACTAGATAATTGCATTAATGAGAAATAGAACAGGTGTTCCTAATAATTCTTTAGGTGAGTGTATTATGCTATTTTGAACACAGATTTAATATGTCCGGGGCCATGACAACCTCTCATTGTTTGTGGTGTAAGGATTAGATGACTAAGCAATTCTATTTTCCGATGTTAGAAAGTTGAAGAACTCACTAGCACAAAAATCTAATAGTTTTCACAGCTGAGCGTTTGCTACAGTGGTATACAATCTAGAGCTGTGTGAGCTAAACAATCTGGACTCCAGAATGATACATTTTACCAGAACTGATACAATGTAACAAACTATCAGGGGAGAGATCTGTGCTGCTGAGGTGTCACAGAGGATTATCCAGATTGGAGATAACTGTAACAAACCCTCAGCTGTCACCAATAAACACAACTCTGTTCACATCTGTGCAGGAGGTATTGTCAGATCATATGTGATTGTTGCGGTATCTTCTTTCTCACAGCCGCACGGTCTGCCCTTGCTTGCACAACGCAGCACTGCACAAGGACTCTCACAATGGGTTGCTACCAGGCTGCAGGCTGGCTGGTCTTGCTCACAGGCATGGCTATTATGTAGGCCTTGACTACTTCCAGGATGCATCGGCCAGGTGGCTTTGTTCTGTTTCCCCAGCTCAGGACTAAATTCCTCTGCAGTCTCTGGCTTTGATGCCCTAGCTAATCCCTGAGTTGTTGCACCATTATGACTAGCACCTCCACTATCTAGCTAGTTACTACACAGGAATATTGCTGGCTTTGTTTCCAACAGCAGCTTCCCTGCTCAGTCTTCCACCTTCTACCTCCTACTGACCACGAGGTCTCCACAGCCCTGCTATTTATCATCTCTGTCATGTACTCTCCCTATAGCTTTAGGACCTGTATAAAGTAAATCACTTAAAAAAAGGTCCTGTGCATCCACATATATTATCCATCAATAACACTACAGCTGGATGGCAGCGCAACCTCAGTCTTGCCCACGACACATATTTTCCTATCATACATTTTCTATCATACAGGGCAGCTCACCTGCAATAGACATCACCTCCTGCCCAAGCTATATGACCCCCCCCCCCAGAGTGGTGATATGCAGCCGCTGTCTACCTGCAATAGCCCAGGTACTGTGGGCACAGGGTGTTATACCCTCCTTAGTGCGGTACCTTTGTTTCTGGTACCCCAGCTGGTGGTGCCCAGCAGTATGATCCATGGAGAACATATGAAAAACCTCATAATACATAGAAAACATGGTGCAGCATATGTTAATGCAAGTACATGAGACACTTAAAGGGGTTGTTCATATTTGGGGAGGCCTTTCTTCCAGATCCCATTCCTCACTGTTGCTGGGTTCTGGCTCTTTTGCGGGTCGCCTGGCCTCAGCGGTGACATATCCCCCACGAGTCATTGGCTTCTATGGGTGTTGACGGGCAGGGGCCACAGCGAGGCAGGCAGGAAGAGAAGGAGCTGGAACACAGCACCAGGGAGCAGGACAGTACACTTCCCTCCACTGGTCCAGCAGAAATGCCCCCCACCCCCCGAAGATGAACAACCCCTTTAAGTGCAGGAATATACAATGGCAGTCAAATACACGTCGAACTGTTCAACTTGGAGGAGTGACCACCGGACCAGGGCCAATGGTAACCCATAGCAACAGTACTTTATAACCGATACGTGTTTCTTTGTAGGAGGGCGTCACTTTGTTTCCCCCCCCCCTCTTCTTACATGTGGCAGCTTGTATATAATCCGAGCAGCGTTGCTCGTGGTCGGGGCCCCTCCTGCTCGCCTGTTCCTATTCCCCCACCGCTAGCGCTGCTGATTCCGTATACACTTGTAAGACGCCTCCCGCCCCTCGTTCTCTCTCTCTCCTTAATGCTCTTTTTTTCTCACTCCTTGCAGGAGCTGAGAGGTGATTTTGGTAATTGTGTTCACTTGTCGCATTTGTCGCTGTGACTAGATGCAAGTTTAGGAGGGCGAGGCGCAAGAAAAGAGCACTCATGTAATCCGCAGCAGCCAGCCTGCAGGGGGGGGGGGGGGGGGGGAGGGTGGCAAAGAGGGCATTATAATATAGAGAATGAAGGAGCCTGGCAGTGCCCACAGAGATACGCCAGCCGCCAGTGACCGACCCTGCACCCCTAACTGCTGGGGACATCTCCAGCGCCATCCCTTGGGTCCTCTCCAGTAGACCAAGGACTAGAGGGCGACACATCTGTGGCCAAACGCTCTTTCCCATAGCGACACATTATTATTTAAAAAAATCAAATGAAAAGATTTACAAATTCCTAACATACTTTGTGTATAGATTCCTCAATATCTCTGCTTGCTGTCCAGGAATAAAAATAGTATCTTACAATCCTAGGCCAAATCTAGATTACTGTTTTCCTCACACAACTGATGGTTTGTTACAGTGTTTCCAATCTATGGAATTGTCTGTGAACTGCAGCAGCAAAAACCTTCTCTCCTGTCTGTAAAAACGTATCCGAGGACCGCCTAGACTGGATACAACTGTGGCAAAACCTCAGCAGAGAGAAAGAATAGCGTTTGTTCCCATTGTAACGGACATGGGTTTGGGGGCAGATTCGACAACAACCCCCTTCGCATCCTGGGAAAATCTGCTGGAAACGGAAATGGAAAAGATTGGACGTAAACAAGAGCGCGCCCATACACTGACATCAAGCAGAGATCTTGAGCTAAAAGGAAACTGCAGAATAGTGAAGGCAGCTTTGGGTGTGATTGGAGTAGAAGACCTGACTTAACCTCCAATGAGGGCTTGAGAAGTAATACAAAGTATCTACAAGCTCAGTATTATATGGCGGTGAGGAGCGCGGCCTGTCCTTATGCAGAACATATAGCAATCAGCAATCATGGCCCCTGGGGCAAGAGTTCCGCTTGGGCCCCCGTCCCTCGGTGCAGCAAGAATTGAAACAGCTAAATTCTTGATCTAACCCCTTCCCTCCGGCCAGAGGACTAACTGGAACATCCTGGGCCCCAGTCCACATCTATACCAGGGCCCCCCAGCATGCACTAGCAATAATACCGGTGTCTTCTTATGCGGCACAAGGGTCTTTGGGCCCCTCAGGCCCCCTGGTCCCGGTAGCGACTGCTACCTCTGCACCCCCTATAGCTACGCCCCGATAGCAATGCCCCGCAACCTGTTGTACAGGATGCAAGGGCATGATGGGAGTTGTAGTTTCTCACTGCTCACTGATACAAAGCCATACTTTCCAACCGTCCGACGCCATTCACAACATGGCTGAGGCGATGCCAGGGACGGGCAGGGGTTAAGCGACAGAGCAGCGGCTTCATGTTCCTGCTGCGACTGCAGCTGATGTGCGGCTGTGTCAGCTCTCACTGCCAGGCGAAGGTGCGACACTCATTTGTATGCTTCGCAACGGATTGTTCCTCTAAGTTGTGAGAGATACACACACCGGATTTAGGTGCATCGGGTTCAGGAAGTTGGAGCTATTCATGAATATGTGAATCTCATTAACTCCTCATTCTAAACCTGTCATCTCACAACCGGGGGCGAGCAGACAGGAGGCGGCTGCCATCCGGCAAACGGGACGACGGCTGCCCCATCACAGAGAGAGCCGAGGCTTTCAGGTCACTAATGATGGGAGTGGTAGGTCAGCTGTCAAGCAAGAAAGAAGTATAGAGGAGGAAGCACATACCTTAAAGGGGAAAATCAAGGCCCGGTAGGATCAACCCTTGGAATCGGGATGAAAGGGTCAGCCACGGCGGTCACATCAGCCCTTGCCCCCGAAGCCCTCTGCCGAACATTCAACCCCTAGTGGTTTCCA
The DNA here is from genome assembly GCF_905171765.1 of Bufo bufo. Lineage (NCBI taxonomy): Eukaryota > Metazoa > Chordata > Amphibia > Anura > Bufonidae > Bufo > Bufo bufo. The sequence continues at coordinate 8,322,577 of NC_053397.1, read as the reverse complement.
TCCTAGAAAATATTTCATCAATGTCTCAACAAAGCTCCATAGAAACCAATGAAATGCTTCTCAGGTCCACGTGATCACTGACCCCTGCGGCCATGCAGTGGTCGAAAGCTACTTTCACGTCATTTTGCTGTCCGATTTTGAGATCCGGCACCATCGACTTATATGGTTTTTCGATTATTTTCGATATAATACAACCGGATCTGTTCTGAAATGATGCAGCCGGTTGTATTGTCCCCATTCGTTGTCAATGGGGACAAAACTGAACAAACCAGAATAGAGCGCGGCAGAAGGCATTCCGTAACGGTTTATGGTGTTCCCACGCCGGACACAAAACCACTGCTGCAAGTGGCACAACGCAGGTATGAACGTAGCCCCAGGCTGCCTGCACACCTTGTGGATTACACATGGTTTTTTTCCGCATGGATTTTCATACTAAAAACCACAGCGCTACACGGTACAAGCGAAGTGAGTGAGACCGGACACGTCACTCTGACCTGGTTTACAGATCCGCAGGATGTTAATGGTTTGTGCAGATTTCTCTCTTTGCAATGAAAATGGTGAGATCTACAGCAAATGTGCAACAAAAAAACACAAGTAAGGCCTCTTGCGCGCGAACACGTGCTGCCCGTGCTGTGAACTGCAAATTGCGGTCCGCAATGCATGGGCACCGACCGTGGGCCAACCGCATGCGGATCGCGACCCCATTCGGTCCACGACCCGCTCGTTCGGCAAAAAAATAGGACAAGTTCTATCTTTTTGCAGAACGGAATCCCACGAAAGCACTCCAAAGTCCTTCCGTTCCGTGGGTCTGTTCCGCACAGCATCTCCGGATTTGAAGACCCATTCAAATAAATGGAATGCACACAGCCGGTGTCCCGTGTATTGCGGACCCGCCGTATGTGGGCCGCAATACGCCCACGTGTGCCAAGAGGCCTAAGGCTACTTTCACATCTCAGGTTTGAATTCCGGCAGGCTGTTCCAGCAGAGAATTCTCCGGACTCAGTGCTGCTGGATGCGGACGGAACATCAACCGGCCCCATTAAGTATAAAAGGGTCTGGAGGAAAACCGTACGCATCCCGGCAGATAACTGGCTGGACACAAGTGGCTGCGGTTTGTGACCGGCCAATCCTCCGCTTGTCTGCTGGAAGGGCCATGTCGGAGTTTCCCACCAGAGGAGTGAATAGCCTAACACATGCAGATTTTGGTGCAGGATTTGGGGGGTACTATCTCTCCGTGGTGCAGAGCACCTTAATTGGCGCGAGGAGGCTTATAGGCCATACATGCACCTCTGGAATTCAGGGAAGAAGGTAAGAAATGCACAGAAATCCACCCGGAATTTCTGTCTGTAAACCCGCACCCATGCGCAGTATGTCCAGGCAGGACAGATACGCTGTGGATTTGCAAGAGTTGAATCCACAGCATTTTACAGCACCAGCAAAGTGCAGAGGATTTTAGGAAATCTCATGTACACACGAGAAAAAAAAAATCCTCAGCATAAACAGACCAGCAGTGCAGCATATTACATTTGCAGCGGGTCAATTTATGCTGCAGATTTCCACCAAGGATTTTATGCTTCGCAAATCTGCAGCAAAACTGGCAACAAGTTGGTTACGGAACACGTGGGTTTTGCTGCAGAAATGCGCACTCCTAAGGCAAAGTCGCAGCAGTCAGGTTTTACTGCACTTTGAAATGATATTTACTTCTTATAATGAAAATGTATCGAATTGTATCACTTATCCCCTCACACCACATTCTCCGTCGGCGAGTATAACAGAATCGCAGCAATTACAGATATGGATGATTTTAACGCCTGTTTAACCTAGAGTTGGAGATGAAGTTTATCTGAGGAGGGTAAAGCTCCTTAATCCAGAAGGATGAGATATGGAGATCACCCCTCCGGGCGTTATGGAAATGGCGCTCGTAAATCCTGCACTCACCAATGATTTGTAAATCTCTCATCTCAACCAATGGTAGGAGTTTACAGGAGCGACTGCAAAGCCTCTGCACTCCCAAAATGTCCGCAAGTCAATGTGAATAACACCCAACCTTTACAGGCGCTCCCTGAGGAGAATCTGCGATGAACACTGTGATACAATGTATCTCCTTCTGTATAAAACAATGAGCCCAGTGTTTCCCCTCAAATTCCATGTTCCGTCCTCTAATCGGGTATTTCACGGATCGCACATCTACTGATGCACAGACATGAACACGAGGCTACGTTTTGATCAGAATGCATAAGCCCAATCATCAGTCATGGCGGCCTTTTTTAGGTGGGTCCCTACACTAGATTGGAGCAGCACCACATGGCAAGCAGTGATGGTCAGCGAACACATGCAGGCTGCCATCTTTAGTAAGGTAGACTCACCCGTCCGGCGATGCACAGGTAAGCCCTTACCTGTGCCTGTGCCGGGAGCCGGTCTCAAACAAATGCGGTCAGCGAGAGCAGGCAGTTCCGAGAACAGCCTGATGAAGGCCCCCGGCGGCTGTTCTCGGAACTGCCTGCTCCCGGTGACCGCATTTGATTTCAGACCGGCTCCCAGCACAGGTAAGGGCTTTCCTGTGCATCGCCGGACGGGTGAGTCTACCTTACTAAAGATGGCAGCCCGCACGTGTTCGCTGGCGAACACTGCGAACTGACCATCACTGGTGGCAAGCACCACAACATAGCACCTGCAGGCAGCACGGCTCAGCAGCCCAACAGCACCCCTTCTGTCCAGCTAAGCCCACCAACCCAACAACAGCCACCACGCAGCACCGCGCCATGTGAACGGATCACAAAAGCTCACCTCTCCATGTGGTCTCAGAGCCTGAAGTATTAACCCTTATAGCGTCTCCTGCTAATTAAAAAAAAACACCTGGTCTGTCCCCTCATTTTTTGGGGCTTTCCATTTTAGCAGCACTCCTCCCATTCGACCTAGGTGTTTTTAAACTCCCTCCATCACATTACGGTACGTTTACATGTTGCGGTTGCGCTGCGATGGTGCTATGCAAGCAGCTTTACAGCAATTTGCAGCGATTTTACAGGTGTAGCACATGGTTTTTGTATTTCATCTGTATGGTAAACCACATGGTTCTCAGCCTCGCGGCAATAACCACGGTACAACCGCACCATGTGAATGTGCCCTTAAAAGGGACATGCTCTTTAAAACGTGGACCTATAGTAGACCAGGCCTATAATATGTGGTGTAATTATTGCATCTAGTGATACTTTGGGGGGAACCATGGAGTCTCTTTCTGTTTCTTGCTGTTATTTGACATTTGCAGCTCATATTACCACTGTGGAGCCCCCGTCTAAGAGTGAAGCCCCCCAAGTCATGTGATATTGTGCAGGTAATTCCCGGTATACCCCTCCTTCATACTAATGATGACCTCTGCAGACTGGTTCCTGGAATGACACCCGCTCGCCCTGAGTACTGCAGGAAACGCTGCGATGGCTTCCTGGTAATGTATGTAAATGACTGCTATATGCTTTGCATATCTTAGTACTAAAACTCTGCTGCAAAGGGCAGGATCGGCCCCGACACCCGCAGCACAAGACTAATGTTAAGCGCTTCGTAAATCTTGGCAGACCTTTACACCGCATTAGTGCCCCCCAGTCACCAGGAGCCTTGTACAGCCCAGGGAGCAGACAGCAGGCGCTGTGCCAAGCCTAAGGGGGCACCGTTATGTTCTGGACAGTGGCATACAAAAAGGGGGGACCCCCTAACTAAAATCAAATGGGACCCCATTACTCATTGACACCCATCATCCTGGAACTGGGCAGCCTGGAAATGGCAAGGGCAGCTAATGGGAAGGTCGTTATGGAATTGCTATGTGTGCAATGTCCTGAGACATTCCAGGGCAATTCTAGATTGTCGCCGCGCTGTTATCACTGCACTTGACCAGAAGTGAAAAGGATTCCGCTTCTAATTCTAATTAATAATGCAATAGACGAGAATGGCAGAGCATGCAGACCGCCAGCAGAGTGCCCACCAGTCCTGTCTGACACCCTGGTGGCGATGAATACATTGTAACAACCGCCGTCTTGTTAATCTGCAGGTCCCTAGCAACCAGATTATTTAGCTCTTAAAGGAGCACTCCAGTCAAAGTCGATGCACGTGTCGAGCATCTACTGCAGGGCACGAAGGGGTGACACCAAAATCATCAAACAGAAATGCTTGTGCCCGCCGTGGGGCAGATTTACTAACAGTGCAGTTTTTGTGTCATTTTTAAGTCCGTCTTTGCTTTGTGTGTATGAAATGGTGCACCTTAATAATATATTTGGTGTGATTGTGAAGTGGCCAGGTTTGGGGTGGTCCCAACAATACGCTGGACACCGTCAAGGTGTCATCCCATGTTGCTGCTCTCCGGAAGGGATGGTAAGGGCGGTGCACCCCAATGGGAAATAAGTCCAGAGAGTCCGGGTCTGCAGTAACCAGGGGGCTTCTTTACTGGAGGAATAAAACAATACAGGCAGTGCACTGAGCTGGCTTCTACCGTCTCCTCGTGGGTGGAAGAAGATTCTGTGCTGAAAAACGGCCTGAGGTACCTGTCCTCCTCTTTCTCAGAAGGCTGGCTTCCTGGTCAAAGGGCTGGTGATCCAGGGTCTGCGGCAGCGTATATCCCCATCTCACCCCCTTCTTCTCATGCAATCTGGCAGAGTCTCCTACTAAACACTGTTCCCTATCTGCAGACAACTAGGGTCTCTGACTGCTCTCCTTATATACATTTTCTAGTTGAACTAGAACCTTCTAGTGGAAGTGGTGGAGCGGAGACACACAGCTGAAACAGAAACAATGTTACAATTTCTGTCTGTCAGACCAAAACAAGTCTTCAGTGCAGATATAGTATAATAACAGTGGGAATGAACAGTCAATATATTACAATAAACATATAAAATGCAGTTTGCAGTTCAACAATATAAAACAGTGAAAATTAATCCTTCAAAGTGCAATAAAGTAGTGAGATGATGGCTTTGCATAGTATCAAAAAGGGCAAATGTCCAGAAATGTCCATAATCAAAAGTACCCTTGCTCCAGGGCTCTACAGTTGCAATGTGAATTACACCTATAAGTTTAAACGTACACCAGGGGGTCGCCTGGTGTGGAAATGCGACTTTAGTGCAACTTTTGCAAAGGTACACATAGTAAATGTGCCATAATCCAGGTCTAATCTCACTTTTGTCACGCAAACATACAGTAGAACACTTGGCAAGGCTCACCAAATCTGAAAAAATGTTACCAAATGTCGCAAAAAAAAAACATGACTTGCGACATCTTTAAGCCCAAAAAACTGACATATCTCATTTTATGAATGTCCTCATTAGACCACATAAAGATGCTCAAAATCTATCATGGTGGCTGATGCCGGCTGGTGAATCTGACAGTCTAAGGCTACTTTCACACTGGCGTTTTGAATTCGGTTTGTGAGACGCCGTTCAGGGCTCTCACAAACGGTTCAAAATGGATCAGTTCAGCCCCAATGCATTCTGAATGGATCAGGATCCGTTCAGAATGTATCAGTTTGGCTCCGTTCCGCATCCTGCTTGCAGCGTTTTGGTGTCCGCCTGGCGATGCGGCGCCAAACGGATCCGTCCTGACTTACAATGTAAGTCAATGTGGACGGATCCGTTTTCACTGACACAATATGGTGCAATTGAAAACGGATCCGTCCCCCATTGACTTTCAATGTAAGTCAGGACGGATCCGTTTTGACTTAGACTTAGAATAATGCAAACGGATCCGTTCTGAACGGATACAATCGTTTGCATTATAGGTGCGGATCCGTCTGTGCAGATACCAGACGGACCTGCACCTAACGCAGGTGTGAAAGTAGCCTTATCTAACACCGTGTCACTGTATTATTAGCTGGTTTACTTTATGGCAGAATTTTGTGCCAAGGTGGCACATCTTAAGCTACACGCTCTTGTCATATAAGCCACACCCCTGGCAAACCTTGCCCCCAGTTGGCAAAGTGAAGTGGATTATTCTTTTTGGTTGTCTCCATGAATAAGTCTAAAATGCTCCAAATTGTGCAAAGTTTTGGGTCAAATTACATCAGATTTCAGGCACAGCCACAATAGTAAATGTGGGACAATATCTGCGGATTAAACTGGTGCAGAACTGAGGGACGGGGGGCTTGGCCGTGATTGAACCAGGCCGAGCATCATCTGATATGATTGAGCCGAGTGCCTCGGGTTACAATGTAACACTCTTGACTCCATCATTTATACATTGTTACAATGTTACAGAAATTCTAAATTGAAACAACATTGAGCATCTCTCAAACCCTTCTATCCGCAGCCGTCATGTTTTGCAGAGTCACCGCCGTCTTCCTGAATGTAAGGGCAGTTTTATTCTACTCAGGAGACGGGGCGAGCGGGGTTAATTATTGGGCACATACAATGAAGTGTAATCAGAATAGAACCAGCGCCAACTTAAAAAGGATCAGTCACCTCTCCTGCCAGGTCTGTTTTAGTGACTTCTTCCATCCCCCATGTAATAACAATTCTGGAGCGTCTATTCTTATGTCTCTATGGCCTCATGCACACGGCCGATGTTTTGGTCCGCATCCAAGCCGCAGTTTTTTCTGCTTGGATGCCGACCCATTCACTTCAATAGGGCCGCAAAAGATGCGGACAGCACTCCGTGTACTGTCCACATCTGTTGCTCCATTCCATTGTCCGCAAAAAAATATAACCTGTCCTATTCTTATCCGTGCTTTGCAGACAAGAATAGGCAGTTATATTAAAGGGTGTCTGTGCCGTTCCGCAAATTGCGGAACACACATGGACGCCATCCGCGTTTTGCGGGCCGCAAAACACACAACGGTCGTGTGCATGAGGCCTTTGTTGTATCTTTCCTCTATGATTCCTGCTAGAGGTTATGAATGCATTGCTAGCAGTGCACAATGAAGGTTCAGCCGGTGGTTACCAGTTAGGGGTTTGTCCCTGCACAGTCTGACATCATCTAATCAGTGCCGCCAGTGTCAAAATGTGCAGGGACACCCCCCAACCAATGACACTTGGCCCTTCCTTGCAAACTGCTGGTGATTCATGCATAACTTTTTGTAGGAATCATAGAAGAATGGCAGAACGTAGAGTCATAAGAATAGATGCTCCAGAACTGTTATTACATGAGGGATGCAAGTACTTACAAAAACACACGTCAGGAGAGGAGACCCATCCTCTTTAAAGGGAAAGTCCATTTATTGACGGTTCTAGTCCCTCATTGGCCTGCTACATTTCCACAGATTGCCCTAAAAAATTCAGGGGTTCATTTACAAACAGATATACGCCACCTTTGTGGTGTATATCTGGTGGAGATTCTGTAGCACGCCATGTTGCGTCAGAATCTGCGACTTCTTCTCCCGCTCACAACAAGTCTAAAAAGCGGGAGTGGCGTGGGCACGAAGGGGACGGGACGGCAGTCCCATCTCATTCATCATATTCTACGCCTGATTTAGAGAGCTGTCTTACATTTAGAATCGGCGATGGATGTGTAGTGCCCTGGAGCAGGGGTACTGTGAAAACTGGACATTTGTGGACATTTGCCCCTGTTTCCCCTATGAAAAGTTATAAACTTCTTACTTTATTTCACTTGAAAGGGTTATATGTATGTGGTGATATATATCCTGTTCACTTGCACTGTATTTGTGAGGCTCTGTGGAAAGGGTTAATGAATACTGAGACGTTTGGGACTGCTGATTGCCATTGACTATCATAGAAGCTCTAATGTAAGTCTATGGGAGACGGAAAGTGTAACATTGTATCTGTTTGTGCTGGGCTTCTCCCCCCCCTCCCACTAAAAAGGGTCTAGTCTAGCTAAAACTGTATATAAGGAGAGCAGTCAGAGCCCCTAGTGTTCTGCAGTTAGGGACCAGTGCTTGGAGGGGAAGATTCATGCCAGCCTGCGGAGTGACCAGAAGAAGACGCTGAGATGGGGACGCTGAGCCACAGACCATGGGTCACCAGCCCTGTGACCAAGGAGTCACCCGGACTACTTAGCTATTGACCGTGGGCCTCCAGCCTTGGAGCAGGGTATCAGCCTTCTGAGAGAGAGAGAGAGGGGCAGCTATTTCAGGCCTATCCTCTGCTACAAACCCTTCTTCTGCCCGGGAGGAGACTGGAGAAGCCGGCCCTATGCCTCGTCTGTATTGTTTTGTACCTGAATTCCTCCAGTAAAGAAGCCCCCTGGTCACTGCAGACCCGGACTCTCTGGACTTATTTCCCATTGGGGTGCACCACTCCTTACCATCCCTTCTGGAGAGAAGCAACACGTGGTGACACATCGACGGTGTCGGAGGACCCTGTGTAGCGCTGGGGCTACCCCAAACACAGCCACTGCAGATATTCCAAAGTTTCAGTAATTCGGCGATCCACCGCCAGTGCAGGGACTTAAGAAATGTGCCCCTCAGTTTATATCCTGTTTCAAAAATGATATCCATTTGTGGGACAGCTCCCACTACTTTCTTAGACTCCTGAGTCTAGCTATCCAGGAAGTCTAGAAAAGTTGGGTGACCACTAGGAACAAAGAGGCTGAGGACTAAAGGAGACGCAGAGGTACCATTTGGATTTGGGCCCTGGTGTCTTATAGGGCCCATAAGCTCTTCATTGTAAAGGAAATCTGTTTGGGGCCATAGATTAGTAACAGAGGATGCGGCTGAAGGGTGACAACAGCTCTCCATCGTCTTGTGTAGATTCTGGGTTGTCCCTCTCACACTGAGTAGAAAGGATGGTGGCGGACGGTGGCGCCAGAGAAAAAGATGGAGCCCGGGCTCAGCTCTGGACTGTAGTATTAGAAGGAGCCTTCCCCTTTTTCTTTCCCTCTGTTCCCATTTGATCATCCAGAAAGTCCACTCTTTTGGAATCACTGGAATCGAGTTGGTCATCCGTCAGTGACACAAGGAGGTCGTGTGCCAGGTGGCCGGGCGGCCGGTGGCCTATTCTCCAAGCTCTGCTCCAGTTTACAGGGTAAAAGATGGATTGCGGTCTCTGCGGCTCGAGGGAAGCAGAGACCCGGAGAGCTCA